>NC_032021.1:5969934-5970164 GCF_001865875.1 Lupinus angustifolius
CATCCCAAACGATGTAAGCTTTCTTGAATTTGAAGTCCCTAGGA
The DNA here is from genome assembly GCF_001865875.1 of Lupinus angustifolius. Taxonomy (NCBI): domain Eukaryota; kingdom Viridiplantae; phylum Streptophyta; class Magnoliopsida; order Fabales; family Fabaceae; genus Lupinus; species Lupinus angustifolius. Next base: position 5,969,979 of record NC_032021.1, read on the forward strand.
GTACTCTTCTCTGAATCAACCTTCTTTAGGTAGGTTGGACACTGAAACCTCATGTGCCCTACCTTTCCACACTCATGGAAAGTGAAGCGTCCCTTGTTATTCTTGCCTTTACTAGTTGACTCTTTTGCTTCCTTCTTTTGAAACTTCTTGAGTCCTCCTTTTCTTTTAATGAATTTGCTAAATTTT
>NC_032021.1:5970264-5975832 GCF_001865875.1 Lupinus angustifolius
CTAAGCCTTCGACTCAACTTAAACTAGAAACTAGTCTAAGCCTAGTACCAAATAAAGACTTAAGCACGTTGATTTGTTGGTGATCTTCAAGCTCTTTTAGGCACAAGTTGTCCTCATCAAAACCATGACATTCAAGGAGAGCTTTCCAAAGTGTTCCTCTTGACATGCACACTTTCAAAACCAACCTTTCTCATCACAATTTAAATATCCCATATCTGATTATCTCTCTTATGATAATTTGTCTCTAACACATAAACACTCCTCTCTTGCAATTTCTTGAAGTCCTACTCTTGTTCTATACTCTGAAGAAATTCTTCAAGATTACTGGAGAACAGCCATTCATGCTAATTGGTTGCTGACAGGGCAAGTAAAAAATGCACGATTATGTCGTCAAGTAATAAAATATCGATCCCACGAGGACTATAAAATTTCTTTAATTAGAACAATTAATTTATCTTTAACTCAAATAGTAATTAAAAGTGAATTTAGAACAATTGACTTGTTGAGAATAATAATTACGAAAATATTAAAAAGGATTGAAATTTAATTTAGGAAGAGTTCACAAGATAAGTGTTATCGCCTTTATACTCTCAAATCCTTGTTTTGCTCCTTTTTATGAACTTTAAGTTGTGAGGATGAATTTCTCTTTGATACGTGTCATCCTCTCTCGAGCTCCGACACGTGTACTAAATTGAGGTTTCACCTACTCTCCTGGTACGGTTATCAATCGAATCCTTTACTTGACTCTTTTTATCCAATTAATTCGTAGCAACCTAAGGTGAATTCCAGAAACTCTCGAGAATCCTAATACTACTCTCGTAAATTAGGATTCTAGTTTGAATAACTGAATGGTCAGATAGTTGGGTTCACATCTTGGTCCTTCCCCAATGTATCTAAGAGGTGTAATTTGTTGGTCAGATAACTCACACGAATAAAATTTAGTTTAATGATTGAAACCACAACACTCAATGAAAAAGAAATAAGACCAAGTGCTTATTGAATGTAAAAGGGCATAGCCCCAATCCTAACAACAAAGGGAATTACTCACTCATAATGGAGAAGAGAATACCGAATTCTAAATTAGAGAATTGTAATGTAAAGTGTAAAGTGTTTCGTCCTTCAGATAGAATCATTATTTATCCTAATTAAAAAATATTGGGCTAAGCCCAACAAAACAAATGTAGAAATTGATATATAATTTCTTAACGATATCTAAGAATTTCCCATATTTTTTCTAATTTTGCCTTTGCAAATCTCTGGGGAAAAGGAATTGGTGGTACATATGGTGGTGGAGCTACATACTTAGACACCTTTTCAAAATAATTTCTTCTTCAGGGAATTGTGTCTCAATATGTTTCTTTTCTACTTTTGTAACATTCTCAGTTCGAGGAACATCCTTGAGTTCCTTCCCATTCCTTAACCGAATAGCCTTACAATGTTCATTATATTGACTTTTCTCTGACTGTCCTGGAAACATTCATGTTTGCCTATTAAAGTTGCTAGCTTGTTGGCAATTTGTGTTTCTCACATTTTTCTATGGATGATCAGATTTTCTATCTTAGAATTCAAATCATTTAACATATTTGTAATATTTTTATTAATTATAATTTGATCCTATTGAAATTTATTAAGGTCAATAAGTAATTTTTCCTGACCTTCCTTTATTGTTATAAGAGTGAGATCAATAGGAGAAGATTGTACATATGGAAACCATGTTGGAGGTTTCCTATTACCTTGTTCATCCTGATGTTGATGATCTAGAGTGTTGTTGCTCCTCTAGGAAAGATTGGGATTGTTCTACCTGTATGGTGGGTTGAATTGTTGCATGTTCCTCTCCATGTAGTCATAGTACAAGTTTGGTGAATTGTACAAGTTAGGTGAATTTTTTGCATCCAGACCACTCATGAACTTTTTCTCCACACCCTTGACATGTTGCAGTAGACCAAATAGCATTAGCATGGTATTTTTTCAGCTTTCCAAACCTTTGAGAAAAGGTTTTCCAACATGGAAATTACCTTTTCTGTTTGATTTCCTGAATATTGTATACTAGAGTCTCTCCTTGGATGATGTCTCCTCTCATTCGCCCATTAGTGATGATTGGAAACTACATTCTCTATGATCAATAAAGCAACATCAATTTCTTTGCATATGAAGACACCATCTACTAAAGAGATCAACAGTTATTGTGGTAGAAAGTCTAACCCATTGTAGAAGTTCTGAACCAGCATCCAAGGTGGAATGCCATGATGAGGACAAGCTTCAATCAACTCATCTAATCTTTCATAGACCTAAGCAATTGACACCCCCATCTTTTTGACTGAAGCTTTGGATGAGGTGCCTCTAGTGCACAGTTTTGGAAGGAGAAAAGTATTTTTTTGATAAAAGCCTCCACCAAAGTATTCCATGTTGCTTGAATTTCAGCATTTTGATTTCTTAGTTACATCTTAGCTCTGTCTATAAGGGAATATGGAAACATGCAGAAACGAATGACAACTTTAGAAGCCCCATGAATCCTTATTGTCTCACAGAATTCCAAGAACTGATTAATATGGGCATTAGGATCTTCATGAGCTCCACCTCCAAATTGGTTTTGCATCACCATTTGGATAAGAGCAAATGACAAAGCAAAGTTATTTGCCTCCATAGATGAGTGGATTATTCCAGGATGTGAACTACGAGCATTAAGGGTTGCATAGTCACAAAGGGGTTTTTCATCTTGTTCAACCATTATTTGTACACACACACGTCTTTCTCTTGCTCTTTCTTTTTAATGTCTTCTTCTTATATAGAAAATTCTTTCTGGCTCGAAGTAGTAATTTTAACTTTAAATAAACCAAATGGACAACCTGCAGAGGTATCAAGAAAACGGAAAACGTGTAATACACTAGAGTAAAATAACAAATTAATTCTCAAAGAAATTTTGACATAGTCCCCAGCAAGGGAAAATCACAAGTGCAAGATTATATCGTCAAGTAATAAAATATCGATTCCACGAAGACTGGAAAATTCCTTTAATTATAACAATTAATTTATCCTTCACTCAAATAGGAATTAAAAGTGAATCTTGAACAATTGAATAGTTGAGAAGAATAATTATGAAAGTATTAAAAAGGATTGAAATTTAATTTAGGAAGAGTTCCCAAGATAAGGGTTACCGCCTTTACACTATCAAATTATTGTTTGGTTTTTTATGAACTTTAAGTTGTGAGAGTGAATTGCTCTTTGATATGTGTCATCCTCTCTCGAGCTTTGACACATGTACTCAATTGAGGTCACACCTACTCTTGTGGTACGGTTATCAATCGAATTCTTTACTTGACTCTTTCTATCCAATTGTTTCGTAGCAACCCAAGGAGAATTCCAGAAACCCCTGAGAATCCTAATACTACTCTCGTGAATTAGGATTCTAGTTTGAATAACTGAATGGTCAGATAGTTGGGTTCACCTCTCGGTCCTTTCCCAATGCATCTAAGAGATGTAATTTGTTGGTCAGACAACTCACACGAATTAAACTCAGTTTAATAATTCAAATTATAAATAAGAACAAGTGCTTATTGAATGTAAAAGGGCATAACACTAATCCTAGAAACAAAGGGAATTACTCACTCATGATGGAGAAGAGAATACTAAATTCTAAATTAGAGAATTGTAATGTAAAGTGTAAAGTGTTTCATCCTTGAGAGAGAACTGTCATTTATCCTAATTACAAAATATTGGGCAAAGCCCAACAACAAAAATCTAAAAAATAGGAATATAATATAATATTCACGACTTCTTTTGGCCCTTCAACTGGTCTTCGTATAGTCTCAACACTGAACCATCTTCTTGCATCCATTTTCTACTCTTTTTGGCTTCATTATATTCAAACTGCACAACACAGCCAAAAACACTCGCTCAATCTGAACAAAGAGAAATAAAATCTAAAAATAATCCTAAAGTCTTAATTATATCCTAAAATTCAAGTTAAATGCAATGTAAATGTAGCATAATTTCATATTATCAATTGCTAAAGGATTCAACCAAACAGAAGGGGTTGATTACGTGGAAACTTTTAGTCCAATTATAAAAATGACAACCATTAGAGTTATATTAGCTCTAGCAGCCATTCATGATGGGCACCTCTATCAGATGGACATAAACACAATATTGTTACATGGTTATCTCAATGAGGAAGTATACATGAAAATGTAAATTTAAGATGCCAACTAAGAGGGAGGGGTGAATTAGTTTTTGGGAGAATATGACTGATTTTCTGCTATGTTACCAAAGTTTATGTGTAGCGGATAATTTATGCAGAATTCAACCAAGTAAATGACAAGAATAAGTAGAAGAAGAGTACACAAAGAATTTTTATAATGGTTCACCTTCTTGTCCACCGAAGGTTACATCCAATACTCTTGCTACACAAGAGATTTTTCCACTAGATAATTTGAGTTTTAATTACAATTTCTCTCCCTTATACTTTTGTACCATACACACTCACAACTTATCTACCCTTGAAAATCCCCTTATCTAGTGAACTCTTATCCTCATCTCAACACACCCTTGTGATGAAAAGTTTACAACCAAGATGAAGAATATAACAATGGCAGGATTGCCTTTAAAAGTTTGACAATTCTAAAACTTGCAATCCTCAATCTCACAATATAGATACTTAATATATAATGCTCTTAATCTTTTGAAAGTTTAGAACAAATGCACTTCGGAAGCAACTTCATAAAATCTGAAAGTTTAGGGACAAAATTGCTAACAAAATGTGCAGAATTTTGTTTACTAAGTTGTGAAAGTTTTTGTATGACTATATACAAATTGTGTTTTCGTGTGTTATGAATTTAGATGTCTTAATGCCTTTAAATATGCTTCCAATTAGCCAAGATATCCTTCAGTGAAGAGGAGACATGATTTGAACGAAACCTATTCACTTTGGGTGAAAGTTGTTCATTTGAATTTGAAAATTTGGTTTCAACAGCTCAGTGTAAACGATTGTCACGAAATGGTAATCGATTACCCAAATGTTCTGTCGAAGGTGGTAATCGATTAATACACTTAATTAATCAGTTACATCAGTAAATTTTGCTTTGTAACTGTTTTCTTAGTCAGGTACACTGTTACGCAGTTCGTGTAACCTGTTACCAACTGCCTCATAGTTCAGGTAACTTGTTACCTAGTTCTGGTAACCTGTTACTCAGGTCAAGTAACTCATTACTTAGAAATTTGACTTTGCATTTTAGACATATCCAATTCTTTCGGTGTTTATTTTAGTTGGGATTTTTCTCCTCTCAACAAATCGTCCTGACATCAGTGCCAATTTGTTGAAAGATTAATACTCTCATTTTTGTTATGTTCTTTTTGTAAGTAAGAGAACTTGGTTTTATTATTTGTTCGCCATCTCGGCTTTGTTGAAATAAATTCCAACACCGGTATAATGGTTTCAAGAATATTCCAGTTACAACTTACTTTCTTAATAATCATGTGAATAAGTCATTCCTTCTTTGCCCCATCTCGGCTTTGTTAGAATAAATTCTAACGCCGGTATAATGGTATCGAAGCAATTACCTATTACATAAT
>NC_032021.1:5975932-5985361 GCF_001865875.1 Lupinus angustifolius
AGCCACTTTGGCCCCTACTTGACCCCTATGGTGGGCTAGGTTACATGCATGGTGACACCTCCTCCTTCTTGTCATAGCCTTATGTCATCCATGAGGTCATGTTCTTGGCCTTTAAGCAAAGAAAAAGTAAGATGTTCCATGATTTGACCAAAAAATCACTTTTCTGGTGCGCCAGCCACTTAGCCCACCTGCTTCCCCGCTAAGCTGCATGTTTCAGCAGCTTGGCTGACCTGGTTCCCCGCTCAACTGCATGTTTCAGCCGCTCAGCTGACTGGTTCCACGCTCAGCTGCTTGTTTCAGCAGCTTAGCTGGCCTGGCATGGTGCTTGGTGTTGGCTGACCTGACCTGGTGCTTGGTGCCTGCCTGACCTGGCCTGGTGCTTGGTGCCTGGCTGATCTGGCCTAGTGCTTGGTGCCTGGCTGACCTGGCCTGGTGCTTGGTGTCTGGCTGACCTGGCCTGGTCTGGTGCTTGGCTTGGCTGGACAGGTTTGTTCTTGATTTCTTCATGGTAAAACAACCTTTTTTCCTTTGGTTTGTTACTTGATTTTTGTTGGTTGCTTGGCACTTTTGGGCTGTTTTCTTTAAGTTAAGGTAAGCATTTGATTTTTGAAAGTTGCTTGGCCTACCTTAACATAGGTTTCTTCAAGACGAAGTAAGCTACCTTTCTTCAAGGCTAAGTAACCAAATTAAGCACATAGCATGCCATGCTTTAACTTGATTACTTTTAGCAATTCATTTTGAGCTTTTGTCTTGAATTCTTATCCATCTTTGAATTTATTCTTTAATATTCAATTTCCTACAAAACTCAAAGAAAACTTGGACAAAAATTAATAAAGAACCAATTTATTTAATCATGCAAAATTCACCTAAAAATTGTTAGTTTAAGTTGGTTTTCTACAATTTTCATAGGATAAGTGCCATAAAATGATGGTGAGAAGTGTATACTTTTGGCACTTATCAACGACGTGCTAGCTCTATCGTATCCACGTGATCCTTAGGGAATTGAAATGGGTTCCACCAACCCCTTTGATGGTGATGGCGCATCCATTAACCACCCTCCCGTATTCAGTAGCGAGGGATATGCCTACTAGAAAGTCCGAATGAAGATTTTTATAGAGGCCATCGATTCGGACATTTGGGAATATGATCAGTGGTCCATTCGTCCCACTTCACTTAGTGGATGGCGAACTGAAAGAAAAGCCGAAAAGCTTATGGACCGATGAGGAGCGCAAGAAGGTTCAGTACAACCTTCGCGCCAAAAATATAATTACCTCGACCCTGTCTTACGATGAATTCTTTCGGGTGTCTCAATGTCAAAGTGCCAAGGAAATGTGGGACACTTTACAAGTGACTCACGAGGGCACTAGAGAGGTCAAGCGCGCCAAGCTGAATGCGCTGACACACGAATACGAATTATTTTGTATGTTACCGAGTGACTCAATTGGCGACATGCAAAAACGATTCACTCACATTATTAATCATCTTATTGCTCTAGATAAAATGTTTACCATAGGAGAACTCGCTAATAAAGTTTTACGCTTTCTTGACAGGAGATGGCAACCTAAAGTGATGACAATCATGGAGTCCAAGGATCTAGATTCCATGCCTTAGGCAACACAGTTCGGAAAGCTTCAAGAGCGTGACATGGAGCTTGGACATCTGACCATGCAAGAGGAGTCTGATCGGAAAAAGAAAGGAATATCTCTTAAAACTACAACATCACAACCCACTGAAGAGATAGACAATGACAACTCTGACTCAGACATTGATGAAGAAACACTAAACCTTCTCGTGCGAAAATTTGGGAAATTTCTAAAGAAGAAATGAGGGTTTAAGAGATTTCAAAAGAAAGAGGCGCGATAATCAACTAAGAAAGGCAAGAACAAGGAGAGCTTCACTTGCCATGAATGTGGTAAGTCGGATCACATGAAGTTCTAGTGTCCCACTTACTTGAAGAAAGTTGATTCAGAAAAGAGCACTCATTGGGACTTCAAATCGAAAAAGGCATACATCATTTGGGATGTACCGGAGGAAGAAACGACATCAAGCACCTCGGATGAAGAGGAGACCGCCAAGCTATGCCTAATGACCATAACATATGAGGCTTGCGGATCAGGTAGTATGGATGCTATAAATGAGGTATATTCTGACACATCATCCTCTTATGATGATTCTTCCTCATATGATATTTTATATGATGTTTATGTCGAGATGCATGAAGAGCTTAAGAAATTAGCACAAATTAGTGCTGATAGAAAAAGAACAATTTTGCTAAATGATCAGAAAATAATACAACTACAAAAAGAATTAGATGAGCTAAAATTGGAAAATGAAACTTTAGAACTAATTTATGTTAAGCTGATGGGTGGCACGCTCAGTATATTCATGGGCCTGGGAGGTCGCATGTCATAACTAGGGTGTTACACGCTATATCAAAAGCATCCATATGTGTAGTGATGTAGCCCTTAAACGAGAACAACTCGTCCATTATCATTTGATTGGTAGGATTGAAGTGCAAAGAAGATGATTTAGAACGAAATGAGGGATGAGTAGGAGGATTAGTCAAAGGATTTTCTTGATTTGCAGTATGTTGATCATCATGATGATTGTAGATTATGGCTTTGGTATCTCGAAAGAAACTCATTTTGTGGATCAATCTTATCATGAGCATCGAGTGTGACTTTAGATTCTCCATCAAATGAAATACCAGAATATCCAAGTATAGCAGTTATGAGAATGGCATAAGGCAATGGTTTGTACTCACTTCTAAAGGTTCAAATTTGTTTCATTATCATTAATGTCCAATTAAGTGGAACATTGTGTTTCATGGCATACATTAATTGTAGTTCCATATCATTTGCTCGTGAATGGTTTGAAAGCTTTGGAATTATGATGTAGCTTAACATGTAATGAATCAAACGACCATCTAGGTTTAAGTTAGCGACAAATAAATTATTTCGGTTTCACATAGAGTCACTGAAAGACCTTTGTTTACGCATTTCAATTTCCTGTTTGGAGTATCTATACATAGAGTAGTAGAAGTACATTTTATTGAACCCTTCTAAGTCCCATTGAATGTTAGACTCTACTATCATTCCTATATATGGTATATTACCGCAAAGCGAACTCAGATTTTGAAATCTATGCCAATCTCTTTTTCTTTGACACGTGAGAAGATTTTATTCCTCTTAAAACTCATATTGCAATAAAATGCACGTACAAGTTTCGGATAGTAAGAACACTGCATTTTGCAAAATTCAGAGAGTTCTTGTTGTTCAAAAAGGGTTGGGAAAATGAAATTATTATCCTCAAAGGAAATTACCATACCATAATTCGGATGAAAAATGGGTTGTTGCATGAATGCTCCTTGAAGGTTTTGGGTTGATCCTCGTTTGCCAAAAGACGTGCTAAATCCAATTTGGTGACTTCATTTGGGTTTTGTTGCCTTCCTTGAGTCACATTGGTTCTTTGCTTTTTGGATCTAGAGGATGAGGCCATATTGCTGAGTTTGGGAAAACTTAGGTTTTGAAGATTTTGAGATTTGCGGGTTTTTGATTTAGAACTCTATACACAAAAATGATGGTAGGAATGTGTTTAGGAGTGGAAATTTAGTAAGAAACACCACAAAAATCAAGCAAGACAGGTTAGAAAGGAAGTTTTTCGAAGTTATGGGGGGTTACCATGGTTGGAAGGAGGGAAAATGAAGTAGATGAAGTTCAAAAATCTGATTTTTGCCTTAAATAGTGCAGACTGTAACCAGTTACCACGATTGAGTAATCGATTACTTAAACCTTCTGTTTGGACAGTTAATCGATTAATTGATCTTGTAATCGATTACATTTGCTGGATTTTGAATATTTTTGTCATTGATGCCTTAGAATTGATTACCCTTCCATAGTAACAGATTACATACCCTAAAATAATAAAAATTGAGCATTGAAACGTATATAAAAGTACACATAGACATGTAATACATATAATGAAGCACATGTAATGTATATATCAACATGTTAAAATAGATATGCTTCATCAAGGATGCCTAGTTCTCGTCGAAGTTTATAAAAAGGTTCTTTAGCCAAAGGTTTTGTAAAGATAAATGCTAGTTGTTCATGTGTATCAACAAATTCTAATAGAACATCTTTCTTTGGATGTGGTCCCTAAGGAAGTGGTGCCTTATATCAATATGTTTAGTTTGGGAAGGCATAATTGGATTCTTTGCAAGATTTGTAGCACTACATTATCACATCTTAGGGGAATGCATCCTATGCCTAATCCATAATCTCGTAATTGTTGCTTGAGCCACAATATTTGGGTACAACAACTTCCTGCAGCTATGTATTATGCCTCGACAATACTTGTAAATTTAAGATGTCAACTAACAACAGGGGGTGAATTTGTTTTTGGGAGAATATGGCTGATTTTTCTACTATGCTATCAAAAGTTTATGTTATGTAGATTATTTATGCAGAATGCAACCAAGTAATTACATTACATAATTTCCACTAGATAATTATTTCCACTAGATAATTTCCACTAGATTATTTCTACTAGATAATTTGAGTTGTAATTACAATTTCTCTCCCTGATACTTTTGTACCTTACACACTCCAACTTATGTACCCTTGAAAATTCCATTTTTCAAGTGAACTGTTTTCCTCTTCTAAACACACCCTTGTGATGAAAAGTTTAAAACCAAGATGAAGAATATAACAATGGAATGATTGCCTTCACAAGTTTGACAATTCTAAAACTTGCAATCCTTAATCTCACAATATAAATACTTAGTATACAATGCTCTTAATCTTTTGAAAGTTTAGAACAAATGCACTTTGGAAGCAACTTCAGAAAATCTGAAAGTTTAGGAATAAAGTTGCTAACAAAATGTGCAGAATTTTGTTTACTAAGTTGTGAAAGTTTTTGTATGATTGTGTACAACTTGTGTTTTTGCCAAACTTCCATGAAGAGGAGACACGAATGGAATGAAACCTATTCACTTTGGATGAAAGTTTTTCATTTGAATTTGAAAATCTGGTTTCAAAAGCTCTGTGTAATTGATTGTCACAAAGTGGTAATCGATTACCCAAATATTTTGTCCAAGGTGGTAATCAAATAATACACTGAATTAATCAATTACATCAATCAGTTTTGCTTTGTAATTGTTTTCTCAGTCAGGCAACCTGTTATGCAGTTCCCATAACCTATTACAAATTGCCTCACAGTTCAAATAACATGTTACCTAGTTCTGGTAACCTGTTATTCAGGTTAAGTAACTCATTACTTAGCAATTTGACTTCTCATTTTAGACATATCCAATTATTTAAAAATGTTTTTGATTTTTTTTAGCATTGCTACTAAATATTAAAGTGAGTGTAAGGATATAAGTACCTATATGAAGACTTTAATCTATAAATATCTTGAAGCTTGAATCTTCTATGTCTTCATTGTCTTCTTCCTTTTCTTCTTTTTGTGATCATGGTGTCTTCATCAAAATTGTGTTAAGGTCAGGAGCAAGATCTTCTTCACAGAAACCTCCTCCTGGACTGCACATCACTAATCATAAGCTTGTTTGCAAATTGGAGAAATCTATCTATGGCTTGAAACAAACTAGTCGACAATGGCATGACAAAGTCACCACTACATTGGTAACAATTGGGTATTCGAAGTGTCAATCTGACCACTCTCCCTTCATTAAATCTGCCAATTCTAATTTTACTGCAATATTAGTGTATGTTGATGATTTGGTTTTAGCAAGAAATGATTTGCAACAAATTCAGTACACAAAAACAGTCTTGCATAAAGAATTCAACATCAAAGACCTTAGGAAATCGAAGTTCTTTTTCGGAATGGAGGTGGCTAGATGTAGAGAAGGAATTACTCTATATCAAAGAAAGTATATACTAGATCTTCTACATCAATTTGGAGTCTTAGCTGCCAAACCATCCTCAACTCCCATGGAATATAACAACAGACTTCAAGCCAGTTCAAGAGAGTCACTTAAAGATCCTACGCCATACATAAGGCTCATGGGAAAATTACTCTACCTCATACACACCAGACCAAATATATCATTTGTTGTTGGATGCCTCAGCCAATTTCTCAACATTTCAACTAATCTACATCAACAAGCTGCATTCAAAATCCGAAGATATCTAAAGAATTCTCTCACACAAGGACTCTACTTTCTAGCAACAACACAAGAACAATCAAATGATATTCAGACTTAGATTGGGGGGCTTGCCTTGACACTCAAAGGTCCATTACAGGGTGGTGTTTCTTTCTAGGTTCAGCCTTGATTTCATGGAAACGTAAAAGGAAGAACATAGTCTCAAGATCCTCAACAAAAGCAAAATATAGATCCCTTGCCATGGCATCTTGTGAAGCCCAATGGTTGCTCTATCTCTTCAGGGATTTGGTCATACTTCACACATCTCCAATCAGCTTATTCTGTGACAACAATTCAACTCTTCATATAGCTGCAAATCCAGTTTTTCATGAGAACCAAACATATCGAAATAGATTGCCATGTGGTTGGTGAGAAGGTTCAAAATGACACTCTTCACCTCCTACCTATAACTTCCAAACTTCAAATAGAAGATTTCTTCACCAAATCCTTTTCACCAATGCTTTTCCACAATTTATTAGCCAAGTTTGGTATGATAAATATCCACACACAAGCTTGTGGGGGATGTTAAAAGACAACCCCAATAGTCAAGTTGAAGTTATCCAATAACTAAGTATCCATTTCAGCCTAGATGCATTTTCATTCTGCTTTGAAACTTTCATTTTTTAGCATTTTTCCATTTTTCAGTTTTCTGGTAATTCTGTTAAGTTTCCTTTTTTAGTAGTTTTTTATTTTCACTCAGGTAGTCAGGTGTATATATTCAGGTTCTGGTTTTCATTATTTGAGGTATTATTCAAATTGTTCAATCACTTCTTCTAAGCTTCTCAAAAATCAAGCAATTCAAGATTGTCATTTCACTCTTTCATACGAATCAATATTTATCATCTTCTTTATCAAGATGAGTAATACCATTTTATATAAACTAATTTTATGAAGTATTCACTTTTTGTATAACTATATTTAGAATGAATGGAATGCTTTCATACATTAAGGGATTGTGTGGGGTGAGTTTTAAAGAAAAAGGAAAGGAAGAAGGTATTTTGATTTCAACCTTTTGTATAACTATATGTCTATATTTAGAAGAATAGAATGCTTTGATACATTATTGTTTAAATCTACCTGACACTTCATTTTATATATACACACTATAAATACCCTTTAAATTAAAAATTAAAAATATGTCATTCTAGTCCATTATCTCCAAAACCACTCCTCCTAAAGAGTCTCTAAAATTTCACGTGGCTAGATTTATAATGTAGCCTACACATGGGACACTCTTTCTAAGAGCATTGAAGAGAGTATGTTGAATGTATCATGAAATTTTAAGTTTTAACTCTGTAGATTATAATAAAAAAATACATTTCTATTCGACTAAATAAATCAATGAAGAGTTGGTTTGACAAAATTAAATTCAAATATTAATATAAGGTGAACGGTTGAGATTAGATCATTGAACATAATAACTAAATTTGAGAGTGCAACCATAATGTTTTGAATGGGATTATTTTACATAAACTAATTTTAGTAAGAAAAAATAATCACAATGATCTCCTTGTATCATTTAAGAATAGAAGAAAGAAAATTATTCCCAATGAAGGTGTGTCGGGAGGGGACTATTTTAATTATTTTCTTCCACGTTATTGTTAGATGTTAGAAAATGACGCCACATCTATTCATTATTGTAAAAAAAATTATTTATAATTAAAATTGAAATCATTACTTTCTAATTTCTTATCTTAAATATTTCAATATCTATGTTACGACAAAAGATAACTTTCAACAATAAAGATCATCAATATATTATTTTGTAATGTTATGGAATATGATTTTCTTGTTAGAACAAAAAAGATCACTTTCTCATTGATTGATGTCTTTAAGTTTTTAAAAGAATGAAGAGTGGTATTTTAAATAATGTTGCACTATTTCTTTTATATATCTTATTATTAAATATTTTTACTTTCGGTTAATATTTTATTTTGAAAGTGTAGTACAATTATATATGTCTCCTAGTATTTTATTGGTACTTAATAACTTCTATCATAGAATTTAACTAAATCTAATCACACCTAACACTTGGGTCAAGATCTATCTGTCCCCAGCAATCAATTTTCTATTTAAAGGCCTCACAATAATTCATCATACTCATATGACTTGACCTACTCATACCATCGACTTTGAAGATTATCGAAGACAATATATTGACACTATCATGTAATTTTAAGTTTTAGCTCCAAAGACTATAAAAAAATAATGAAAGAAAACTGTACAATTGACAAAGAAAGTACTTTCTTTTTGTTTACATAAATTAATATAAATAAATTTATATTAAATTTATGTGATATATTTTACTACATTATCACTTATCGCGATCTAAGAATTATAATAATTCATTTCAACTTATTATTTCTATTATTAACTAGATCGGGGTAGAGTTTTAAATACAACCATAAATTCTGTCTTGCTGACAAATAAATATAAACAAATCTAATATGCTAAAAATATAACTTAAAATGAAAGTAGTAGGTAGTATAAAATTGTATATTATTGCCAGCAATATGTGGTATATATTTTTCTACATCTTCACACAATCACACGGATCTGTTATGTGTCAACGTAGATGCCTTCTCAATAATGCATACAATTTTCCAGCTCCATACGAAAACTACAAGTTAGTTGAAATATCAGTTGTGCAAATCCCAAGCTAATGTGAAAATAGTTCATTCATATTTCCTTAATATTCTTTTTCTTGAGGGAGATAATTCTTTATTTTTCTAACTTTCAGCAGTTTTACACAAGATCATGTTTTATAACATTCCATTTCTGTCTTAACATTATTTTGGACGCTCTAGTCCTTTTTTTTATTAAGCGAAAATGTATTAAAGAAGCACAAAGGATGCTAATTCAATACAAGAGAAAGATCATAAATTGATCTTTTTAGACGATATAGAAATACAAGCAATTGGGTAATTACACCAATTAGCAAATAGTAAAGAAGTTGGAGCTACTTTTGATTGAAACCAAGACCAAGATCAAACTTGAATGAGATCCATTATGTGCATAAAACTCATTGGCTTATTAGAGAATATGACATCATTCCTCATAATCTATATAGACCACACAACAGCAAACCATATCATCCTCCACATCTCAGAACCACTAGTTCTATGATCAATAGCATCATGCATGTTCAATGATTCAATGATTGTTGTAGGTTTCGGCTCATCAACTTGAAGCCACAAATGAACACCTTTCCAAATAGAAGATGCAAACTCACAAGATAGAAAAAGATGGTCAATTGACTGGTCATG
>NC_032021.1:5985461-6031244 GCF_001865875.1 Lupinus angustifolius
CCTTGGCCTACCTTAACATAGGTTTCTTCAAGACGAAGTAAGCTACCTTTCTTCAAGGCTAAGTAACAAAACTTGATTACTTTTAGCAATTCATTTTGAGCTTTTGTCTTGAATTCTTATCCATCTTTGAATTTATTCTTTAATATTCAATTTCCTACAAAACTCAAAGAAAACTTGGACAAAAATTAATAAAGAACCAATTTATTTAATCATGCAAAATTCACCTAAAAATTGTTAGTTTAAGTTGGTTTTCTACAATTTTCATAGGATAAGTGCCATAAAATGATGGTGAGAAGTGTATACTTTTGGCACTTATCAACGACGTGCTAGCTCTATCGTATCCACGTGATCCTTAGGGAATTGAAATGGGTTCCACCAACCCCTTTGATGGTGATGGCGCATCCATTAACCACCCTCCCGTATTCAGTAGCGAGGGATATGCCTACTAGAAAGTCCGAATGAAGATTTTTATAGAGGCCATCGATTCGGACATTTGGGAATATGATCAGTGGTCCATTCGTCCCACTTCACTTAGTGGATGGCGAACTGAAAGAAAAGCCGAAAAGCTTATGGACCGATGAGGAGCGCAAGAAGGTTCAGTACAACCTTCGCGCCAAAAATATAATTACCTCGACCCTGTCTTACGATGAATTCTTTCGGGTGTCTCAATGTCAAAGTGCCAAGGAAATGTGGGACACTTTACAAGTGACTCACGAGGGCACTAGAGAGGTCAAGCGCGCCAAGCTGAATGCGCTGACACACGAATACGAATTATTTTGTATGTTACCGAGTGACTCAATTGGCGACATGCAAAAACGATTCACTCACATTATTAATCATCTTATTGCTCTAGATAAAATGTTTACCATAGGAGAACTCGCTAATAAAGTTTTACGCTTTCTTGACAGGAGATGGCAACCTAAAGTGATGACAATCATGGAGTCCAAGGATCTAGATTCCATGCCTTAGGCAACACAGTTCGGAAAGCTTCAAGAGCGTGACATGGAGCTTGGACATCTGACCATGCAAGAGGAGTCTGATCGGAAAAAGAAAGGAATATCTCTTAAAACTACAACATCACAACCCACTGAAGAGATAGACAATGACAACTCTGACTCAGACATTGATGAAGAAACACTAAACCTTCTCGTGCGAAAATTTGGGAAATTTCTAAAGAAGAAATGAGGGTTTAAGAGATTTCAAAAGAAAGAGGCGCGATAATCAACTAAGAAAGGCAAGAACAAGGAGAGCTTCACTTGCCATGAATGTGGTAAGTCGGATCACATGAAGTTCTAGTGTCCCACTTACTTGAAGAAAGTTGATTCAGAAAAGAGCACTCATTGGGACTTCAAATCGAAAAAGGCATACATCATTTGGGATGTACCGGAGGAAGAAACGACATCAAGCACCTCGGATGAAGAGGAGACCGCCAAGCTATGCCTAATGACCATAACATATGAGGCTTGCGGATCAGGTAGTATGGATGCTATAAATGAGGTATATTCTGACACATCATCCTCTTATGATGATTCTTCCTCATATGATATTTTATATGATGTTTATGTCGAGATGCATGAAGAGCTTAAGAAATTAGCACAAATTAGTGCTGATAGAAAAAGAACAATTTTGCTAAATGATCAGAAAATAATACAACTACAAAAAGAATTAGATGAGCTAAAATTGGAAAATGAAACTTTAGAACTAATTTATGTTAAGCTGATGGGTGGCACGCTCAGTATATTCATGGGCCTGGGAGGTCGCATGTCATAACTAGGGTGTTACACGCTATATCAAAAGCATCCATATGTGTAGTGATGTAGCCCTTAAACGAGAACAACTCGTCCATTATCATTTGATTGGTAGGATTGAAGTGCAAAGAAGATGATTTAGAACGAAATGAGGGATGAGTAGGAGGATTAGTCAAAGGATTTTCTTGATTTGCAGTATGTTGATCATCATGATGATTGTAGATTATGGCTTTGGTATCTCGAAAGAAACTCATTTTGTGGATCAATCTTATCATGAGCATCGAGTGTGACTTTAGATTCTCCATCAAATGAAATACCAGAATATCCAAGTATAGCAGTTATGAGAATGGCATAAGGCAATGGTTTGTACTCACTTCTAAAGGTTCAAATTTGTTTCATTATCATTAATGTCCAATTAAGTGGAACATTGTGTTTCATGGCATACATTAATTGTAGTTCCATATCATTTGCTCGTGAATGGTTTGAAAGCTTTGGAATTATGATGTAGCTTAACATGTAATGAATCAAACGACCATCTAGGTTTAAGTTAGCGACAAATAAATTATTTCGGTTTCACATAGAGTCACTGAAAGACCTTTGTTTACGCATTTCAATTTCCTGTTTGGAGTATCTATACATAGAGTAGTAGAAGTACATTTTATTGAACCCTTCTAAGTCCCATTGAATGTTAGACTCTACTATCATTCCTATATATGGTATATTACCGCAAAGCGAACTCAGATTTTGAAATCTATGCCAATCTCTTTTTCTTTGACACGTGAGAAGATTTTATTCCTCTTAAAACTCATATTGCAATAAAATGCACGTACAAGTTTCGGATAGTAAGAACACTGCATTTTGCAAAATTCAGAGAGTTCTTGTTGTTCAAAAAGGGTTGGGAAAATGAAATTATTATCCTCAAAGGAAATTACCATACCATAATTCGGATGAAAAATGGGTTGTTGCATGAATGCTCCTTGAAGGTTTTGGGTTGATCCTCGTTTGCCAAAAGACGTGCTAAATCCAATTTGGTGACTTCATTTGGGTTTTGTTGCCTTCCTTGAGTCACATTGGTTCTTTGCTTTTTGGATCTAGAGGATGAGGCCATATTGCTGAGTTTGGGAAAACTTAGGTTTTGAAGATTTTGAGATTTGCGGGTTTTTGATTTAGAACTCTATACACAAAAATGATGGTAGGAATGTGTTTAGGAGTGGAAATTTAGTAAGAAACACCACAAAAATCAAGCAAGACAGGTTAGAAAGGAAGTTTTTCGAAGTTATGGGGGGTTACCATGGTTGGAAGGAGGGAAAATGAAGTAGATGAAGTTCAAAAATCTGATTTTTGCCTTAAATAGTGCAGACTGTAACCAGTTACCACGATTGAGTAATCGATTACTTAAACCTTCTGTTTGGACAGTTAATCGATTAATTGATCTTGTAATCGATTACATTTGCTGGATTTTGAATATTTTTGTCATTGATGCCTTAGAATTGATTACCCTTCCATAGTAACAGATTACATACCCTAAAATAATAAAAATTGAGCATTGAAACGTATATAAAAGTACACATAGACATGTAATACATATAATGAAGCACATGTAATGTATATATCAACATGTTAAAATAGATATGCTTCATCAAGGATGCCTAGTTCTCGTCGAAGTTTATAAAAAGGTTCTTTAGCCAAAGGTTTTGTAAAGATAAATGCTAGTTGTTCATGTGTATCAACAAATTCTAATAGAACATCTTTCTTTGGATGTGGTCCCTAAGGAAGTGGTGCCTTATATCAATATGTTTAGTTTGGGAAGGCATAATTGGATTCTTTGCAAGATTTGTAGCACTACATTATCACATCTTAGGGGAATGCATCCTATGCCTAATCCATAATCTCGTAATTGTTGCTTGAGCCACAATATTTGGGTACAACAACTTCCTGCAGCTATGTATTATGCCTCGACAATACTTGTAAATTTAAGATGTCAACTAACAACAGGGGGTGAATTTGTTTTTGGGAGAATATGGCTGATTTTTCTACTATGCTATCAAAAGTTTATGTTATGTAGATTATTTATGCAGAATGCAACCAAGTAATTACATTACATAATTTCCACTAGATAATTATTTCCACTAGATAATTTCCACTAGATTATTTCTACTAGATAATTTGAGTTGTAATTACAATTTCTCTCCCTGATACTTTTGTACCTTACACACTCCAACTTATGTACCCTTGAAAATTCCATTTTTCAAGTGAACTGTTTTCCTCTTCTAAACACACCCTTGTGATGAAAAGTTTAAAACCAAGATGAAGAATATAACAATGGAATGATTGCCTTCACAAGTTTGACAATTCTAAAACTTGCAATCCTTAATCTCACAATATAAATACTTAGTATACAATGCTCTTAATCTTTTGAAAGTTTAGAACAAATGCACTTTGGAAGCAACTTCAGAAAATCTGAAAGTTTAGGAATAAAGTTGCTAACAAAATGTGCAGAATTTTGTTTACTAAGTTGTGAAAGTTTTTGTATGATTGTGTACAACTTGTGTTTTTGCCAAACTTCCATGAAGAGGAGACACGAATGGAATGAAACCTATTCACTTTGGATGAAAGTTTTTCATTTGAATTTGAAAATCTGGTTTCAAAAGCTCTGTGTAATTGATTGTCACAAAGTGGTAATCGATTACCCAAATATTTTGTCCAAGGTGGTAATCAAATAATACACTGAATTAATCAATTACATCAATCAGTTTTGCTTTGTAATTGTTTTCTCAGTCAGGCAACCTGTTATGCAGTTCCCATAACCTATTACAAATTGCCTCACAGTTCAAATAACATGTTACCTAGTTCTGGTAACCTGTTATTCAGGTTAAGTAACTCATTACTTAGCAATTTGACTTCTCATTTTAGACATATCCAATTATTTAAAAATGTTTTTGATTTTTTTTAGCATTGCTACTAAATATTAAAGTGAGTGTAAGGATATAAGTACCTATATGAAGACTTTAATCTATAAATATCTTGAAGCTTGAATCTTCTATGTCTTCATTGTCTTCTTCCTTTTCTTCTTTTTGTGATCATGGTGTCTTCATCAAAATTGTGTTAAGGTCAGGAGCAAGATCTTCTTCACAGAAACCTCCTCCTGGACTGCACATCACTAATCATAAGCTTGTTTGCAAATTGGAGAAATCTATCTATGGCTTGAAACAAACTAGTCGACAATGGCATGACAAAGTCACCACTACATTGGTAACAATTGGGTATTCGAAGTGTCAATCTGACCACTCTCCCTTCATTAAATCTGCCAATTCTAATTTTACTGCAATATTAGTGTATGTTGATGATTTGGTTTTAGCAAGAAATGATTTGCAACAAATTCAGTACACAAAAACAGTCTTGCATAAAGAATTCAACATCAAAGACCTTAGGAAATCGAAGTTCTTTTTCGGAATGGAGGTGGCTAGATGTAGAGAAGGAATTACTCTATATCAAAGAAAGTATATACTAGATCTTCTACATCAATTTGGAGTCTTAGCTGCCAAACCATCCTCAACTCCCATGGAATATAACAACAGACTTCAAGCCAGTTCAAGAGAGTCACTTAAAGATCCTACGCCATACATAAGGCTCATGGGAAAATTACTCTACCTCATACACACCAGACCAAATATATCATTTGTTGTTGGATGCCTCAGCCAATTTCTCAACATTTCAACTAATCTACATCAACAAGCTGCATTCAAAATCCGAAGATATCTAAAGAATTCTCTCACACAAGGACTCTACTTTCTAGCAACAACACAAGAACAATCAAATGATATTCAGACTTAGATTGGGGGGCTTGCCTTGACACTCAAAGGTCCATTACAGGGTGGTGTTTCTTTCTAGGTTCAGCCTTGATTTCATGGAAACGTAAAAGGAAGAACATAGTCTCAAGATCCTCAACAAAAGCAAAATATAGATCCCTTGCCATGGCATCTTGTGAAGCCCAATGGTTGCTCTATCTCTTCAGGGATTTGGTCATACTTCACACATCTCCAATCAGCTTATTCTGTGACAACAATTCAACTCTTCATATAGCTGCAAATCCAGTTTTTCATGAGAACCAAACATATCGAAATAGATTGCCATGTGGTTGGTGAGAAGGTTCAAAATGACACTCTTCACCTCCTACCTATAACTTCCAAACTTCAAATAGAAGATTTCTTCACCAAATCCTTTTCACCAATGCTTTTCCACAATTTATTAGCCAAGTTTGGTATGATAAATATCCACACACAAGCTTGTGGGGGATGTTAAAAGACAACCCCAATAGTCAAGTTGAAGTTATCCAATAACTAAGTATCCATTTCAGCCTAGATGCATTTTCATTCTGCTTTGAAACTTTCATTTTTTAGCATTTTTCCATTTTTCAGTTTTCTGGTAATTCTGTTAAGTTTCCTTTTTTAGTAGTTTTTTATTTTCACTCAGGTAGTCAGGTGTATATATTCAGGTTCTGGTTTTCATTATTTGAGGTATTATTCAAATTGTTCAATCACTTCTTCTAAGCTTCTCAAAAATCAAGCAATTCAAGATTGTCATTTCACTCTTTCATACGAATCAATATTTATCATCTTCTTTATCAAGATGAGTAATACCATTTTATATAAACTAATTTTATGAAGTATTCACTTTTTGTATAACTATATTTAGAATGAATGGAATGCTTTCATACATTAAGGGATTGTGTGGGGTGAGTTTTAAAGAAAAAGGAAAGGAAGAAGGTATTTTGATTTCAACCTTTTGTATAACTATATGTCTATATTTAGAAGAATAGAATGCTTTGATACATTATTGTTTAAATCTACCTGACACTTCATTTTATATATACACACTATAAATACCCTTTAAATTAAAAATTAAAAATATGTCATTCTAGTCCATTATCTCCAAAACCACTCCTCCTAAAGAGTCTCTAAAATTTCACGTGGCTAGATTTATAATGTAGCCTACACATGGGACACTCTTTCTAAGAGCATTGAAGAGAGTATGTTGAATGTATCATGAAATTTTAAGTTTTAACTCTGTAGATTATAATAAAAAAATACATTTCTATTCGACTAAATAAATCAATGAAGAGTTGGTTTGACAAAATTAAATTCAAATATTAATATAAGGTGAACGGTTGAGATTAGATCATTGAACATAATAACTAAATTTGAGAGTGCAACCATAATGTTTTGAATGGGATTATTTTACATAAACTAATTTTAGTAAGAAAAAATAATCACAATGATCTCCTTGTATCATTTAAGAATAGAAGAAAGAAAATTATTCCCAATGAAGGTGTGTCGGGAGGGGACTATTTTAATTATTTTCTTCCACGTTATTGTTAGATGTTAGAAAATGACGCCACATCTATTCATTATTGTAAAAAAAATTATTTATAATTAAAATTGAAATCATTACTTTCTAATTTCTTATCTTAAATATTTCAATATCTATGTTACGACAAAAGATAACTTTCAACAATAAAGATCATCAATATATTATTTTGTAATGTTATGGAATATGATTTTCTTGTTAGAACAAAAAAGATCACTTTCTCATTGATTGATGTCTTTAAGTTTTTAAAAGAATGAAGAGTGGTATTTTAAATAATGTTGCACTATTTCTTTTATATATCTTATTATTAAATATTTTTACTTTCGGTTAATATTTTATTTTGAAAGTGTAGTACAATTATATATGTCTCCTAGTATTTTATTGGTACTTAATAACTTCTATCATAGAATTTAACTAAATCTAATCACACCTAACACTTGGGTCAAGATCTATCTGTCCCCAGCAATCAATTTTCTATTTAAAGGCCTCACAATAATTCATCATACTCATATGACTTGACCTACTCATACCATCGACTTTGAAGATTATCGAAGACAATATATTGACACTATCATGTAATTTTAAGTTTTAGCTCCAAAGACTATAAAAAAATAATGAAAGAAAACTGTACAATTGACAAAGAAAGTACTTTCTTTTTGTTTACATAAATTAATATAAATAAATTTATATTAAATTTATGTGATATATTTTACTACATTATCACTTATCGCGATCTAAGAATTATAATAATTCATTTCAACTTATTATTTCTATTATTAACTAGATCGGGGTAGAGTTTTAAATACAACCATAAATTCTGTCTTGCTGACAAATAAATATAAACAAATCTAATATGCTAAAAATATAACTTAAAATGAAAGTAGTAGGTAGTATAAAATTGTATATTATTGCCAGCAATATGTGGTATATATTTTTCTACATCTTCACACAATCACACGGATCTGTTATGTGTCAACGTAGATGCCTTCTCAATAATGCATACAATTTTCCAGCTCCATACGAAAACTACAAGTTAGTTGAAATATCAGTTGTGCAAATCCCAAGCTAATGTGAAAATAGTTCATTCATATTTCCTTAATATTCTTTTTCTTGAGGGAGATAATTCTTTATTTTTCTAACTTTCAGCAGTTTTACACAAGATCATGTTTTATAACATTCCATTTCTGTCTTAACATTATTTTGGACGCTCTAGTCCTTTTTTTTATTAAGCGAAAATGTATTAAAGAAGCACAAAGGATGCTAATTCAATACAAGAGAAAGATCATAAATTGATCTTTTTAGACGATATAGAAATACAAGCAATTGGGTAATTACACCAATTAGCAAATAGTAAAGAAGTTGGAGCTACTTTTGATTGAAACCAAGACCAAGATCAAACTTGAATGAGATCCATTATGTGCATAAAACTCATTGGCTTATTAGAGAATATGACATCATTCCTCATAATCTATATAGACAACACAACAGCAAACCATATCATCCTCCGCATCTCAGAACCACTAGTTCTATGATCAATAGCATCATGCATGTTCAATGATTCAATGATTGTTGTAGGTTTCGGCTCATCAACTTGAAGCCACAAATGAACACCTTTCCAAATAGAAGATGCAAACTCACAAGATAGAAAAAGATGGTCAATTGACTGGTCATGGTTCTTGCAAAAAATGCACTTCAATTCCTCAGTCCTAAGAATAACTTGCCTTTTGAAAAGCTCAATCTTTGTAGGAATTCTATATCCAAAAAGTTTACAAACAAAACAACATATTTTTGATGGACGCTCTTGTCCTACCACCAAGGTTTTTGCCCTTAGGTCTAAAGCCTCTAGATTCACCTAGTTTCTCATTTGCATCTTCTTAGCTTCTATGGTCATCTTATCACACGTATCATTAGCACTACCTTATGCCTTTCAAAACATTCTTCCAAATCCTTTTTCTGGAAGCTCCTTCATTCCTCACCCTTCAATTTACACTTTTTGATTCTTGGGATTCTATCTTTTCTCTCCAAATATAACTATGTAGTCTTAGCAAAATTTTGTATTTGATTTTCTAATAAAAAAGATGCATATTTGAGAACATTCTATACACTTTTATATGTAATATAATACTATTTTCATTTCTTAAAACATGTGTTGACTATTATAAAATCAAAAGTTGAGTACAAGTACAATTGAAAATAGATTAGCTTAAATTAAATAATATGTACAACTATTTTTGCTTCTTAAAACATGTGCTGATTTTCTACTTCTTATACGTAAAAAATAAATTTTATTATTTTAGAAATAATAAATTATATTATATTTTATATAATTCGCATTTTATTTTTATCATTATATGCATATCTAAAAGCTCATTGAAAAATTTAATGACAACTAAAATTGTCACAAATTGGTTGTAAAAATAACATTCGTTATATTTTTAAAAGTAATCCAAAAATTCTATAATATGAATTTCATTGAGTAAGATGGAAATGATTAATTTTAAATATTAATCTCAACATTTTATTATTGATATAATTAATAATCCATGTTTAAATAACCATACAATTATTTATCTCTAAATTTTGTGAATCTTTAATAAAAAGTATTAAAAACATAAAAGAGTAATACATTTTACTTGTTTATTCATGTTATCTTAACTATTCTATTTTTACGCTACTAAAAGATCATTTTTACCAATGAAGACAATCAATATAAGATTGTGTAATAAAATAGAAGATGAGTTCTTAAAGTCATTATGATGATTTTAATTTAAGTTCAATTAGTAATGGATTTAATATGTATACACTGACAGTGTAAGTGTTTTTTACACTGTCAGTCAATTATCCATCATTGATTTATTAACCACCATTGACTCTCAAATAAAATTAATACAAATCAATAGTGGATGATGTGCTGTTTTACAGTGTCAGTGCATAGACTTTAAACTCTTGGTAATATGTTTAAGTTTTTCAAAGAGTAAACAATGACATTGTAAATGAATATACATTATAAAATATGACATGTGTCATATTTAATTATTTTTATATAAATATTTCTAAAAATTAAAAAATATAGGATATATGTCATAATTTTAATTAAGGAGATACTTAATTATGTTTGTACTAATATAATATTATGAAACTTTGGTACTTATATATGTTTCAATATCATCGTTACTTAATATTTTTCAACAATTTTTTTAATTAAATCGAAATACACCCAGTACTTTGGATCAAAATTTGTCAGCCACATTGAGTAATATATTTTCTATTTAAAGGCCAAAGAATTCTTTCCACTCATCATAGCCTTCAGAACTCCCCTTCTTATTTGTTTCATTTGCTAGTTCATATTTTCTATTTGGTTATCGAGACATGTCTCTCACAGGTAAAATTA
Source organism: Lupinus angustifolius (assembly GCF_001865875.1). Classification (NCBI taxonomy): domain Eukaryota; kingdom Viridiplantae; phylum Streptophyta; class Magnoliopsida; order Fabales; family Fabaceae; genus Lupinus; species Lupinus angustifolius. The sequence continues at coordinate 5,995,968 of NC_032021.1, forward strand.
CTACTGAATTTGGTATTGTCTCACCTGCTGAAAAGTTCTTCCATATAATTGCAAAGCAACTTCACCATGTTCAAAACATCACTGATCAAGTGCATCATGGTAAGGTGCATGAAGGTGACTGGCATGCTGTTGGTTCAGTTAGAGAATGGACTTATGTCATAGGTAATTAAATTTCTAAATTTTCTACGTACAACATTAAAGTGGATATGTTTGATTTCCTAAAAAATACACATAATACAATACAATTACCTTTAGTATTTAGAGGAAAACATGCATCCTCTTAAGATGATATAAAAGTCATGTTCTTTTCTCACTTACAATTAGGATACAAAATTGTCCATTGGCTAACTTTTTCATATATCACCCTCTCTACTTTTTTTCATTATCCATCATCTTTGTTCTCTACACTGCCAGAATTCCAAAAAAAAATTGGAAGTGTGTGATATACTTCATTCCAGAAATAAATTTCCAGAAAACACATGTTGCCCAATGAGAAACTGAATGGTGGTAAAGAAGAATAGAAACTTGTTGTCCCAAATCATGTTTAATGTTGTCATGTGTTAGTGATAATGAAGCAAAAACAACAATAATATTAAAGTTTAATAATATTTCATGTTTTCTTTGGCGTGGGAGAACGTATGAGACAAGACATAGGACAACAGATTAAACCACCTTGGTATAGATCATAATAAGTGTGAATTTCCGTGACATATATTTGGTGTTTAATTACAATCATACTTTCTTTAGTGCTCATATTAACTTTTTATTACAATATGATCTCAATTTCTGTTTACTTGTCAAATCAAAGATGGTGAGGTTACACAAGCTAAGGAGAAATTTGAAGTTGTTGATGAAGATAACAACACAATTATAGTAACCCTCTTCGATGGAGATGTGGGTAAGAAGTACAAGCTCTTAAAAGTCACTTTACAATTGAATGATAACAAGGACAATGATGGCGCTGGTGCTGTTATTAAATGGACTATTGACTATGAAAAAATCGATAAGGATATTGCCGCTCCGTATGGCTACTTGGGCTACTTAACCAAGGTTACTGAAGATATTGATGCTCATATTCTCAAGGCATAGTGACAAAAAATAATGTGATTAATAAATAAAGAGGAATGGATTTGGTTTGGAGTTGTTCTTATCTAAATAACAGTGTGAACTTTGATTTGAATAATAGTGATGTTTGATTAATTTCTTGTATTGATATGTCCTTTATATTGAGTGTAATTTGTTCACTGTGAAATGAATAAGTGAATGTTTGTGCTTAATATTATTATACATTTATTTTGTATTTTTAGTTTAAGAATTTTGGGATTTTTTTTTTGGGATCAATTTGCTAATTAAATAAAAATATAAAACTGATCTATATGTATTATGGAGCAATGCACTAGCTGAAATTATGTGGTGGGTATTATATATATATACTAAAGATATATTTCACATACTTTCCTACATGTTGATCAAATTAAAGATATATTGTAATTGGGTTGAGATCAATTTTAATATTGGAGAGTCCAATACTAAGCTTATGTTATAACATGTGTTACCAATTTTGTTTTTCTTATCAGTGTTGAGAATTTTATTAATCAAGAGATAAAGAAAATAGTTAAACAAATGGTACTTATATCCACAAAATCTCTAAATTAAGAAAGTGAAAGATAATTTGATGGGCGTCTGACCCAATCAATAAATGAATAAGAAAAAAAGAGGAAAGCGAACATTGAGAATACTTAAAGAATGCAGAAAAATAAGTTTCATCACCTCATCTACTTGGAACTACGTAATATCAAAAAAATAGTTTTGTTTTTAATGTGCCAAATAATCCAAATTGTGACAAACCAAAGTGTCACCCACCATTTTTGTTTCTTATTCTCCAACCGTAGAGTGCTTTCATGGATTGAAAAGGTAGACATGACGTCATAATAATGGAGGAGAGCCCAAAGCAAGAATAAAACTTTTGCCAAATAAGATAAGATACAGAACAAGAGAAGAAAAATCACTAGTAGATTCCTCCACCTCGACAAAATAGTTTAATGATTCAGATTTATATTTATTTTTAAATTAATTTTTTTAAAATATTTTGTTCCCATTTTATTCAAAATGTTGGAGGCCTAGTTTAGGAGAGGATTATAATTTATTGTCATTGCTTCAGTGCTTCCACTTTTGACAGATCCATGGAAAACCTTTCATGGTGATTACATGTCTAAGAAAATTTATCTTCTCCGTCCAAAACTTGCAATTAGATAGTTTTCTGCCTTAGCATATAGCTTCTATTAAAGATGAAGATGACTCATTCTTATATAATTTCCTGTTGTGGTAGTTAAGATTAGTTTTAATTTAAATAGTAGCTTGAGTTTCAAGTAACTACCAATTTTCTTATTGTATGAATTCTTTGCACTTTGCCTTTGTGCATAAATCAATTTCCAATAATAAAAGTTCAATTCTTTTATTCTCTTGCTCTTTCAATTCCCTTCTTTTCTTTCTTTCATGGTTGCTAAGATGGTATCATAGTAATGTAAATATTCTTTTGATAGCTTCCGCTTATGGCTCCATCATACAAGCTTTTTGCAGCAATACATCACTTTGATCTTCAACATGCTCCAATGAGGGTGAGGAGCATCATCACCTATGATATCCATGGCCATTGGACAACAAAAAAAAGGTTTGTCCTTTGGTGCATCTTTCTCTATCTTATTAGCTTAAGCATCAGGGGCCAATGAAGGAGCACAAATCTCTTCATATTTTGATGCAATCAGCATGCAAGTAGAGTTCATAGTCAAGCTGCATTGTAACTCTTTCGATCTTGAGCTATATACAAGACAACCTAAGTGGAGTTCTTGGTTTTAGAATCTGTTTTGTTGCAATGATCATTGCATTGCCTTCTTTTTTGCTTGGAACAATGACTTACTTCTCAGAGATGCTTATGGAGATTACTGATGCATCACTCCTTGGTAAATGATGGTAAATTACATCTTATGGGATTCCAAATTATACAAAGCCACTGCACAAAAGGCCAACTCAAGTTTCTAAAGATTAAAGATAATTATGGGAATGTTACTCGCTTCTTGATCCTTGCAAGAAAACAAAAAATTCCAAGATTTAACAGGCCTTATAAGACTAGCATTGTTTTCAGCCTTGATAGTGTTTGCTTTGAGGAATATTATTTTGTCAAAGATAGAGTGCTTGCTGGATAGATAATCATAGACACCCAAGAAATTTTTGAGAATACATAGTACACTTTGGTGAAATCTACAATAAGTTGGCAATATTACTATACACATTTTATTTTCTTATTCTTTATCATTTACCCCAATTATCTCTTTCTATACTACTCTATTTTATTTACCTCTCATTAGATACACTACATTAAAGTGTGTATTTTTCTTCATTGAAGCATCATCTTAGGATCAAGATTTAGATCTATTTTCTCTCTTTCATCCATTATGGTTGGTTTGCATCTGTCAAGTAGATGGTTAAGCAATGGTTGGTTAAGCTTCTCTCAAATAGATGGTTAAGCATTGGATGAAATTGCTTCTGCCAATGGTGGTTAAGCGTCATTATTGCTTCATATTTTCTTTTCAAGGCCGAGAGATCAAAATTCGCTCACCGGCAAGAGGAGGTACTAGAGTATACATGGTGTTCAAAACAATCATTTCAAGCTTGGAATTCTTGACACATTTCAGCTTGAGGTGATGTTAAAATTGTTAGTTGATTTCAGTTTGTTAATTGTAATATTATTTTTCGTTAATTAATCAATTAACTAGTTAGTTATTAGCTAGGCATTGTAGTATATAAAGAGTAATTCCCTTATTCCTTGTAACTTAATTCAATATAGAAAATTTTCATTTTCTCATTCATGATTTTCTCTCATATTTCTTAATTCGTTAAGAAGTCTTTTTCATGTCTCCTACCATTTTCATAGCTTCTTTCCTTTCAAAACATTCAGAACCCCTAAACCAAAGGTGAACCACTAAACCAAAGGTGAATTCAGTGATTAAAAAACAAAGAAACACATAGTTCTCGAGGCAACGATCTAATGATAACTTGCTAATGATATTCTCTGTCCACATGGAATAATTGGAACGAGGGATATCGATTCCGATTTACCAAAGTTGTCAATCCTATTGCTGCAATATAAAGATAAGAGGAGTATTTTTTTTGTATAATTCGTATCACTCCATGTGTCAACAACTATATTGGTCAAAAAAAAATTTAATAATTAAAATTTTAACTTAAATAGTTTCAACCAAACATAACTAATGATATATTGGGTGACACAAATTCTAGACATGGTTGATTAGCACATACCTAGGATTAGGTCTAATAGAGATAGAGGCAGACATATAATATCAACACTAAGCACCAGATCAAGAATGTTAAGAGTTAGTTTGTAAGTTAAATTTTGGAGGGGAATGGAGTGAAAGGAAAGGCTTGAGAGCCATGAAAGACACTTGTGAGATGACTCTGAAGCCTCCTATTTCCCTTCTTTCCCTTCCAAAATCCAACTCTCAAGTAAACCATAAGTCAACAATTCAGACATGTTTATAAGTTGAAGACTGGTAAATTCGTTAGAATATACAAGGTGATCAAACATACCGAAAAACTGTTGAATTCCTCAGACATTTTTTTTAACTAAAGGTGCAACTGCACCCCATAAATATGTATTAATATAAAAGGATTACAAGATGATCATTACAAGTTTATAAACCTATAATTAGGGAGAAGTAGTCTGTTTCTAGTGAAGTCCTTAACTAGAAAATGTGGCAATACATTCCACTAAGTGAAAACCTTTGATCTGATACCAAAGTTTGCAAGCTTGTGTGCATAAGTGTTACCTTCTTTAAAGATATGAGATATATAAAAGGTCATTGAGTTCAAAAAATTCTTGCATCTTATGAGCCTATTAACCAGCTTCCAAGGAGCATTAATTTTGCCCAGAAAGATATCCACAACCAAAGAAGAGTCACATTCAAGCCAAATAGAATCCCAACCCTTCTTGTGAGAAATCTCAGTTGCCAGCATGGCCGAGTTTAGCTCAACAAACAGTGCATCTAGGATGTCAAGAAAAGAAGCAAAACAACCCACGAAATCACCTCTATGGTCCCTGAAAATTGCACCACCTCCAGCAAGCTCGGGAGCACCATAAGCGGCACCATTGGAGTTAACTTTTATGAAAGCAATTGTAGGAGGAAGCCACATAACCTAAGAAATAACAGGGGTCTTCCTATAGTTGATTGGCACCTTTAGTAGATTAAGTATATTGAAGTCATGAATGGAGTTGGTTGCACATGTTGAAGAGCTATTGCTTGGCATAGAGATGTATAACTTTATTCTTGTAATAGCTTGCATTGTATTCATGTTTTGGTCGTGGAATCTACTTTGGTTTTTGTAGAACCATATTATGTTAACTGTGTAAATAATTGCAGCCACCAAAGTTTGCTTTACCTGTCCCTCTAGTTGCTATTACAAGCTGACAGAATTGTGAGCAAAGAGGAAGTGTCTAGCTGAATAGAGAAAGTAGCGCCCAACCAATTCCAAAGAGAACATGTCATGAATAAATGCTTTGAAGTTTCAATATTGGACCAACACATGTTGCACCTAGAAGGAATGGAGCAGCCTCTTTTGATTAAGTTTTCATCTGTAGGCATCCTATCCTTAATCAGTCTCCATGAAGTAAAAGACTTAGAGGGTGGAATCGAGGAAGACCATATGAATTTCCACCAATTCAATGGATTTGAAGTAGGATTGACAAACTTATAAGCATCCTTGAGATGCAAGCTACCATCATTAGAAGCAGGCCATATCAGTATATCTGTCCTTGAAGAAACTATGGTGCTTGTTATTTCATCAGCAATATGAGGACGTAAGTCAGCCAATTTCTTAGGAATGATCCATGTAGAATCAAGTAAGAAATCAACAACAGAGGCCATGAGATAGTGATGCAGATCCTCATGGACACTTAGAGCATGAATCAGAGGAACACTTAACCAGCTCTCCTTCCAAAAGTTAGTATCTCTTCCATCACCAATCAGCCAGGTAGAGTTAGCAGACACAACATACCAATTCTTCTTGATCCCTGGCCAGATAAAGGATTTATAATACCTAGAGTAGGTGGTGAATCTGTTTCTACAAAACATAGCCTAATCTTGTTTAGAGGATCTCATCTCCCAAGCCAGTTTAAGAATATCTGCTTGATTCAACTTTTTGATTGATTTAATTCCAAGACCCCCAGAGATGAAGGATTTCAAATCGGGCTCCATGAAACAGTGCAAAGTTTCCTTACCTTAATGTTACCAGACCAGATGACATTTATGATGCAAATATCCAGGTAATTCAGCAATTGAGCAGGCCAAGCATAAATTTTGAAGTTGTAAATGAGCATGCTTTGAATAACAGATTTGACCAGCTCCACTCTACCAATGATTGATAGAGAAAAGCCCTTCCAAGTGGTCAGCTTGAAGGTGATTTTGTCAACTATAGGTTGCAGATGAATTCTTTTAGCCTTTCCTACGAAAAGAGGAACCCCTAAAGACGTGAAAGGGAAGCAACCAACAGAGAATCCCATGTGATTAGATAAGTCAGTAATTTTTCTGTTTGTAGCCTTACCAGTGTAAAACTTACATTTGCTTGGGCTGACTTGTTGACCAGATGTTAAGGCATAGACAACAATAAGCCTTTTCAATTCAGTAAGCTCCTTTTTGTTTTGCTCTGCAGAAAATCAAGATATCATCTGCATAAAGCACCTGAGAGAAAGTGATTATGCTTCTAAGGCCAACAATAGGCTTCATTTTGTTTTCAGAAACTAGCTTTGTAATTCCTCTGCTTAGGACATCTTCAACTAAACAAAATAGCAAGGGGGATAAAGGGTCACCTTGTCTCACCCCTCTCTTGCAACTAAAGTAACCAAAATTTTGTCCATTGACATTTATAGAAAGCCTTGCAGAATGAAGAATTGTCCAAATCCAAGAGTTGAATTTGTCATGAAAGTCGAAAGATTTAAGTGTGTCAATTAGGAAAACCCAATCAAGAGTATCAAAAGCTTTTTTGATGTCCAGCTTAATAGATAAATTTCCACAAAAAACCTTGTGATTCAGGAGGTTGATTGCCTCAGAAGCTATGCATAAACAGTCATGAATGTGCCTATCCTTGATGAATCCTCTTTGTTGAGGAGAAACAATCCTAGAGGCTATAGAAGCAAGTCTGTCAGCAAGAACTTTAGTTAATAGTTTGAAGTGAAAATTTGCTAAGGCAATAGGTCTGTAATCTTATATTCTCTCAGCATTAGAAGATTTTGGAATGAGCACAACAGTGTTGGAGTTAAGGTTGGGAAGGATCCAGCTAGAGTTAAAAAATTGTTTGACAGAGTTGCATACATCAACACCCATAATATCCCAAAATTGTTGGTAGAAATAACCACCAAACCCATCAAGACCAGGAGCACCCTCACCATTCATTGAAAACGCAACAGCTTTGATCTCCTCATTGTCAGGGATAGCAATTAACCTTGCATTCTCAGAGTCAGTGACCATGTTAGGAATAACACTATGCATTAGAGAATTAGGAGAACAATTATTACTTGAGGCAAAAAGGCCCTTATAAAAAGAAAGATCATGATTTCCAATTACATTTTGTTCAGTTATAATGTTGTCCCCTCCTTTCATATGGACATTGATTTTGTGACCTGCCTGATTTTAGTAATCTTGTGGAAGAAGTTAGTGTTTCTATCCCCTTTTATGTGCCAATTAAGTCTGGACTTTTCCATCCAGAACTCTTCTTCCATTGCCAAAACATCCATAAGGTTCTTTTGAGCCTCAAACTCATGGTCTAACATGTCGTGATCAGGGGTAACATTAGACATACAAGATTGAATAGCCTCAACTTTGGCTAAAGCAACTTGAACTTTGGTGTGAATATTACCAAATACATTGATGTTCCAATCCTTAAGATTGAGCTTAAGCCTTTTTAGTTTTTGAGACAAAACAAACATAGGGCATCCAAAAATCACTTCTCCCTAGGACTCAGAAACAAATCTTTTGCAATCCTGATGCTTCAACCACATTTTGTGGAATCTGAAAGGAAGAGGCCTTCTAGAATCAACATGGTTAGAGCACAAAAGAATAGGATGATGGTCACAACATGATCTTGGCATAATGCAACAAAAAACCTTATGTCAGGAGGATAACAAAGCCTCATTACAAAGGCTTCTATCAAGTCTTTTTTCAGTAAGAGTTGAACATCTTCTCTTATTTGACCAGGTATAATCAGAACCTCTGGTGGCTAGGTGCAAAAGCTTGGATCTATCAGAGAAGCTCTTAAAGTCCTCAACTGCAATTCTATTAGGCAAAGTGGATCCTCTAGACTCATTTGCCCCAAGAACAGAGTTAAAATCTCTAATGCAGCACCAAGATCCTACATGTATGAGCATAAGATTCTCAATTTCCCCCCAAAGACTGCTTCTCTGCAAATAGTTGGTGCTTGCATAGACTGCACAAATGAACAAAGATTGATTCTCCACAGACAAAGAAAGAGCTATTTGCTGATCAGATGTGGAAATGACACTAGGATTGAGATCTAGGAAGAAAATGACCTCTATCATTAACCACAAACAACTTCAAGTTTAGATTACTCCGAAAGATAGGATTGATGTCTTCAAAATGGATTTTTGGTTCAGCTATGAATAGCATATCAAGCTTATTTGACAGACAAAGGTTTATTAACATTAACCTAGTCTTTTTATTCCCTATACCCCTACAATTCCAATACAAAACCTTCATCATATGGCATTTTGAGCTCCACCCTTACGGGTAAAATGCACCCTTTCAGGAGTGTCTTTCTTCCTCATCCTCTTTTTTTGAGATTTTGTTAAGACTATGGTGAAGGATCCCTCTTCATTTATCCTTTCCACTTCCACTTCCTCTTCCTCATCCCAAAGCTTGCCAATGATTCTCATGTCTTTAGCAACCACTTGGTTAACCATTTCCTGAGTCTATTGCACTGTGAAATTTTGTCTATCCATTTGCTGAATAATATGAGAGTTTTGGGCAGTGTCTTCCACTCTTGTCTCATTGGTGTCATCATCAGAGTGCTTAGATGTGGGCATATTTTCAGGATTTGAGACAATCTTCTCCAGATTTTCCATGTTTTGCATCTCCCTTCCATCAATTTCAAGATTGATGACTAAGTCATTAGCTTCAATCTCTTCATATTTTGATGCAATCAGCATGCAAGTAGAGTTCATAGTCAAGCTGCATTGTAACTCTTTCGATCTTGAGCTATATACAAGACAACCTAAGTGGAGTTCTTGGTTTTAGAATCTGTTTTGTTGCAATGATCATTGCATTGCCTTCTTTTTTGCTTGGAACAATGACTTACTTCTCAGAGATGCTTATGGAGATTACTGATGCATCACTCCTTGGTAAATGATGGTAAATTACATCTTATGGGATTCCAAATTATACAAAGCCACTGCACAAAAGGCCAACTCAAGTTTCTAAAGATTAAAGATAATTATGGGAATGTTACTCGCTTCTTGATCCTTGCAAGAAAACAAAAAATTCCAAGATTTAACAGGCCTTATAAGACTAGCATTGTTTTCAGCCTTGATAGTGTTTGCTTTGAGGAATATTATTTTGTCAAAGATAGAGTGCTTGCTGGATAGATAATCATAGACACCCAAGAAATTTTTGAGAATACATAGTACACTTTGGTGAAATCTACAATAAGTTGGCAATATTACTATACACATTTTATTTTCTTATTCTTTATCATTTACCCCAATTATCTCTTTCTATACTACTCTATTTTATTTACCTCTCATTAGATACACTACATTAAAGTGTGTATTTTTCTTCATTGAAGCATCATCTTAGGATCAAGATTTAGATCTATTTTCTCTCTTTCATCCATTATGGTTGGTTTGCATCTGTCAAGTAGATGGTTAAGCAATGGTTGGTTAAGCTTCTCTCAAATAGATGGTTAAGCATTGGATGAAATTGCTTCTGCCAATGGTGGTTAAGCGTCATTATTGCTTCATATTTTCTTTTCAAGGCCGAGAGATCAAAATTCGCTCACCGGCAAGAGGAGGTACTAGAGTATACATGGTGTTCAAAACAATCATTTCAAGCTTGGAATTCTTGACACATTTCAGCTTGAGGTGATGTTAAAATTGTTAGTTGATTTCAGTTTGTTAATTGTAATATTATTTTTCGTTAATTAATCAATTAACTAGTTAGTTATTAGCTAGGCATTGTAGTATATAAAGAGTAATTCCCTTATTCCTTGTAACTTAATTCAATATAGAAAATTTTCATTTTCTCATTCATGATTTTCTCTCATATTTCTTAATTCGTTAAGAAGTCTTTTTCATGTCTCCTACCATTTTCATAGCTTCTTTCCTTTCAAAACATTCAGAACCCCTAAACCAAAGGTGAACCACTAAACCAAAGGTGAATTCAGTGATTAAAAAACAAAGAAACACATAGTTCTCGAGGCAACGATCTAATGATAACTTGCTAATGATATTCTCTGTCCACATGGAATAATTGGAACGAGGGATATCGATTCCGATTTACCAAAGTTGTCAATCCTATTGCTGCAATATAAAGATAAGAGGAGTATTTTTTTTGTATAATTCGTATCACTCCATGTGTCAACAACTATATTGGTCAAAAAAAAATTTAATAATTAAAATTTTAACTTAAATAGTTTCAACCAAACATAACTAATGATATATTGGGTGACACAAATTCTAGACATGGTTGATTAGCACATACCTAGGATTAGGTCTAATAGAGATAGAGGCAGACATATAATATCAACACTAAGCACCAGATCAAGAATGTTAAGAGTTAGTTTGTAAGTTAAATTTTGGAGGGGAATGGAGTGAAAGGAAAGGCTTGAGAGCCATGAAAGACACTTGTGAGATGACTCTGAAGCCTCCTATTTCCCTTCTTTCCCTTCCAAAATCCAACTCTCAAGTAAACCATAAGTCAACAATTCAGACATGTTTATAAGTTGAAGACTGGTAAATTCGTTAGAATATACAAGGTGATCAAACATACCGAAAAACTGTTGAATTCCTCAGACATTTTTTTTAACTAAAGGTGCAACTGCACCCCATAAATATGTATTAATATAAAAGGATTACAAGATGATCATTACAAGTTTATAAACCTATAATTAGGGAGAAGTAGTCTGTTTCTAGTGAAGTCCTTAACTAGAAAATGTGGCAATACATTCCACTAAGTGAAAACCTTTGATCTGATACCAAAGTTTGCAAGCTTGTGTGCATAAGTGTTACCTTCTTTAAAGATATGAGATATATAAAAGGTCATTGAGTTCAAAAAATTCTTGCATCTTATGAGCCTATTAACCAGCTTCCAAGGAGCATTAATTTTGCCCAGAAAGATATCCACAACCAAAGAAGAGTCACATTCAAGCCAAATAGAATCCCAACCCTTCTTGTGAGAAATCTCAGTTGCCAGCATGGCCGAGTTTAGCTCAACAAACAGTGCATCTAGGATGTCAAGAAAAGAAGCAAAACAACCCACGAAATCACCTCTATGGTCCCTGAAAATTGCACCACCTCCAGCAAGCTCGGGAGCACCATAAGCGGCACCATTGGAGTTAACTTTTATGAAAGCAATTGTAGGAGGAAGCCACATAACCTAAGAAATAACAGGGGTCTTCCTATAGTTGATTGGCACCTTTAGTAGATTAAGTATATTGAAGTCATGAATGGAGTTGGTTGCACATGTTGAAGAGCTATTGCTTGGCATAGAGATGTATAACTTTATTCTTGTAATAGCTTGCATTGTATTCATGTTTTGGTCGTGGAATCTACTTTGGTTTTTGTAGAACCATATTATGTTAACTGTGTAAATAATTGCAGCCACCAAAGTTTGCTTTACCTGTCCCTCTAGTTGCTATTACAAGCTGACAGAATTGTGAGCAAAGAGGAAGTGTCTAGCTGAATAGAGAAAGTAGCGCCCAACCAATTCCAAAGAGAACATGTCATGAATAAATGCTTTGAAGTTTCAATATTGGACCAACACATGTTGCACCTAGAAGGAATGGAGCAGCCTCTTTTGATTAAGTTTTCATCTGTAGGCATCCTATCCTTAATCAGTCTCCATGAAGTAAAAGACTTAGAGGGTGGAATCGAGGAAGACCATATGAATTTCCACCAATTCAATGGATTTGAAGTAGGATTGACAAACTTATAAGCATCCTTGAGATGCAAGCTACCATCATTAGAAGCAGGCCATATCAGTATATCTGTCCTTGAAGAAACTATGGTGCTTGTTATTTCATCAGCAATATGAGGACGTAAGTCAGCCAATTTCTTAGGAATGATCCATGTAGAATCAAGTAAGAAATCAACAACAGAGGCCATGAGATAGTGATGCAGATCCTCATGGACACTTAGAGCATGAATCAGAGGAACACTTAACCAGCTCTCCTTCCAAAAGTTAGTATCTCTTCCATCACCAATCAGCCAGGTAGAGTTAGCAGACACAACATACCAATTCTTCTTGATCCCTGGCCAGATAAAGGATTTATAATACCTAGAGTAGGTGGTGAATCTGTTTCTACAAAACATAGCCTAATCTTGTTTAGAGGATCTCATCTCCCAAGCCAGTTTAAGAATATCTGCTTGATTCAACTTTTTGATTGATTTAATTCCAAGACCCCCAGAGATGAAGGATTTCAAATCGGGCTCCATGAAACAGTGCAAAGTTTCCTTACCTTAATGTTACCAGACCAGATGACATTTATGATGCAAATATCCAGGTAATTCAGCAATTGAGCAGGCCAAGCATAAATTTTGAAGTTGTAAATGAGCATGCTTTGAATAACAGATTTGACCAGCTCCACTCTACCAATGATTGATAGAGAAAAGCCCTTCCAAGTGGTCAGCTTGAAGGTGATTTTGTCAACTATAGGTTGCAGATGAATTCTTTTAGCCTTTCCTACGAAAAGAGGAACCCCTAAAGACGTGAAAGGGAAGCAACCAACAGAGAATCCCATGTGATTAGATAAGTCAGTAATTTTTCTGTTTGTAGCCTTACCAGTGTAAAACTTACATTTGCTTGGGCTGACTTGTTGACCAGATGTTAAGGCATAGACAACAATAAGCCTTTTCAATTCAGTAAGCTCCTTTTTGTTTTGCTCTGCAGAAAATCAAGATATCATCTGCATAAAGCACCTGAGAGAAAGTGATTATGCTTCTAAGGCCAACAATAGGCTTCATTTTGTTTTCAGAAACTAGCTTTGTAATTCCTCTGCTTAGGACATCTTCAACTAAACAAAATAGCAAGGGGGATAAAGGGTCACCTTGTCTCACCCCTCTCTTGCAACTAAAGTAACCAAAATTTTGTCCATTGACATTTATAGAAAGCCTTGCAGAATGAAGAATTGTCCAAATCCAAGAGTTGAATTTGTCATGAAAGTCGAAAGATTTAAGTGTGTCAATTAGGAAAACCCAATCAAGAGTATCAAAAGCTTTTTTGATGTCCAGCTTAATAGATAAATTTCCACAAAAAACCTTGTGATTCAGGAGGTTGATTGCCTCAGAAGCTATGCATAAACAGTCATGAATGTGCCTATCCTTGATGAATCCTCTTTGTTGAGGAGAAACAATCCTAGAGGCTATAGAAGCAAGTCTGTCAGCAAGAACTTTAGTTAATAGTTTGAAGTGAAAATTTGCTAAGGCAATAGGTCTGTAATCTTATATTCTCTCAGCATTAGAAGATTTTGGAATGAGCACAACAGTGTTGGAGTTAAGGTTGGGAAGGATCCAGCTAGAGTTAAAAAATTGTTTGACAGAGTTGCATACATCAACACCCATAATATCCCAAAATTGTTGGTAGAAATAACCACCAAACCCATCAAGACCAGGAGCACCCTCACCATTCATTGAAAACGCAACAGCTTTGATCTCCTCATTGTCAGGGATAGCAATTAACCTTGCATTCTCAGAGTCAGTGACCATGTTAGGAATAACACTATGCATTAGAGAATTAGGAGAACAATTATTACTTGAGGCAAAAAGGCCCTTATAAAAAGAAAGATCATGATTTCCAATTACATTTTGTTCAGTTATAATGTTGTCCCCTCCTTTCATATGGACATTGATTTTGTGACCTGCCTGATTTTAGTAATCTTGTGGAAGAAGTTAGTGTTTCTATCCCCTTTTATGTGCCAATTAAGTCTGGACTTTTCCATCCAGAACTCTTCTTCCATTGCCAAAACATCCATAAGGTTCTTTTGAGCCTCAAACTCATGGTCTAACATGTCGTGATCAGGGGTAACATTAGACATACAAGATTGAATAGCCTCAACTTTGGCTAAAGCAACTTGAACTTTGGTGTGAATATTACCAAATACATTGATGTTCCAATCCTTAAGATTGAGCTTAAGCCTTTTTAGTTTTTGAGACAAAACAAACATAGGGCATCCAAAAATCACTTCTCCCTAGGACTCAGAAACAAATCTTTTGCAATCCTGATGCTTCAACCACATTTTGTGGAATCTGAAAGGAAGAGGCCTTCTAGAATCAACATGGTTAGAGCACAAAAGAATAGGATGATGGTCACAACATGATCTTGGCATAATGCAACAAAAAACCTTATGTCAGGAGGATAACAAAGCCTCATTACAAAGGCTTCTATCAAGTCTTTTTTCAGTAAGAGTTGAACATCTTCTCTTATTTGACCAGGTATAATCAGAACCTCTGGTGGCTAGGTGCAAAAGCTTGGATCTATCAGAGAAGCTCTTAAAGTCCTCAACTGCAATTCTATTAGGCAAAGTGGATCCTCTAGACTCATTTGCCCCAAGAACAGAGTTAAAATCTCTAATGCAGCACCAAGATCCTACATGTATGAGCATAAGATTCTCAATTTCCCCCCAAAGACTGCTTCTCTGCAAATAGTTGGTGCTTGCATAGACTGCACAAATGAACAAAGATTGATTCTCCACAGACAAAGAAAGAGCTATTTGCTGATCAGATGTGGAAATGACACTAGGATTGAGATCTAGGAAGAAAATGACCTCTATCATTAACCACAAACAACTTCAAGTTTAGATTACTCCGAAAGATAGGATTGATGTCTTCAAAATGGATTTTTGGTTCAGCTATGAATAGCATATCAAGCTTATTTGACAGACAAAGGTTTATTAACATTAACCTAGTCTTTTTATTCCCTATACCCCTACAATTCCAATGTAGAACCTTCATCATATGGCATTTTGAGTTCCACCCATACAGGTAAAATGCACCCTTTCAGGAGTGCATTTCTTCCTCATCCTCTTTTTTTGAGATTTTGTTAAGACTATGGTGAAGGATCCCTCTTCATTTATCCTTTCCACTTCCACTTCCTCTTCCTCATCCCAAAGCTTGCCAATGATTCTCATGTCTTTAGCAACCACTTGGTTAACCATTTCCTGAGTCTATTGCACTGTGAAATTTTGTCTATCCATTTGCTGAATAATATGAGAGTTTTGGGCAGTGTCTTCCACTCTTGTCTCATTGGTGTCATCATCAGAGTGCTTAGATGTGGGCATATTTTCAGGATTTGAGACAATCTTCTCCAGATTTTCCATGTTTTGCATCTCCCTTCCATCAATTTCAAGATTGATGACTAAGTCATTAGCTTCTTTGGTCTCCATTTGTTTTGTGGGTTTTTCAACTACAAGATTCTTCTTAGGTTGTTTAGGAGGTTCCTCCACTGAGGGTTTTTTGAGAGATCTTCTGCAATTAGCTACTAGATGGCCAATAGATTGACATCCATAACAAAACTCAGGGAGGTTTTCATATTCTATCGATACAAAAAAAGCAAATCCTTCCCTTTCAACCAAAATCAGGTCTGGAAGGTTGTTTTTCAGATTTATATCCACTAACACCTTAGCAAAATGACCAAAAGTTCTCTTGGTTGTTGCCTCATCCAATGAGATTGATGTGCCAATTCCCCCTACAATGGAGAATATGATCCTATGACTTCAATATTCTTGGGGAAGCCCCATGATTTTAACCCAGCTTTGTGTGTGTGACATTCTTTGTAGCTTAGGATTGAAATCAGGGGTCCATAGAAACATGCGAAGAATACATGGTTTGAGATTCCAGGACCCAACTACACACACACTCCTCATGTCATCCACCAAAGAGAAGGCAAAGTCATAGAAGCCCTTCCCTAGGGAGATCATACTCCATTTTCCAATCATGCTCCTTAGTGTAGTGAGCTTGCACTTTAAATCGGTATATTTGATGGGAGCATCTCCTTTGAAGAGAATAAGCCTGCCATGAAGATGGTTCTTACACCTTTGAAGGCCTACTTGGTACTCATCCTCGTGGATTTTAATTGCTATGACATCTCCTTTGATGCAAGGTTGTGGAAGTTGAGATACAGCAATATCACAAGTGTTCTTCACTACCTAAGCATAGGGTTTGGTTGTTTGGGGGATTGGAGGCTTCAGGCAAGTTGGTGAAGTTCCTCCGAGAAAAGACCAAGGAATGCAAGGTTCGTTTGGCATGATGCAGAGCAAAGAAGCAAAGCGGATCCAGGAAGTTGGAGATAAGAAATAGAGATTCACGAAGATTGGAGATAAGAACCACGGAAATGGTTCCAAGAATTTAGGACAGGTTCCCAGAATGTTGGAGATTATCAAATCCTAGCAGATCCATTTACCTGATTTTAGTGTTTTCCATTCACCTCAGACATTCCTTTATATGTACTTATATGATAATATTTAGTGTGTAAAAGAAAAGGATGTACGAAATTATAAATACATATATAAATGTACATTATACATAAATATAAAATGTCTATAAATGTACATTATATATAAATATGTTTAGTTTGTGATTATGTGCTAGTTGTCAAGAGACAAGATGTTGTCCCTTGGAAGATCTTAAACAAATGGCCTAATTGCGTGTTGATATGGATTTTTAAGTCTCTTATATTTTTAGATAGGGTAACTTTTGTACTTACTAATTGGTTTCTTTTGGAATGAACTCTAGGCAATATTCTTGGTGAGACACTATTCCACATTTCATTTTCTGAGTTCTATAGGAATAGGTTGCTATTACCCAATTACGTACAAATTTCATTTTCTTCTCTTAGTGTGTCGTCTTTGCTTCTTTTATCTAATGAGGTTTGGGCACTCTCTCAACTTTGGTGGAGGAGGTGAATAAGGAGGAGGAAGGAAAAAGTGAATGAGTCTAACAAAAGAATTTCTTCTCCCTTGTGGGAAGAAAATAAACATTCAATATATTCCATTTTATATGACAAGTTTACTCTCTTTCTATTTTATTTTGACATGTTTGTTCTCTTTCTTTTTTGTTTAAACATATTTGTTCTATTTCTTTTTTATCTTCAATTGTTTGCCATTTTTATTTCACTGTCATCTAACTATTATTATATTCATTGTTAAGTTGTAAGTCATCTATGTAACTAATGATATTATTGCTTAGCTTGTGTGTTATCATTTCTATTAATGTTCATGTTTAAATATTAATCAATTTATTTAATTAAATATTTTAATTGTAGCGCAATTGTATTTTTTGATATTTTAATTAAATCTACATATTTAATCATCCATATAAAATTATATATTTAGTATTAACATTATATTTCTTAAATTTTTAACTGATATTTATTTTTAATTTACAATGGAAAATATTATTAATGTGAATAAGAATATAATTGTGTATTCCATAGGTGGAGAGATAAAGTCATACACTTTTACTCTTTTTCTCACCTCTCACTTTTTTGCCGCATGATTAAGAACATATTACATGTGCATTTATGATTAAGAATATGTATGTTGCGCGTGCATTCGCATGGTTAAAATCATATATGTTACTAGTGCATTCATATTGTTAAAAATTATTAATTATATATAAAATCTTACGGTCAGACCATACAGTTTAACTGTATAAATCGGATAAACTTAATATGGGACCGACATCTTCTGTTTTAACATCTTGCTCGACTTTCCCAACATTTTTTTTACACATATATAACATGATATAGTTAGTAGTATCCTATTAATCAAAAAATCATCAGTAAATTTATAATTTCATTATTATTTGATTATAAAATAAGATTAGTATAAAAATAAATATTATTATTTGATTCTAAAATAAATACAAACAATATGTTATGATTCATATTATTATTATTTTAATATTGCTATAGTAACATTATATTTTAATATTGCATAGGTAATCATATTCCTTTTATTTTTAAATAAATCACATACATTATAGAGTTAATTTGTTGTATCATCATCTTATTATATTTGATCGTTTAACTTAATTGATTAATTGTGTATAATATTATTTTTATAATTGATCCATAAATTGAGTTCTAATATTTATTTATGACATTAAAAATATAATTATTTATTTATCAATATAATTATAATTGTGTATTAAGTTTCTAATGTTAAATAATTGTGTAATATGCTCAATTAATCATGCACGTTTTGTAATTCAATAAATCAAAATAAATTATTGATTAATGAATCCAAATATAAACAAATTGTCGGAAATGATGTAAAATATTAATGAGTAAATATTACTCAATTAATATTCCATAAATACTGCAAATTTATATTTCATTTTTGTAACTGATGCATAAATTCAAACAACAAATTGAATATAAATTGAATTAAATATTAATATTCCAAAAATTTATTATTTATAGAAAATTTATATCAATAATAATATTGCTTTAAATTAGGGAATTATAAATAATTTAATCAAAATATAAATCAAACAAATGAATTATCACAATCAAATCAAATTGCTTTAATATTTTGATTGTGACATCCTATTAAAGATTAAATAGAAATTAATTCAAAAATGAAATGAAAAAGCAAATCACAAAACTTATTTTGTGAACAATTATTTAATTTTTAGATAATGAAATAAAAGATATTCAAAGACAATCATGCCTAATAATTTTGGCTTCTAAAATGTAACTAACAATTAATTAATTGTGTATAATATCATTTTTGTAACTGACTTAAAAATGTTAAACTTTTATGTTTCTTTATGATATTATTATTTAATTATTTCTTTATCAGTATAATTATAAAGATGCATTAAATTTTCAATGTTAAGTTAATCATGTAATATGCTCACTTAATCACGTTTGTCATTGAGTTGAATGAATCATGACAAATTACATATAAATATCAATTGATCCATAAATTCAAATTTTGTAATTTATCCATAAATTCAAACAAAATAGAATATAAATGGAATTGAATATAAATATATTTCGCAAATTTATTATTTACAATTATGAAAATTTATATTTATAATGACCATTGCCTAAAATTAGCGAATCATAAATAATTTAATCAAAATATAAATCAAATCAATTAATTATTGAGGGTTTGGTCATTGTTAAGGATGAAATCCTTGTAAATCATACACTAAGTAAGTTAATTATTGGAAGAACAAATATACAAAATAAGGAAATCAATCGTACCATATATAGAATATAAACAAATCAAAGAAAAAATAAGAATACACATACATAATAAACAAAAAATCAATTAAAATCTAGAAAATAAGAACATATATAAAAATAAGAACATATCTAAAAATAAGAGCATATCTAAAAGTAAACAAATGAATGAAAAAATGAATAAAAATACACTTTAAACAACATATTTATAAAATAAGAACAAATCTACAATGATGAAGATTGAGTAACGGGATACAAAAACCGCCATATTAGGTTAATGAATGAAAAAATGAATAAAAATACACTTTAAACAACATATTTATAAAATAAGAACAAATCTACAATGATGAAGTTAATGAATAAAAAAATCAATAAAAATACACTTTAAACAACATATTTATAAAATAAGAACAAATCTACAATGATGAAGTTAATGAATAAAAAAATCAATAAAAATACACTTTAAACAACATATTTATAAAATAAGAACAAATCTACAATGATGAAGATTTAGTATCGAGATACAGAAGCCATCATATTAAGTTTAACGAAATGAAGATTGACGAATGGAACATTTGACTTTAGACATGTGAGAGAAGAAGAGAGAAATATGAAATGAAAGGGGAGAAGAATATAGAGATATGAAATGATAATGATGGAGAAATAATTCACATGTGAAAATGGATTCAATCCCCTTTATTGTGAGATGTAATTTCTTTATAGAATAAAAAACAAATGGATTCATTAATCATTAGAATTAAATTGTACAATGAACAAAAATGGAAGATTGACATGTTTTGGAGAGAAAGTTTTGATTGAGAGATTGACACATGTCATGATAGACC
Organism: Lupinus angustifolius; assembly: GCF_001865875.1. Lineage (NCBI taxonomy): Eukaryota > Viridiplantae > Streptophyta > Magnoliopsida > Fabales > Fabaceae > Lupinus > Lupinus angustifolius. The sequence continues at coordinate 6,016,300 of NC_032021.1, forward strand.
TTTAGTTTTGATGAGAGGTTGACGCATGTCATGAGGACTTTAGAGATTGACACATGTCATGAGGGAGGAGGACAATTATTTAGTTGTTAGATAATAAAGCAAAATACATTCAAAGACAGTCATGCCTAATAATTTTAGTTTCTAAAGTGTAACTACCAATTAATATTACTCAATTAATACATTCAAAGATATTAATGAGTAATTATTACTTAATTAACATTCCGCAAATTTATTAGCTATAATTATGCAAATTTATATTATATTTTTGTAACTCGTCCATAAATTCAAACAAAGCAGAATATAAATGGAATTAAATATTAATATTCTAGAAATAGCAAGTATCGGTTACACAACAACTAACTTTCAGCTAACAAAGGGCTTTGGGTTATTGGGCTTTTTCTAACAATCCCAAGTTAATATGAAAATAGTTTATCTCTCATATTTTCTTAAAATTATTGTTCTTCACCATGACTTTTCAATATTTATCTTTAATGTATTTTATAGGGTCCAAATCTCATTTCTTTTCTTTTCATAACCCTTATAAGCCTATAGATGTTTCTTTACTCTTTCTTGCTACATAATAATTTGTATGACTAATCATAAGCTCTACCTCTTACTTCATATGCCGATTTGTTGGTGCGCAATTCCCGGTTTTATAAGGAGGCGCATAAAAATGAACAAATCTAATTTGTAAAAAAAGATGGTTAGAATGAAATATGCATTGTTAGTATAACGATTTATACATCGTCAGTATATTATCTGTTATTTATTTATATTACTTTTTTGAAGATTCAATGATAATAAAATATAAATGGTAGAGATGCAATAACAATATATAAATTCATACACTGTTAGTGCATACATTTTTCTCAAAATGAAAAGAGATACCATAAAATCAAATCCTATTTCCAACAATATGTGGTGTATATTTTTCAGCATCTTTATACAAATCATTTTATGTGTCAGTGTCCTCTCAATGATCCATTGCCATTTCCTAGCTCCATATAGATAACAAAAGCTCATTAATATCCTCCATCTTGATAACAACAATTACAATCAATCATTTGTTTCACTTTATGGGCTGATTATATGAGATAAATGACACCATAATTATTATAGTAAATGATGTTCTTGATAAGATATTGATATCTAAGTATTTATTAATCTTTTCGTTTAAGGATTTTCTTTGTATGGATCTTCCTCTAGGAATTGATTAACCTCCTTTGATATACTCTCATTACCTGGATTTCTATCGGTCTCCTCTACACATGTCCAAACCATCTAAGACGTGACTTTACCATCTTTTATATAGTAGGAGTTACTTCAATGTTCTCCCAAATGCCTTTATTTATAATCATATCATGTTTAGTGTGTCATTCATCCAACATAAAATTCTTATCTATGCTACATTGAGTCTACTCTCTTATTGACATTCTATTGTTCAACATTTAGACTCATATAACATTATAGATCTAATAGTAGTGCGATAAAACTTTCCCTTAAGCTTTAGTGGTGTTTTTTTATCACGTATGACACCTGAAATACTCTGTCATTTCATCCAACTCACTTGAACCCTATGGTTCACATATTCGTCAATTTCTTCAGCGTCTTGTATGATTGACGTAAGATACCTAAATTTAGTGACTTATGATATGATCCTCAATATTTATCTCTACCATATGGTTTGTCCGCCTCTTGCTAAACTTACACTTCATATATTTCATATTACTTCGAATTGTACGAAAATCTTGTGCATCTAAAACTTGTCACCACATTTCTAGCTTCCCATTTAATTCATGTCTCGAGTCTCTCACTAAGACAATATCATCCATAAAAAAACATGCAGTGTGCTACCAATTTTTGCCTATGCTTAGTAATCACATCCAAGACTAATGTAAATAAGTAAAGGCTCAATGTTAACCCTTGGTATGGTCATATGACACTAATAAAATCTTATTAGACCCTATTGTGTGTTATCATGTTGGTTTTGATCTTGTCAAACATATCCTTGATTACTTGAATATAGGCAATTTGAACACCTATCTAGAGTTTTTCACAAAAAAACATCTACATAGGTACCTCATCGTACGCCTTCTTCAAATTAATGAAGACTGTGTGTAAATCCATTTGGTTTCTTAGATATCTTTCCATCAATTGTCATAGCAAGTTTATATCCTCCATTGTCGACCTCTCTGAACATCGACTACGCGACTTTTTGGAGTCACCACTATGTTTTTCTGGTTAAAATATAGAAAACTTTATTTTACGCCCAATTTGGATGTACTAGTATTTTAAGTTAGAGATTTAGATTCAGGAGTCACTTATGGGTTAGGAAAGGTATTAGCACTCAATCTTTTTGTTGTGTATGACAAGATAGGATTTTCCTCCGACGTAACCTTATGATAAATAGGCAATCAAGACTTCATAGTTTTTAGTAAAAAGAGTCTGTGATGTGATTTTATTTTAAGATTTCAAGAGAAGAAATAATGTTCAAGCATGGTTTATCATCCTTACTTTAAGAGAGTGAAGTACAACCCTATGACAGATATCATATCTTAACTTAAGGGAGGGAGTGCACGATAATGATCGCGTCCTTTTTTCAATACTTAAATATTTTTTATTTATAAAATTGGAATATATGGTTAATCATTTTTAATATTTGCTCACATGTTTCAAGAGAGTGAAGTATAACCTTATATTTGTTACTGCACCCCTGACATTAAAACAGTGATAAGTAAAATTTTAATTATTACTCATGCATTAACGACTCTACAAAATCCAAAAATTATCATGTTACCCACAAATAAATAGAAAATAATTATTTGACTTTTATAAAGTCACAAAGATATCTTGTGTGCAAATTATTTTTGTTTAATTAAGAAAGTTAAATAGAACTCTTTCATAATTAGGCTCATAATAAGTAACTATTAAGTCATTTAAAGTATTTTTTAAATTTTATTTAAAATACAAAAATGAAAGTAGATGATCGTTGGTCGTGATCGAGTCAACAATTTCCAGCAAAATGTACTTTTTTTAAATTGAATCACTCATTTATGAGTTAATTAGGTGCTCAATTAATTTTTTTATGATTTTCATTATTAAGAGAGTTAGACGTTTGGTTTGAACTTAATATCCTCACTTATTTATTATGATTTTTTTAATTATATAATTTTAAAACAATATTTTTGTTAAACTTATTTTTGGTAGGACAAAGTTAGGTATTGATATCCCTCATTATGTCAATAGTTGTATTATCTACAACAAACACTTTCTCATTCTCCATCTTTTTCGAAGTTTCTCTCACATCCAACTCATGAATTCTGCGATAAAAAGTATAATTTTGATCTTTCTCTTTCGTGTGTTGTCTATAAGAAAACAAGGAACGATGTCCCTCATTGAAAATTTATGAAATAGGTCTTCCACCTTTTCTTCATATCTTTGTCCTTCACCAAAACTTTTTCATTTTCGTCTTTAATGCATTTCACTTGACTCAAGTCTCTTGTACTCCTTTCCCTACCCTTTACAAGTGTGTAGAAACTTCTTCTTCCTCCATTGGTACCTAAAGTTAGTAATTCATCATACACTTTATCTTTAGTTTCGCATACCACTTTCTGGCTCTCTTTCTTAACTAACTTATATTTTTTTAACTTCGAGAATGTTTGCACAATGACCATAACATTTCCCTTTCACTTTAAATTTGTGTTGGATACTTTTGTCCCACCATCATGCTTCTTTAACCTTTGGTCCAGAGCCTCTCACATATCATTTATACTTCCTTGTACTTCCCAAAATTATTCTACCAAAAGCCTTTGATTGAAGCTCTTATGTTCCTTTGCCTTTAATTTCCACCATTTAATCCTTGATACTTTATATTTTACTTTTCTCTTTACTTTACTCTTAATTATTACATTCATAACCAAAACTCTATATTGGTTCGTCAAGCTCTCTCTAAGTATGACTTTGCAGTCCAAGAAAAACTCTTATATGTAATAAGATACTCTTCTTGCTTCTTAAAATAAGTATTGGCTATTGTAATATCAAAAGCTCGTAAGAAGTGTAGAATAGTCTTACCTTCCATATTTGTTTCTTTGATGTCATACTCACCATGAACACCTTCAAATCCTCTAGTGTCCATTCCTACATATCTATTAAGATCACCTTAAAGGAAATTTTTATCTTCCATTGATATTGTCTAGACTACTCATTTGAAATCCTCCAAACAATTTATCTTTTGATTTTCCTCTAGCTCTACATGGGGTTCATAAGCAATAATCACATTAATGGTGTCTTCATATGTTAGAAACTTTAGTAATATGATCTTATCTCTTATTCTTATTACATCCACCTCATCTTTTTTCATTCCTTGTATCTACAATTATACTCACCATGTTTACAGATCTTATTTTACCAGTGTAACATACTTATATCCCAAGTATCTAATTCACTTGCCTTTTCCCCAACCCACTTAATTTCTTATTGGAACATAAAACTAATCTTCCTCCGAAACATTGTGTCAAATATTTTCATTCATTTATCTGCAAGAGTGTTTATATTCCATGTTCCAATTTATAACCTAGAATGGTGAATTAACTTCTTTACTCGAACTTATCGTGCCAATATGAGAACCATTGCTCTTTTAACATTGTACTACAACGTGTTACTTCTAGGCAACGACCTAACATTAGAATTATCACATCATTGATCCATATATAAGAGGTTCAAAAACGTTTTATGTTGGTTGTCGACTGTCAAATACAATTTTCACGTTTGATATTCGCTAAGACTTTTTCATCCACATATTTAATTATTTCACTTGGTCCAAGGCTCTTGTCTTTCTTTCTCAATCCTTTGTAAGTCTATAGACACTTGTTTTCCTTCCTTTTCTACATAGTGATTTGTATATCTCATCATACGCTCTATTTATCGCTTCTCTTACCACCTTCATGGTGCATTTCTTAGGTATCTTGTAGTTTTCAATTTTCTAGTTAATTTACACAATGACCATGATTTCTGACCCTTTATTAAGCCTCTAAATTTACCTAGTTGTCTTTTTTAAAACTACTAAAAATTGGGGGAAATACAAGACACCAAAGAAATATGTCAAGAAAGGGTTAAGAGAAACAAAAGATAGAGCATGATTTCTTACTCTTCATTATTGCGCCCCAATTTTTTGTTGCACGACTTTCTTAGAGTCGTCACTATATTTTTATGGTTATAAATATAGAATTTTTTTTAACCCAATTACATTGGGCTTAGTGTTTTAATTAGAAGCAGAAGTCACATGGTGCGATCGTCCAAAGGATGAGTTGAGGAAAAGAAGCCCTCTAAGGTGACCATCACTCCATCCTTGATGTTGTTAGCCAATTTTATTTTTCATGTAAAGTGTAAATTTTGATAATTTTTTATTAATAAAAAAGTGATTTATAATTACTATTATTGATAATTAATAATTTAATTAAAAAGTCTTTTTATTGTTAGTTTTTAGAATTAATCGAATGAATAGAAGCGTTGTAATGCGACCATTAAAAGATGATTTGAGGATGATAAACATTGTCACGATACTCCTCCATCTTGATTAGTCCTCAAAAGTTATATTACTATAATAAAGACTACCATATAAAAATATAATTTTCAAAGTAGTAATTTTTATTATTGACATTTTTAATGATATAAATAAATTCTCATTATTTTTTTTATTTATAGAATTTTATTTTAAAAAAATATGTTGATTATTTCCTATATAAAAGATTTTATTGTTTATATTTTTTGCCAATTATCTATAAAATATTGTCATTTACATATTTATTATTATTAAAACCATACTAAAACAATTTTGATTAAGACTATTTTTACTGTTAGTGAATTATTACTATTCTGGACCTAGAATATTAGGAAGATTTATTATTTCTAAATTTCTTATAATCATTGACAAATAATTACTATAAATCAATGCATGAAAGAGATAAAAGATCTTACCTGTTGGGTGTCAAATTTTTACACAAATCAAAGAGACTCTGGAACCCATATAGTAATGAGTTTGGCAAGGATTTTTGGGCGTTGACCAAGTCTTATGACCCGCATGGTATTGAGGTTGGTTACCTCTGTCTGTGCAGGGACTATTTGGATTGTGAGAAAGAGGTCCCATGTGTTGGTACAAATTTCAATTGACTAGGGACTGTTAACTTTTATTGGCTGATGAGTTGAGACCCAATGACTGGGTCCTTTATGCACCAAAATGAAATGCGCTATAAAAGAAAAGAAAACTACACTCACATGGTTTAGGAGGGGTCGGGAGAGTGATTTTTGGCCAATTTTGAGAATAGAATAAGTATGGATATCTCATATGCTTGGGAGTACATCTGTTGTCCCATAAATTGTGTCACTATATGTGTCATTAGTCTGTCATAGTTAATTATTTTCCTGACCAATCACAGTTGATAGTACATGCAGTGACACAACTTGTATGACAGCAGATGTGTACCCCATATGTTGATATGCATATTTATTACAATACAAAAATCATTAATCATTTAGAGAAAGTTAAGGAAAAATTCAAACTTGTGTTATTAACACAAATTCAAAATAGGAGATAAAAAATGAAAAAAACAATTGTTATCCTTACTTTATTCATATTGTAGTTATTGTTGCATTACAAAAACACAACCCATTTGATTTGATGCAATCTCTAATTTATTCTTTTCATCAAATTTAATGAAATCAAATCTTTAAAGATTTAATTTTTTTTACCAAAGTGATTTAATTAATTAATCAAATTGATATGAAATTATTGGATTTGATCATATTTTTAGATTGACATTTTTAAATTATTTATTGATTAGATTTTGATGAAAGAAAATCTATCACGATTCAATTTTTTTTATCATAATATGAAAAATATTTGTTTTGTCAAGATTAATTTTAAAGAAGTGTTTCTGGGTTAGAGATAATTGAGTGTTCACATTTATTAAGCCTCTAAATTCACTTATTGTCCCCTTTTTTATCTTTCTAATTGTCATTGTTATTTTATCCAACATATCTTATGTACTTCATTGTGAATCCTCAAGTCCTTCTTCTTAAACCCTTTGTTGGAAGCTTCTTCTTTCCTAGCCCATCAATTTCCACCACTCGGTTATTGAGACTCTATCTTTTGGGCTTCTTTCCACCCTACTATTAAACCTTACATTCATAATCAAATGACTATGTTGGGTCTCACACTTTGTCCGGGTATAATTTTATAGTCGAAGCAAAACATTTTGCATGATTTCATTATAAGAAAGAAATTAATTTAAGAACATGTTACTCAACTCTTAAATATGATAAGATGCTCCTCCCACCTCTTATGATATGTGTTTTTTTTATAAGCCTTATGATATGTGTTGACAACTATAAAATAAAAAGGTATGAAGAAATCTAAATTAGCCTTACATTTTATATTATTGTTTATCAAAAGTAATTTAATTGGCCCAAGTGAGTGTAGGACAATCATTGTAGCCTTACCTTTTCTCACTAATATGATTAAATATAATTGTAGTATTATATGACCAATTTAAACTTTGTAATTTCTCTTATAAAAAAAACTAAATTATATTATATTTACAATCACTTATTATTTTTATCAATATTTGCATATCAAAAACTCATTAAAATCAAAGGATAACTAAAAGTGACACAAAAGGGTAGTTAAAATAATTTTTTGTATATTTTAACAATAACCCAAAATTTATATCTTAGAGATACCAATGACCAAGCTAGAGAAGATTAGTTTAAGATAACAACCTTAACATTTTATTTTTGATGTCATTTATTATTTCTGTATGAAAGATCATAAAACCATTTATTTTTAAAGTGTGTGAAGCTTGGACAAAAATGCATAGACAAACATTTATTTTGTTATTCATCTTACTATAAATATTTCGATTTATGTGCAACTACAAAAAGATCAATATTGGCAACAAAGACAATCAATACATGATTGTGTAATGTGATTAAAGATGAATTTCTTACATGCAATATGACAATTTTTTTGGAAAATATTAATGGTTGAAAAAATGCAAAGACAAAAACATTTTACTTTGTTATTCATTTTACTTTGTTATTCATCTTACCATAAATATTTTGATTTATGTGCAACTACAAAAAGATCAATATTGGCAACAAAGACAATCAATACATGATTGTGTAATGTGATTGAAGATGAATTTCTTACCTGCAATATGACAATTTTTTTTGGAAAATATTAATGATTAAAACTTTTATCTTCGATTTAATCATTAATTGATTAATGTGTTAACATTTTTAAAATAACAAAGAGTGATACTTTAAATAAATTTTCACTCTTTGTTATTTAAAAAATTATTATTAATTACTTTTATTGTTAATATGTTATTTTGAAATTTTATTAAAAATATATAAGCTTGTTAGTATTTTATTGTTACGTAATGATTACTATCTAAATTTTAGTTTAATCTAATTACACCCAAAAAATTTGTCAAGATCCGTCCCCAATAGTGAGCAATCAATTTTATACATTTAATGGCCTAAAACTCTTTTAAAGATTATGGAGAATAATGTATTAGTGATATCATGTAATTTAAAGGCTTAGCTCCATAGAGTATAATAAAAATATAAAGAAATAAAATATCCAACTAAAAGATAAAGCATTTGACTTTTATTTAATAAATTAAAAATGTAGAAAAATATTTTAGTTTAATCACAAATGTAGAAAAATCATTTGATTTTTAAAAGAGAAATTATTTGATTTTCATTTTCTACATTAATAAAATATTGAAAAATCTTTTAGCATAATCATTTTGGGCTTTAGAATTTTGATATTCAGATTTTAGAGTCGGTTATGGAGTAGGAAATGTATTAGCATCGTATCTACATGCATGTTCTAAGTTTTACTCCTACATATCCTTATGAACAACAAACTACAGTGAATCAAGAGTTCGTAGTTCTTTACAAAATTGTTTGTTGGTTGAGATAGTTTTTTTGGTTAGGTGAACATAACACAACCGTCCAAATGATGAGTTGAGGAAAAGAAATCGTCATTAATGACCCTTCCTCTATCCTTGATTTGATTAGTTATTTACATATTTTTTCCACAAAATTATTTAGTTTTGATATTTTATTTATAAGAAAAAAGATGATTATTATTGTCGTTGTTAATTTTTAATTTAATAAAAAATTATTTATTTTTAATTAGAAATTAAATTAATAAAATAGAAGTGTCATAACACAACAATTCAAATATGATATGAGGACAATAATAGTTATATATTTGATTAATCAAAAAAATATGATAAGTAATATCAGGAGATTGTCCTCCATATTTGATTAATCACAAAAATAGTTAGATATTTAATAAATAATGTTACAATGAGTAGGCAAAAACTTCAACCTGTGTTACTATTAAGGTAAGAGTAAATTACACTGATATTTCCTGGGTTTTAGTGAAATTATATAAATCACTCCTCTCTACAAACTCTCTAGTTTTTTATACTTGCATGAGAAATAAGTGTGTAATATATGAAATACAAAAAATATGATAATTGCAATTAAGTTAAATAAAAAATAATATATTACTGAAACAAATTCAAATAATATACAAATCAATGTACAATTGTAAAGAACATTGTTTAAAACACAAAAAATAATAAATAGGTATTTGTCATATATTATTTGGACTCATAATATTATTTCTCGTGTAGGGATAATCAATGTGTAATGAAAGTATAAAAATTAGGGATTTGTGTAGGTGTAAAGAAGTGAGAAGTGATTTGTGTAAGTGCAAAAAAGTGAGGAATAATCTGTGCACAGGTGTAAAAAAGTGAGAAATAGTTCATGTAATTTCATTCAAACTCAGGGGTATTACTCTATGTAAAAAACCATAAGTATGTAACCAAAAAAAATATTAGTTGCTATTAATTGGTTGGTACGCGTCTTTGTTGTTCGCTTTTTATTATTTATTTCCAAAAATAGTCTTTAATTTTTTTTATGCTATTGTTTGCACTATTTTTATTTTGTATCATATTCTGATTATTATTATTATATTGACACTTGTTTATGTTATTAATTAAATCAAATAGGCAAATTAAGAAATAAATTACTAAAACGAGAAAATGGAAGGAAATATATACCTGTGAGTGCCGAGGTAGGGGTAATTAGCATAGTTATTAAAACCGTACTGTACCGGCCAGTTCAACTGGAAAACCGGTAAACCGGTCCCCTAATCGGTACAGTACAGGTGTTGAACCGGCCAAGTATCAAAACTGGTTAAAAACCGGTCAAAACTGGTCAAAACCGGTGAACCGGCCGGTATTTTACTAAACCGGTCAGTTTATACACATATATATATGTATATTTTTTTTTAAAACTTAAAACCCCATTACAAGGATGACCCATCTTTCCAACCCTTCTTCAAGACACATGCTTCCAAGACATACTTAGATTACACATTTTGGTTCCTAACATTCGTGCATTCGTGTGTAATCTCATTGACATTTGTGTAATCTTGGAGTACTGTCTGAATATAGGATTTGGTATACATGTGGGATGAGAGTTGACAACCTTGGGAAAATGGGAGCTTGCTAATAAGAGAGTTATGGTTTAAGTGCATTTCTCTATTTTTTGGTGTGACTGCTTCTAGTATTTTTCTGGATGACCTAAGCATCTAGTTATAAGATAAGAAATACACAACCTCCTAAACTAATGCAATCAGATTTTACCCATAACATCCTTGCCACACTTTCCAAGGGATTATATTCTCAACCACCTATCTGATTCCTTTAATTTTATTTTTGATTAATTCAAATGGATTCTAGAACCTCCTTTTTTGTTATTTTATTTTCGAAATAACTATATTTATTTTTTTGAAAAAAATATTTGGCAGTAAAAAAAATATTTTGGTAGTAAAAAATATTTTTTTATTTTTCTATAGTCCGGACAAAAATTGATATTCACAATCCCAAAACTATTTATTTTTGAAGTGTGTGAAGCTTGGACAAAGATGGAAACCCAAAAACAATTTACTTTATTATTCACTAGTGTGTATATGCACTTTGTGCCTGTCGGCGAATATTGTCATATTCAATTTTTATATATTTCATTTTTTTGAATTAGAATGTATTTGTTGTGTTAAAATAATGTTTAATTTAAGGTGAGATATGTGGTTAATTAATGTATTGGTGATGGTTGCTTAGGATTATATAGTTTTTTTTGTAAAAATTAAATAATGTGAAGGGCAAAATAGGAAATAAAAATTACACCATGAGAGAAGTTATTTTAAGTTTTGACTTTATATATAGTATAGATGCTACTACAAAAAGAACAATTTTGGTAACGAAGACAGTCAATACATGATTGTGTAATATGATTGAAGAGGATTTTTTACATACAAGATCATAATTTTATTGAAAAATATTAATAGTTGAAACTTTTATCTCTGATTTAATTGAAAAAATTAAATGTTTGTAATTCAAACAAAACTTTTTATTTTATTTCATTATAAGCGTGAACATCCAATTTTGTCTGACTTATCTACAAAAATATAAAGTTTCAAAATTAGCAAAAATAGTTAAAAATATTATATTTTTGGATGTCACATAATCAATTTTATCATCTTTGACTGTTTGATTCATAATCAATAATCATATGAATTTTGGGTTAGTGACATTTTTTTATTAGAGTATATATTTTAGTAAACAAACTCTTACACTTTTCTGCCAATTTTTCAGTCATATTACTACAATTATACGAGCATAATGACAATTAGATGAAGTTTCATAAAGTATTAAAATAAAATAAAAGAAGTTTTTAAAGCATTAAAACAAAAGAAAAGAAGAGATAGTGGAACGGTTAAAAAAACTAATAGTAGGAGATAGAAAGAGAGGCATATCGTTATATATATAATAATAACACATGAGATGGAAAGGTGGGCAGCAAAAAAATTTGTCTCAAAAAAAGTGAAGTTCTCTATTATGTTTATATCTTACCACCCTCTCACCTACGAGAATCAATTAGATATATAAGAATTGATCAATTAATGTGAGAGAGCAACCACATGAGTACCTTCTTTTGATGATCTCATAACAAAAAAACCACATTCTAGTGTATGAAAGGACTTAATTACTCAAATTGCTATTAGTGAAACTTGATAAAGAAAGAGACATTGAAGAGGTTATACTCTCAAATGGATCAGATAGATGAAAAGGTATATTGATCTTTCTTTTGTTGTAACTTATCATAAGCTTATGTTGGCAATATTTATAATTAGAATTTAATAAGCATTTTATATGATGTGCAGTATATTTGTAGTCTTACCATTTATTTGCTTAACCAACATATATTCAACAAAGGTTCTTATTTATTAATTCATACATGTATGTCTCCACATGACTAATGTTAATTAGAATTTAAAGTCTGGTAACATTGTAAGCATCCAAAAATTTGGTTTTCCATACCTGTAAGAAGTTTAGTGTTATTACCTATACTTCCATGTAGTTAAATCAGTGACCTAGTCCTAGCACAAATACTATAAGACCATATTTTATTCCCTTCCATGTTATTATTTCTCATTATATATAAGCACCTGTTCTTGTAAATAATAAACCATGAAGTGATAATTGATAAGGTTAAAAGCATTAGATGATTTTATAATTAACGTGCCTATGGTGCTGGAAAATTTAGTTTTGATGGTTATGTGAAAGACTTTTACCCATAAATATCTCCCAAAGTCTAGTATGGTGCCAATTACATTTCCAAGAGGCATTGGATATCCACATGAGAATCGTGTGGTATGTAAAAAGTTGAATGGTTCCTAAAATATAATAAAATATAATTATACATTTCTTAAATTGAATTTCAATAATTTCAAAAAAAAATCTCTTTAAGATTTAATGCGGTGCGAATATTAGTTTATGCTGCTTCATCTATCTCGCAACTAATTAAATTTTAACTATTTCAAAAATCTATTTGAGATTTAATGTGGTACAGACATTAGCTTATGTTGCTTCATCTATCTCGCAAATGATTAAATTTTAACTATGTCAAATATTTATTTGAGATTTGATACGGTGTGGACATTAGCTTCTGCTGCTTCATCTATATCACAAACGATTAAATTCTATTTTTAAAAATCTATTTGAGATTAGATGCGGTGCGAACATTAGTTTTTGTTGCTTCATCTATCTCATAAACAATTAAATTTCAATTACTTTTTAAAAATCTATTTGAGATTTGATGCGGTGTAGTCATTAACTTCTACTGCTCCATCTATCTCGTAAACCAAAAAGTTTTAATTATCTTTTAAAAAGGTAATATTTCAATTGCTTTTAAAAAAATTAATTTAAAATTTGGTGTGTGTCCTTAATATTAGTTGGTGTAAAAGAATTTGGTCTTTTTCTTCTGTTCCTCCCTCTAAGTCTTTCATTTTATGGAGGCTAGGGAATAATCGAATGCCTACAGACGAGAATCTGCAGAAAAGAGGATGTAGTTTGCCTTCAATTTGCAACCTCTGTAATAGAAGCTCTGAATCCTCTAATCACTTGTTCTTACACTGCCATTTTGCCAAATACTTATGGTCTAGGGTAAACTCTTATTTTTCAATCTCCTTGGTGTAACGCCCCGAAAAATACTTCTCAAAAACATTGCGGAAAAATGGGTAAATTTTTTTTTGAATAAAGAGATATAAAATTTATTTCCTTTTCAAAACCTTCCTTTTTCCGGAACATCACTTTAAGTAACTCGAATGCGGAAAATCAACTTATCGTTATCAAATGATAACTTAACCTGATTCACAATTTCCTGAATAAAGTAATGCATATAATCAATTAAGTCATAATTAGTTCATACATATAAGGTCAACAAAGGCGGAAACTACATCGCCACTAAACATATACAAAATCCACAGAACACAGCCCCCATCAAAACAAAAAGGGGACATCGACTAGCCCACAAGCCGACTCAGAAGATTCCAGGAATGCTAGACCCCTCACTCGGATCCTCTTCCTCTTCTGAGTCAGACACGAGGTCGATGACCTCCACCGAACTCTCCACATTTACGAGCTCAATGACCTCGTCGTCCTCATCTTCTTCCTCCACTTCGTTATGCCACAACCCAGCGGCATAATTTGGTGGAGATGACATCCTCAGACTCGGAGTCTTCTTGCAAGGACCCCCTCCAAGAACCCGGCTCCTCTGGGCTCTGAGGGATGACGGAGCATCCAAACAATCCGTCCACGTCCTATGACTGTGGGAGGAACCAGCGCCGTCACTCCTGACTGGCGGGTGTCGAGGTCCAACATCTGGAGGCATTCTACCCGTTGGCGGCAATGTGAAAGAAGCGTCAATGTAAGCGTCAGGGTGAGGGATCATCATCGATGACCCGTTGCACTCCATGTGCAACGACAGACTGCAGGGGCCTGTGTAAGTGTATCGGTGTCCATCACTGACCCATCGTCCCGTCGGGCACATCGTGAAGTGATAGCCGCGAATGTGGGTGCTGTTGTGGGCCATCTGCATAACAAACATATACAAAACAAGAACAATACGATAGAGAGAGTAAGACATCTAATGAACATAAATTCATTGACGGCGTGGACTTACTCAGAATATCACACTCAGAAATAAAATATATTTAAACATATAATTCATCAGTTATCATCAACATCATGAAGTAATACATAACTTACCAATTATTCCAACATTACCAATATATCAAATCATATAATCAATATTCTACTCATAACCATCTCACAAACATAAACGTAGAAATACATTATACCTGTAACTCACAAGTGGGAATTTACTTCCATAATGATAATGTATGCATGATATGTCATGATTATCCACCTTACACCAATATCCATCCAACATCCTAATCGGAAATAATCGAGAGTACAGGTCCCGTACCAAGCCGTGTTGTACCACCCGAAATAACATATCCT
>NC_032021.1:6031344-6032039 GCF_001865875.1 Lupinus angustifolius
CAAATAGACTGAAGCTTTCCTCGCTTAGGCGAAAGTATTTTCGCCCAAGCGAGACCTCTTTCGCCCAAGCGAGAGGGTTCCAGAAACTCATTAAAATTGTGGAATTTTTTTTCCACCCAATCGAGTTTTTGCTCGCCGGAGCTCGCCCCAGCGACGCCTCGTTCGCCCAGGAGAAAATCCTGGAATTTTTTTTTTCGCCCAATCGGGTTTTTGCTCGCTCGGCGACGCCTCGTTCGCCCAGGCGAAAATCCTGATTTTTTTTTTCGCCCAATTGGGTTTTTGGTCGCCCGGGCTCGCCTCGGCGACGCCTGGTTCGCCCAAACTACTGGGATTTGGACAGAATGCTAATTTTTGCCATTTTCGACAACCAAGACACATTTAAACATGGTTTTTCAACCACCTGCACTCAGAAAATTTTCCAACAACATTCATATGCAATATTCAACACATTTCATCAAGAATCATATATATTCAGAAGCATTCAAACATACAAACTCTTGGGTTTCTTAAAACCCAATTTAACTCCAAAACCTTTGAGATGGTTTAGGAGATCCGGGTGTCATATTCGGACACCACTATGTCACGATGTGTTCTCTCTCACCTTAATGAAGCGTGCCTTTACTTGTCAACTACGGTTGGTTTGGTTTCAAGGTTCGAACACCGAAATCTTCGTAACTACCACAATAAAAATCCTT
>NC_032021.1:6032139-6034086 GCF_001865875.1 Lupinus angustifolius
ATCCATTGGTTGAATGTTGAGAGATCAAGGTTTGAAGATGGAAGAAGACATGAGAAAATGAGAGAAAATGAAGAGATGGTTTTTACCTTCTCTTGAAATATTTCAAATGAGAGAGTGCGAGAGTGAAGTGTGAAGTGTGAGGGTTTAAGAAAAGAGGGAAATCAGATTTTCCCTAGGCAATAATGACAAATCTCCTAGGGTGGCTAATGATGAGCTCATGAGATATGGTGAAAGTGATGGGAGATTTGCTTTATGGAAGTCAAATCTCTCATCCGCATCCCAATACGAAATGATCACCTCGCGGACACGTGCGATAAACATGCCCGAGTATTATCGGCCAATACTCGATCGGGTATTATAAATCGCTGGATCCTAATATCCGATTAGATTTTCGGATTTCGGCATTCCGAGTGAAAAATATTTAGAAAATAGGTATGAGTTTATTCAAGGTCTATATTGACTCAAAATTAAATTACGAATCCAACGGCGCGATCGGAATTCGATTTCGAGTTACGGAACTCAAAAAGACACTATTTGAGCCGTACAGGGCGGATTCGGCCCCGACAGTGGTCTAGAACCGACTGTCTCAGAAAATTACCAACATTTACCACAAAATCGGAAATAAAATTTCAAAAATAAAACTCAACTAGAGTTTTGTCTAATTCTTTACCAAAAATTCCCAGAAATTCATTTTCGAATATATAATTAATGAAAGTATTAGTAAAATCTTATAATTCAAACTCGTAAAATTCGCGGTGTTACATTCCTTTCCCCCTTAAAAGATTTTCGTCCTTGAAAATAAAGCATACCTCTCACTCAAACAAATGGGGATAGAATTCTCTCATCGCATCTTCGACCTCCCAAGTCGCATCTTCGCCATTTACGTGAATCCAAATAATCTTAACAAAGGTAATCTCCTTTCCTTGGAGGGTTTTCGCACTTCGAACACCAATTCTCTCCGGCATAGTCTCAAAATTTAGCTTATTCTTTAACTAGATCTAATCGGTTTCAAGGGATTCTTTTGGGTTACTAAACACTACTGTCTTATTAAAGCGGTTTACTATCATCTGGTCCTAGATAAACAGTCAATTCCTATAGACAAAGCTAAACGGTTGACAACATCCATGTATAAGAACGAATGGGTCTCACCCAAATCGAAAAGCACAGATAAAAAAATCTCATTTGTAGGATCTGTACCTTATATGAGGTCCTCATTCGCCTCAATCTCAGCTCCACTCATGGTGAATACCTTGCCATTGGCCTTTGGTCTTGCCGCTTGTACCGTGTTCACTTCTTCCTTTATCCGCTGTGGGCACATCGGCCTGATATGACCCGGTTGGTTACAGTGAAAGCACACTGCACACTTGAAACCATAGTGCCTTTTGTTACACTTTGAACACCAGGGGTGTGTGGGGTTATTATCGTTCCCCCCTGACGGACTCACTCGACTGTTGTTGTTGCTAGTGCTGTTATTGTTGTTCCCTTGTTTGAAGTCCCTATTGTTGTAAGGCTTGATATTACTCGGTTGACTCCCAGAGGATGAAGCGTAAGGTTTCTGGTTGCGGTTGAAAGACATTCCCCTTCCAAACCCTTGTCCAGAGTTCCTCTGAGGACCGTAGGAACTTGCAGGTTATACGACACTCTCCAGTATCGCATTCCTCGCCTCAACGCTCTCTTCATATAGCCTGCATCTATTTACCAGAGTTGCAAAGTCTGGTATTTGTTGGTGAACGAACATCACCTTCAGGTCTTGCTTAAGTCCATCCTCGAACTTAGCACACTTAGACTTCTCATTCCCAATTTCATTGTAATATGGGGCATACCTCGCCAGTTCCTCGAATTTGGCAGCATACTCTCCCACAGTCAGACTCCCTTGCTGCAGACGCAGAAATTCCATTTTCTTCTTGGTCTTCATATCCGCAGGAAAATACTTCTGCAAGAACTTAT
>NC_032021.1:6034186-6034601 GCF_001865875.1 Lupinus angustifolius
CTCTTGGATCCATTCATTTGCAGCCTCAGGTGCAAATCCTCCTTCAAATCTTGGGGGTTGACGACGACACAATTCGTCCAGCCCCTTATACTGAGTCGATCCTTGACTCGACTGGGTTTGTTGTTGTTGGTTCAGCTGATGTAAGTTAGCGTTTACACCCTGAATAGTTGCGGTCATCGCCGCCATGAAATCTAGGTTAGCGTTTCCTCTTCCAGCCATCTGAATCTGTGAACAATAGACTAGGTGAAATACTCTTCCTCACCAAACTTATCCCATGGTCATACTCCGACCAAACAATCACACAATCAATCAATCAGACAAGCAACTAACAAACAAAGTCACACAAGAAAGCATGTAAGGCCATGCCCAAGGCCGATTAGGAAACAGCCGCTCTGATACCATGTTGTAACGCCCC
>NC_032021.1:6034701-6036957 GCF_001865875.1 Lupinus angustifolius
GACTTAGAAGATTCCAGGAATGTTGGACCCCTCACTCGGATCCTCTTCCTCTTCTGAGTCAGACACGAGGTCGATGACCTCCACCGAACTCTCCACATTTACGAACTCAATGACCTCGTCGTCCTCCTCTTATTCCTCCACTTCGTTATGCCACAACCCAACGTCATAATTTAGTAGAGATGACATCCTCAGACTCGGAGTCTTCTTGCAAGGACCCCCTCCAAGAACCCGGCTCCTCTGAGCTCTGAGGGATGACGGAGCATCCAAACAATCCGCCCACGTCCTATGACTGTGGGAGGAACCAGCACCGTCACTCCTGACTGGCGGGTGTCGAGGTCCAACATCTGGAGACATCAGACCCGTTGGCGGCAAGGTGAAAGAAGCATCGATGTAAGCGTCAGGGTGAGGGATCATCATCGATGACCCGTTGCACTCCATGTGCAACGACAGACTATAGGGGCCTGTGTAAGTGTATCGGTGTCCATCACTGACCCATCGTCCCGTCGGGGACATCGTGAAGTGATAGCCGCGAATGTGGGTGCTGTTGTAGGCCATCTGCATGACAAACATATACAAAACAAGAACAATACAACAGAGAGAGTAAGACATCTAATGAACATAAATTCATTGACGGCATGGACTTACTCAGAATATCACACTCAGACATAAAATATATTTAAAACATATAATTCATAAGTTATTATCAACATCATGAAGAAAGTCATAACTTACCATTTATTTCAACATTATCAATATATCAAATAATATAATCAACAGTATACTCATAAATCAGATCACATACATAAACATAGGAATACACCATGCTTGTAACTCACATGTGGGAATTTACTTCCACAATGATAATGTATGCATGATATGTCATGATCATCCACCTTACACCAATATCCATCCAACATCCTAATCAGATATAATCGAGAGTGCAGGTCCCGTACCAAGCCGTTTTGTACCACCCGAAATAACATATCCTCGCAAGGAATTAAAATAGATCGATCGGTTCCCTCAGGAACAGTCCTACCTGGACCTAGGTCGTACAAACGCTTTCAGGGCATCCCTCTCATCGATCTCGAATGCAATCCAGGGGTTGTCAGAGATTGCCTAGTTTGGCCTGTGAGAACTGTCCGATCCAACAGGGTACCTCCCCAGGAATACAAGGGACTCGTCTCACCCAGACTCTCCCTCAAGACAATGTTGGCGAATCACCGTCCAATCAGTGCCGTCCCTGCTTACTTCACGGTGCTCGAAGACGTCCCGTCATTTCCTCTCCACTACTTCATGGTCACAATGCAATGCATTCTTAATCAGAATCAAATGCAAATGTATTAATCAAACACATGATCGGCCCATCCTTAAGCCATCTCCCGACAAGGAATGCTTCTCATGGGACCCGATAGTACGTCAACCGTACATGCTCAAGGTAACATCTCAATCACTACAACTCATCACCGGACAATCCTGCACGGTCACATGACCAAGCCTCTTACGGTCGGTCGATCGTTGTTTAGTGATATCATGTATCCTTACTAGGGTACCCCCCTAGTTCACGACCTCAAGTCGGATCGGCATAAACACAAACATTGCTTTCATACCTTTGTGGAGTCATGCTTCACATCTAAGCCATGATCTCATTCCACAACATTTATATCACAACACACCCTACCCGGGTTCGTCGCATTGTTCACAACCTTATCTAATTTCAATCTTTCCACACTGTCCCTCACCCAAGTGGGGACTAGTCGCTCAAGCGACAATTCGCCTTTAAATCTCAAATGGACTGAAGCTTTCCTCGCTTAGGCGAAAGTATTATCGTCCAAGCGAGACCTCTCTCGCCCAAGCGAGAGGGTTCCAGAAACTCATTAAAATTTTGGAAATTTTTTTTTTTGCGCCCAATCGAGTTTTTGCTCGTCCTGGCGACGCCTCGTTCGCCCAGGCGAAAATCCTGGAATTTTTTGCACTCATAAAATTTTCCAACAACATTCATATACAATATTCAACACATTTCATCAACAATCATATATATTCAAAAGCATTCAAACATACAAACTCTTGGGTTTCTTAAAACCCAATTTAACTCCAAAACCTTTGAGATGGTTTAGGAGATCCGAGTGTCATATTCGGACACCACTATGTCACGATGTGTTCTTTCTCACCTTAATGAAGTGTGCTTTTACTTGTCAACTACGGTTGGTTTGGTTTCAAGGTTCGAACACCGAAATCTTCGTAACTACCACAATAAAA
>NC_032021.1:6037057-6045833 GCF_001865875.1 Lupinus angustifolius
TTTTCCCTAGGCAATAAGGACAAATCTCATAGGGTGGCTAATGATGAGCTCATGAGATATGGTGAAAGTGATGGGAGATTTGCTTTATGGAAGTCAACTCTCACATCCCAATGCAAAATGATCACCTTGTGGACACGTTCGATAAACATGTCCGAGTATTATCGGCCAATACTCGATCGGGTATTATAAATCGCCCGATCCTACTATCCGATTAGAATTTCGGATTTCGGCATTCCGAGTGAAAAATATTTAGAAAATAGGTATGGGTGTATTCAGGGTCTATATTGACTCAAAATTGAATTACGAATCCAACGGCGCAATCGGAATTCGATTCCGAGTTACGGAACTCAAAACGACACTATTTGAGCCAAATAGGGCGGATTCGGTCTCGACAGTGGTCCAGAACCGACTGTCTCATAAAATTACCAAAATTTACCATAAAATCGGAAATAAAATTTCAAAAATAAAACTCAACTAGAGTTTTGTCTAATTCTTTACCGAAAATTC
This sequence comes from Lupinus angustifolius, assembly GCF_001865875.1. Classification (NCBI taxonomy): domain Eukaryota; kingdom Viridiplantae; phylum Streptophyta; class Magnoliopsida; order Fabales; family Fabaceae; genus Lupinus; species Lupinus angustifolius. The sequence goes on from NC_032021.1 coordinate 6,037,565, forward strand.
CCAGAAATTCATTTTCGAATATAATTAATGAAAGTATGAGTAAAATCTTATAATTCAAACTCGTAAAATTCGTGGTGTTACACTTGGACTTAGCCTCAATCAATTCGGTTCTAGAAAGCTATAAAAACCATTAGAGCCCCCTACTGAATCTGGTATTGCAGAAACCAAAAAAGATTTGAAGATAGGAAAATTTCAATGCATCAAGCTATTGCCAAGATAAAGAGAGAATACTCTCTTTCTGGTTTTTTATCTTCAGAAGTGGCACACACTTCTCTGCAGGAATTCTTCATACTAAGATTTTTCAATGTGCCTCTTAAGTTCAGTAAAGCTCTGAACATCTCAGATGTGATTTGGAAGGCTCCTTCCCAGGGGTTTCTTAAGGTAAACATGGATGGCTCTGCCCAAGGCTCTCCTAGTCATGCAGGGAGTGGTGGGATTTTCAGAAACCATTATGGTCTGTTTATTGCTGGTTTCACAACCTACTTGAATATTAACAATGCTATCTTTAGCTCACACTAGGGGTTGGTATAACCTTTGGTTAGAGTGAGACTCCACCATGGTTGTGGATATATTTAAGCGGAAATCAATTCCTCCTTCGCAGCTTCAAAACAGATTCTCTAGATGCAAGGCTCTATGTGCCACTATGAATTTCTTCATATCTCATATCTTCAGGGAAGATAACGCTTGTGCGAACCAGATAGCTAATTATAGATGCTTATCTAGATCAAATACTTGGTGGAATGTAATACCTCCTTTCATCACTATTGACTTTGAAAATATTTGGCAGGTAAGCCTAATTATAGGTTTAGAAATATCTCGATGTTCTCTTTGTAATGACTCTTATATTTCACTACTTTGTCACGTATCTCGATGTAATAACTATAGTAATTCATTTCAACCTTTTGTCTCCATTAATTATTAATTAGATTGGAGTAGAGTTTTAAAAGAATCATAAATGTTGCCTTACTTTTACAATGAGATAAATAATTATAATCAAATCTAATTTGCTAAAAAATTAGTTAAATATAAAATTGTACACTATTGCCAATAATAATATGAGGTGTATATCTTTGGGCATCTTCACATGTATCATGTAATGTGTCAATGTTGGCACCCTCTCAATAATTAATTACCATTGCCTAGCTCCATATGAATACTACAAGTTAGTAGAAAACGACTTGTTCAAATCCCAAGCTAATATAAAAATAGTTACTCCATACTTCTTTAATATCCTTGTTATTCACAAAGATATTTTGATTTTCATCTTTAATATATTTAAGTTGGTCCAAGTTTTTTTTGTCTTTCTTCCCCTATCCCTTACAATCATATCAATGTTTCTTTCCATTCCCTTGTTATATAGTGATTTGTATTAAGTCATGATAAACTATATCTGTCACTTCTCTTACTGCTTTCTTGACTTATTTCTTAGGTGTCTTATATTTTTCGATTTTTTAGTAATTTTACACAACAAGACTTTTTCATCTTCCTATTTAATTATTTCACTTGGTCAAAGTCTCTTATTTTTCTTTGTCAATCCTTTAAATAGACATTTCTTTCCCTGCCCTTACTACATAGCAATTTTTACAACTCATCATATGCTCTATCTCACTCTTATCTTACTGTTTTCTTGATTATGTCTTAGATGTCCTACATTTTATCCAATTTTTAATAGTTTTATACAACGAACATGATTTATTATCCTTTATTAAGTCTCTAAATTGATCACATAGTTGGCCCTTGTTTAAAACTACTATAAAAATGGGGAAATACAAGACACCTAAGAAATATGTAAGAAAATAGTAAGAGAAGAGAGAGTTAGAGCTTGATTTCTTAATCTTTATTAATCCTCTAAATTCACCTAGTACTATTATTATCTTCCTAATTTTCATAGTTATCTTATCCCACATGCATTTAGCACTTCATTGTGCATACTGAAATCCTTCTTCTTAAACTCTTTGCTGGAAGCTCCTTCTTTCCCATCTCATCAATTTCCACCACTTGATTCTTAAGCCTCTATCTTGTCTATTAATGTCCACCTTACTCATAAACAGTACATTTATAATCAAAATACTATGTTGGTTCGTCACACCTTTTCCATATATAATTTCATAGTCCAAGCAAAATTATTTATGAGATCTCCTTATAAAAGATAAATTGATTCCATGACATGCCACTTCAGTCTTATATATGTATAGATGTTCTTTTCACTTCTTATAAAACGTGTTGACAATTATGAAATAAAAAGATAAGGAAAACAATCTGAAATAGTGTTACCTTTTATATTATTACTAGCAGAATACCCGTACATTTGCACGGACGATTTCATACTGGTTTTAAAAATATATTTAATATTTATAGTTAAGTAAAAGACCTAAATTTTTACTTAAATAGAGACATGTATTAGTTTAATAATACAATATAAATATTGAAGTTGTATTTTGTATGAGTTAAAACAACAAATAGTCATGTAAGTCAAAATAATTATAATATAAAAACAAAACATAGATGTGAACGAATAATTTAAAGTGATAAATCTTAATGACATAAATAACATTGTTCATGTTGAATCGGAATAAATTAAACTTCAGTTCAAAATCTTTGTTTCTACATAATTGTTTGTAATTCATTACATGTGAGGACGTTGGATAATAAACAGATTAGTGCGAAAGTTTCCAACAACTAAATATATGAAAAACAAAAAAATTCAAGGAACATAAATGAGTGCACAAACTAAGTTTGCATTATACATAACAACAAAATCTATAAAATCTATCATGAATTTATAAATCTTGATGGCAAATTAGTTGTTGTATTTTGGATTCTAGACTCTACTACACCATCATCACATTTCAAGATGTATATCTATGTGATTTTTTTATATGAGTGGGTAGTTTTATATGGGTCAATTAACTTTGTGGAGGGAAGTGCGAAGAATTTGGAAAAGTACTTGAAGGAAGTTATTTTGTGTGAAGAAACTTATTTTGTAATCTATCATTATGCATTAAAATCTATTTGAAAATAATTAAAGGAAGTTATTATGTCTGAAAAATCTTATATGATCTTAAAACTATTAAAATAGCGCTTTCAAACACCAATATCTTAAGCCTATGTCTCCTACTTGTTTTCTTTCTTCACGAGTTCCATTTTAGTTCCAAATATTATTCAATAACTTTACATGGTTATTTAATGACCTAAAATATAATGATTTCGTTGTTACCTTGTTAGTTCAAACTTGGAAGGTGATTTATTCTCCTTAATATGATAATGATTTAATGTAGTCCAGATGGTTACAATTGTCCAATATCAAAGTAGTTGATGAGCTTTAGACATAACATGATATAGTTAGTAATATCATATTTATTAAAAAATCATCAATAAATTTATAATTTCATTATTATTTGATTCTAAAATAAGATTAGTATAAAAATACATATTATTATTATTTGACTCTAAAATAACTACAAACAATATGCTATGATTCCTACAATTACTATTTTAATATTGCTATAATAATATTATATTGTAATATTAGAGTCAAACACTAAACTGTAAATAAAATATATTTATAATGAACATTACCTAAAAGTAAGGAATCATAAATAATTCAAACAAAATATATATAAAATATGTGTTATAATGCATATAACTTTTTATATCTTATAATTATTTTTAATAGAATACATGTAGAAGAATCAATTACATGATCACAATTAAATCAAATCAATAATATTATTTTTCAGTAATTTTAATACAAATAAGAATATTATTATCTTCATTTTAGATTGAGGTTGATTATTTTTTTATAATATGGATTTGATGTTTTAATATTCTGAATTCCTATAATCATAAATAATGGATTAAAATTATTTTAATATCAATAATTTTAGCCAATATTATGCCTTATTTTCTACGCATTGCATAGGTAAGCATATCCCTTATATTTTTAAATATTTATTCTCATATTTTTAACATTTTATAATTTCATCCTTATGCGTTATAGGAAATCCGTGTAATAGATTTTTCAACAGTTTCTAAAAATAAAATTGTCAAAATTAATTCAACTAAAAAATAAGATAGAATTTGAAAAATCCAACAATGTTGGAAATAAAGAAATAGGTATAGATATTGATTAAGGAAAAACAAATTTATAATTTTGTATAATTATTGTCCTATAATGGTCAATGATATATTATGATTCATCCCCTATACACAAATCATAATTATACATATTGTTTGCCAACTAATCGTATATATTTGTTTATTTGATGAGTATAAAATTGATTATTATATTTAACAATTTAATTTAATTATTAATTGTCAATAATTCTATTTTTTTATCTGGACCGAAAAATTTGAACTATTCTAGTTCTTTACGACATAACAAATAGAATTATTTAAATGTCTCTTTAGTAAATACAATTGTTGTTAGGTATCAGTGGCCTAGGCACACCTAAAATGGGGTTGAATAAGTGTAGCGGTTATCAATCACCGCTTCTCGCACCAAAACCCAGTTCTAGAAATAGCCCAGTTAATCGATTAACCAGTGGGCTTAATCGATTAACACACACACAGAATTAGAATGATTAGAGCAGCTAATTGCACAGTTATTTATTAACAGATAAGCAGAGATACAACATATATTATTATACAATATTAACAAGTATATGACATGGTACAATCATGCAAAATATCAGCTTCTAACTCGCATTAAAACAACAAGAAATGTAAAGAAGATTAAGAGAGAACATCGTGCAAAGATGGATTTTTATCCTGGTTCGTTTGTGGTCCACTGCAAACTACATCCAGGCCTCCCCTTCTGATCTTGGGAGATTTTCTTCTTCACAATATTGAATACAAGTATAATCACATACACCAATTCAATTTACAAAACATAGGACACTTCTTTCTTGAAATCTAGAACATCTAATCTTTGGTTTGACTCTACCTATCGCCTAAGAAAACCTTTCTCACGAACCAGCCTCAGCCAAGATTCTCGTTCTCAAATCAAGACCTCCTAGTCTTGGTGAAGAATCACTCTATCTCTGTGGTTGTAAGACACGAAGAGATCAATCAATACACACAAAAAAAGATTACAAAAGCAAGGTATTATAAGCACAATATTGCTCGAAATATAACAATGAAAAACCTTAAGACTAACTCACTCACAATTCACTCAAGTCATCATACACATGTGAGTTAATCAAAAACAGTAATCACAAGATATCTCTCTAAGAATCTTTATCAAAAATGCATGAACATTTGAGCATGATAAGGATGAGACTAAGCACATGAAAAATAGTATGCAAATAACAAAGAATCAATATTCAATATGGTATATTAATCTCTCTTCCTTACACGTGCAATTCTCTCTGTAAAACAGAATGTAAAACACGAAAATATGCTCTCTAAATTAGTCCTATACAATAGAATGCAATGCTACACTTCACTGGAAATTGCCTAAACTTATACAAAGTAGTTTTGACACTTCAAACCGTAGCAATCCGTTAAATAGTTAAAACAGAAAACAATTATAACATAAAACAAACCTATTAATTGATTAAGGTATCACGTTAATCGATTAACCAGTGTAACATGATTAAAACAGAAACCAGTTGTAACAGAAAAACTGATATATCAGAAAAACAGTTCAGTTAATCGATTAAGTCACCACGTTAATCGATTAACCACCATATTAAAACACGTGGTTCAAAAGGTAAACTACTTATATGTTATGCTTAACTCCTATACATGTTTTAGCAATTATATTATGCCTAATATGCACATATAATATGTATGATTAATGCATGAACATACAGTTAACTAGATGATATGTCTCATGAATGTGATATGACAATTATAATGGCTTGAGAGACTTGCATCTAGGTTCACCTCACCTATACTCACTTACTACGAAACACATCCCAAACTACTTAGAATGATGACTCTATTTATAAATCCTAGTCTAGATATGACCAATGAGCTCTAGGCATGTTGATTGTTGAGTCATCTTCAAGCTTTAATAAAACCATGTCTTCATCAAAACATAGGCAAAGCATTGCTAGTGCGATCCTTGACACTTTGCACTTTCAATCGCCCCCTTTTGATGATGACAAATACCACATCAAAATAGTTCGAAGCGTTTGATGAGTTAGCTTGACGATGAGTTTGTATAATGGTTGTTATTCAAAGTGGAAGCGCCTTTGCTCCCCCTTAGGTAAGCAATGAAATTACGGAAGCTATTATACAACCTGCAAATACATTTAACACAACAAGCAACCTTTCTACCCCTTTTGGGATTATCAAAAAGATACAAGTATTCAATTCTAGTCAAAAGTCAGAAGAGTTATTAGAGTTATCATAGACTGTAATCAATTAATTAATTTTGGGCAATTAATCAATCAACCAGCTGTAAGAAACTTGAACAAATGCACATTTATACAACATTTAATCGATTAACAGCAGGTCTTAATCGATTAAATGGATAGCAAACAACAACATAATTGATTTAACGACATGAAAGGCTATGTTAACTCAATTTAAGCATGAAATGATTAAGCATTGATATAATTGAGCAGTTAGCAGCAGGCTTAAACACTCAATATTGATACATACACCAAACATGATCAAGATCCATTAAACATAAGAGTATACTATTTGCGACATAATTACCATTCAAGCATGAGAAAGATAATTTGAAATCATAACATTGTATCAAATGCAAAGCAGTAAATCAGCAGAAGATAGGAGTAATTACAATCCATATAAATGCAAAAGCATGAAATAAAAGATAAGTCCTCAAGAGAGTAACAAGGAACAATAAGGTCCATAAACTAGGAAGGATAAACCTAAATATCTAAGGCCTCCTAACTAGGGATGAGATTGAGGGTTTTCGTTGTCAGGAATAATCGAGCTACCACCATCCTTGATGAGGGTACTCAGCTTGTTGAACTTTGCACACAACCTCCTTTTTTTGTGAATCAACGGTTGTTTGATCGAAGTTCCTCAAGGTTGATAATGGTTGTCAATATGAGCATTCTGACGCTCCTCAAAATTCTCCAGATCCGTATGATATGAGTCCTTTAGAGACTAAAAGTGAAGATTCATCCTGTTGTTGAGACATTGTTCCATAGCATCCAAGTAAGCTTGTCCAAAAATTGGTTCTTGTGATGCATGACCAGAAGACTCTCCCTGAGTAGCAACATATGGCTCTTGAGCATCATCTTGATCATCCTCACCAGAGGGGTCAAGATTCACAGTGTTAAAGTCCTCTTGATATTGCCATGTGTTGTCGTACTTATATATGCCCATCTTATGAATCAGACTCTCACCAATCAAATAATCCTTGTCAGAACATTCCAGAACTATAGTATCCAAGACATCAATATGCAGATGGTCAATAACTCGTGAAATGAAGATACTATAAGGAAGCAACCTTGATTGTGAAGTGGAGACACTGCACATGACCTTCAGAATCTCTTCAGGCCAGTTGATCATTATATTCTCATTTACAACAAACATGAACCTCAAATCATTCACGGTAGGTTGTGCATAATTTGTGTTCCTTTGAATCAGAATATAGGCAATCAAATAATGTAGGAGCCTATTCTCTATAGATAGCAACCCAACTTTGGTTAATTCACCCTGAATATACAATTGAGGTCTTCGCAAACAAGATTTATACATTTTAGTAGCATCAAAAGTGTTGTTGTTTGCCCAACAACAATCGCCTAAGCTAGCACCATTACATGATAAACCACCCACGTTCATTAATATGTCCTCATTCAGCTCAAACAATTTTCCAGCAATCATCGACTAATACTTTCCATCCTTATATCTAAAGTTAGCATAATATTCCCTAACTAGAGCAGGGTAAATATTACCTTTTAATTCCAAGAAAGGGACAACCCCTTGTGCTTGAAAACCATGCGGAAAATCAAATTTCTGTTCCGCTAACCAAGACAGATTTGCAAACCTTATGTATGTGGGGTTCCTTTCCTGAAATTTAAGCAACCGAGTTTCTTGCAGAATCAACGAGTAATACAGGTCCCCACAGTCCTGCCCTGTCTATTGAGATGATGGCACTGATTTTGGAACACGCGGTGGATGTTGAGAGGTTATCTTTACCCTTTTAGCACGTCTGTAACACCGCAAATTTTACGATTTTGAATTATAAGATTTTATTAATATTGTTATTAATTATATTTTCGAAAATGAATTGCTGGGAATTTTCGGTAAAGAATTAGACGAAACTCTAGTTGAGTTTTAGTCT
>NC_032021.1:6045933-6046976 GCF_001865875.1 Lupinus angustifolius
ATGTTTGGATGTTTGTGAAGATATATGATTGTTGAGGAAATGAATCGAATAATGTGTGTGAGAGAGAACACATCGTGACATAGTGGTGTCCGAATATGACACCTGGATCTCCTAAACCATCTCAAAGGTTTTGGAGTTAACTTGGATTTTAAGAAATCCAAGATTTTTATGTTTGAACGCTTTTGAATATATATGATTATTGATGAAATATGTTGAATATTGTATATGAATGTTGTTGGGAACTTTTCTGGGTGCAGGTGTTTGAAAAACCATGTTTAAATGTGTTTCGGTTGTCGAAAAGGGGCAAAGTTGGTACTCTGTCCAAGTCCCTGTCGCTTGGGCGAGCCCAGTCTCGCTTGGGCGAGGACTGGGCGATGGGAAGTTTTGGTTCTGGAACTCCCTCGCTTGGGCGACAAAGCCTCGCTTGGGCGAACAAGGGTCCCGCTTAGGCGAAAAAGCCCAGGATTTCAATGAAATTTTAGAACTCTCTCGCTTGGGCGAGCAAAGGCCTCACCCGGGCGAGCCAAAGGCTTCGCTCGGGCGAAAAAGAAAAAAAACCCAGGATTTTAATGAATTTCTAGAACTCTCTCGCTTGGGCGAGAGAGGTCTCGCTTGAGCGAGAAAAGGCCTAGCTTGGGTGATAGTACCTTCGCCTGGGCGTGGAAGACTTCAGTTTATTTGAGATTTAAAGATGAATTGTCGCTTGGGCGACTAGTCTCTGCTTTGGCGAGGGACAGTGTGGAAAGATTGAAATGAAATGATGTTGTGAACAATACGATGAACCCGGGTAAGGTGTGTTGTGATATAAACTACTTTGGTATAACACCATAATTGAATTAAAAAGTAAAGTATTCAAGGTGTTGGAATTAAATAGTCAAACTCGGTAATTAATTTTAAAGAAAGTATTCCGAGAAGGGTGTATGATTTTGGGCGACACCATGAAAAGGATACGTGATACCACGGAGCGAGATCGTCTGACCGTAAATGGCTTGGTCTGGGACCGTCCAGAGTGATTCAGCGATGGTCGTAGTGGTAGGGACGTT
>NC_032021.1:6047076-6069891 GCF_001865875.1 Lupinus angustifolius
GTTTGGGAATAAGTGTTGTTTACATTACATAGGTTGATTAGATAATTATTTATGAGAACAGTTGATGAGTTGGTTATATTACTCATGTGGATTGGATAATTGTTTACGAGAACAACTGATGAGTTATAATGTGATATGTTATATATATATGAACTGCTTTTCATATCTGAGTGTAATATTCTGAGTAAGTCCATGCCGTCAATGACATATATTCATTAGATGTCTTACTCTCTCTATTTCTCTTCTTTTCTATTGCTTGCTTTTCGGACGTGTGCTCGTCAGATAGATAGCTTTGCTCGGATTTGGAGCTACCCGTCCGTGATGTTCCAGGAGGGGGCATGCAGAATTGAGGAGAGACAGTACCCTAGCTTTGGAGTTAGCCACTGGGAGTTGCTTATCATTTTGTGACTTTTGAAACAGTGACGGCTTCAGTTTGTTCATGTCTTTGTTTAGTGTCTTTTGGCGATGATTAATAGTTCCGCCTTTTCTTGTTGGATATGTATATTAAGTACTTATGATCTTTTATATCTACGAAGATTTATATTCAGGAAATGTTGTATCATTTCAGTTACCGTTAGGTAACCGGTTTTGATTTCCGCGTTATATGTTACTTAAAGTGATGTCCCGGAAAAGAAAGGTTTTTAAAAATGAAACAATTTTATATCATCATTTCAAAAAAAAAAAAATTTACCCATTTTTCCGCAATGTTTTTTAGAAGTATTTTTCTGGGCGTTACAACGTCCTATCTCCATTGTAGCTGAAACCGAATTGATTTGAAGGTTTAATGGAGGGACTTAAGGAAAACCTAAGGTAGGGTTTTGAATTTAGGGGAAATCGAATTTCTTGGAAATTGGAGATGGAGAAGCCAGTTTATGGAGTGGAAATGGAGTGGGGTTACTCGGTTTGGGCTAGGTTGGAGTTTAGGGATGATGTTGAACTTGTTTCTCTGAGATTTGAGAGAAAAAGGGATGATGGAGGTTTTGAAAAATGTCCAGAAACGCTTATGTTTATGTTATACTGGTTTCGTGAATCGATTAACTACTTGTCTTAATCGATTAACCTAAGTTAAAAATACCAGGGTTTAAAAAATCACCCAGGTAATCGATTAACATAGGCCCTTAATCAATTAAATGCATGAGATACAACGTTTTGGATGTTTTTAAAGGCATGCAAGGATTTAAAACTTTTTAACAAATCATTTTTGAGCAGTCACACACATATATAAAGCTTTTATACACATAATCATGGATCATACAAGGAATATTTAGCATTCAAAATGTTTTCATTTTGAAGCCTACAAGAGAAATAATCATGCAAGGCAATAACATAAGCTTAATCAAGATATTTTTCATGAAGGATTCCTAGTTCTCTTCGAAGAACATAGAAAGTATCTCGTGAGAGGGGCTTGGTGAAAATATCTGCTAATTGCTTAGATGTTTCAACAAATTCTAGCACACAATCACCTTTTTGAACATGATCACGCAAAAAATGATGCCTTATTTCAATATGCTTGGTTCTTGAATGCAAGACGAGATTCTTGGAAATGTTAATGGCACTCATGTTATCATACTTAATAGGGATCTTTTCTAATATAAGCCCAAAGTCCTTAAGTTGTTGCTTCATCCAAAGGATTTGAGCGCAACACACGCTAGCGACAATGTATTCCGCTTCTGCGATGGACAAAGCAACACATACGTGCTTTTTACTATGCCATGCCACTAAGGAACTACCTAAAAGATGACAAATCTCACTAGTGCTCTTTCGTTCCAACTTACACCCAGCAAAGTCAAAATTACAGTAACCTACCAAGGATAAGGAGGCGTCCCTAGGATACCATAATCCCATGTTTATTGTTCTTTTTAAATATCTCATGATTCATTTTACAGCAATATAATGTCATTCTTTTGGCAAAGCTTGAAATCTAGCACACATACAAATGCTAAACATAATATCAGGGCGGCTAGCAGTCAAATACAATAAAGAGCCGATAATCCCACGATATTTTGTTACCTCAATAGCATTTCCCTTTTCGTCCTTATCAATATAACATGTGGACACCATAGGTGTGGATGCATCTTTGCGTTGCTCCACATTGAACTTCTTTAGTAATTTTTTGCAATATTTTGATTGATAAATGAAGATGCCACTTTCCATTTGTTTAATTTGAAGCCCAAGGAAGAAAGTCAGCTCCCCATCATCGACATCTCAAACTCGCCGTACATCAACTCAAAAAATTCCTTACAAAGGATGTCATTAGTAGGTTCGAAGATAATATCATCAACATATATTTGAACAAGTAAAACATGATTATCTAATCTACTGATAAAGAGAGTGATATCGACCAAACCTCTTTCGAACCCCTTTTTCTAATAGGAATGAACTCCATCTATCGTACCCGGCTCTGGTGGTTGATCTATGTACACCTCCTCTTGAATATAGCCATTTAAAAAATGTGCTCTTAACATCCATTTGGAAGAGCTTAAAGTTCATGATCAATGCGAAGGACAAGAGCATCCTAATGGCCTCAAGTCTGGCTATAGGAGCGTAGGTCTCATCATAATCGATTCCCTCCTCCTGGTTGTAGCCTTTGGCCACTAAGCGAGCCTTATTTCTAATGATCATGCCAGATTCATCTAGCTTGTTACGAAAGACCCATCTGGTGCCAATTACATGATGTTCTTTTGGTTTGGGGACCAAGTCCCACACATTATTACACTCAAACTGGTTTAGCTCTTCTTGCATAGCTATACCCTAGTGTACATCCTCAATTGCTTCATCGATGGTCTTTGGCTCTATTTTAGATACAAATGCAACAAAATTACAGAAATTACATAAAGAACTACGAGTTATCACCCCCGTAGATATGTCACCTAACACCTTATCGAGTGGATGATCCTTTTTGGTTTTCCACACAATAGGCATATCCTGATGTTCTTCTTATACTGTTTGCTCAGCATCTTCTTGTTGGATTTGGTTCATGTCCTTTGAATGAACTTCTTCTAGTGCACCTAAAATATCATCAGAAAAGACCCTTATCTTCTCTTTTGGAGAAGATTCGTCAAAATGAACATGAATAAATTCTTCTACTTGCATGGTATATTTATTAAACCCACGAAAAGCCTTACTATGTAAAGAATACCCTAAGAATATGCCCTCATCAGCCTTCGAGTCAAATTTTCCTAAAGATTTTTTCCATTGTTTAAAATAAAACATTTGCACATGAATGCATGAAGATGAGCAATATCCGATTTTCGACCTTTAAAAATCTCATAAGGTATTTTCGAAAAAGTAGGTCTAAGTAGTATTCGATTCATTACATAACAGGCAGTCTGAACTGCATCAGCCCAGAAATATTTTGGAGCATTGCTCTCATTTAGCATAGTCCTCGCGAGTTCCTCTAGAACTCTATTTTTCCTATCAACAAATTCATTTTGTTGAGGGGTACGGGAAGCTGAGAACTGATGCATGATGCCATGCTTATTACAAAACTTATTAAAATTATGATTTTCAAATTCTCCACCATGGTCGGATCGTATGTAAATAATTTTGAGGTTGGATTTGTCTTGAAATTCTTTGGCTAGACATTTAAAAGATTTATATGCATCGCTCTTTGATGCTAAAAACAAAGTCCATGTGAATCTAGAAACATCATCAATTATTACCAAAGCGTAATAACTTCCACCAAAACTCATAATTTGTGACGGTCCAAACAAGTCCATATGGAGAAGCTCCAAAGGTCTAGTAGTGGATATCGCATTCTTTTTATTAAAAGAATTCTTTACACATGTCACAAGAATTTTGAGTTTTAAAATCGAGTTTTGGTAGACCTATAACCAAATTATTTTTAGATAATTTTTCTAGATGCTTCACTTGAATGTGAGCGACTCGTCTATGCCAAAGTCAGATGTCATCTTTTTTGAAATAAAACATTTTGATAATAAGGAAGTGACATCCTCCAAATCCACCATATAAATATTATTTACACGACATCCGACAAACTTTATATTATTAGATAATACGTCACGGATTATACAACAATCAGAATCAAAAGACACATGATTACCTTTGTCGCATAGTTGTCTGATGCTCAACAAATTATGCTCCCAACCTTCTACATATAGAACATTCTCGGTTATAGCATGGGTTGAGTTGCCAATTTTTCCGGTGCCTAGGATTCTTCCTTTGTTGTTGTCTCTATAAGTGACGAAACCTTTTTCTTTTAATGACAAGTCTAGGAATTTTGACTTGTCTCCAATCATATGTCTTGAACACCCGCTATCAAGATACCAATGTTTCCCATGTGTTCGTAGACATACCTGCAAAATAGATCACCTGCTAGTTTCAGGTACCCAAATTATATTGGGTCCTTTTTTGTTAGTAACCAGGCAGTTATCTCCCTTTCTTACCAAAGCATAAACACCACTGGGTATCCCATATTTCTTGATGAAACAGGAGTAAGAGGCGTGGCCATGTGTGCCACAATAGAAACATGTAGGAACTCTATTTTTCTTATTAGACTTTTTATTTGGACGACTTATAGGTCTCCTATATGGTCTATTTCTATGGGATGGAGGAACATACCCTAATGCAGTGTGGTCACCAGCGTTTCTCGTTTTACTTAGTAAGGTATCTAATTGGTTTTGACTATTTGTAAGTTTTGTGAGTTTTTCATTTAGTTTAAAATTCTCATTTGTCAAGTCCTCACAAATAGTCATTTGACATAAATTATTTTTAGAGCAGTCGCATGAATTACAAGAAAAAAATAGATCTAAAGTTTCATTTTTCAATTTTAATTCACCTAATTCTTTTTGAAGTTGTATTATTTTCTGATCATTTTGCAAAATTATCCTTTTTCTATCGCCACTAATTTTTGCTAATTTCTTTAGCTCTTCATGCATCTCGATATAAGCATCATATAAAAAAACATATGAGGGAGAATCATCAGAAGAGGATGATGTGTCAGAATATACCTCATTTGTAGCATCCTTTATACTACCTGATCCGCAAGCTTCATCTGTTATGGTCATTAGGCACAGCTTGGCGGTCTCTTCTTCATCTGATGTGCTTGATGTCGTTTCTTCCTCCTATACATCCCAAACAATGTATGCCTTTTTCGATTTGAAGTCCTGGGGAGTGCTCTTTTCTGAATCAAATTTCTTCAGGACACTGGAATTTCATGTGACCCGGCTTACCACATTCTTAGCAAGTGAAGCGCTCCTTATTCTTCCCTTTCTTAGTTGATTCTCGTGCCTCTTTCTTTTGAATTCGCTTGAAACCTTCTTTCTTCGTTAGAAATTTCCCAAACTTTCGCACGAGAAGGTTTAGCATTTCTTCATCAATGTCTGAGTCAGAGTCGCCATTGTCTATCTCTTCAGTGGGTTGTGATGTTGTAGCTTGAAGAGATATTCCTTTCTTTTTCCGATCAGACTCTTCATGCATGGTCAGACGTCCAAACTCCATCTCATGCTCTTGAAGCTTTCCGAACAGCGTTGCCAAATGCATGGAATCTAGATCCTTGGACTCCATGATAGCCGTCACTTTAGGTTGCCATCTCTTGTTAAGACAGCGTAAAACTTTATTAGTGAATTCTCTTTTGGTAAATATTTTATCAGGAGCAATAAGATGATTAATAATATGAGTGAATCTCTTTTGCATGTCGCCAATTGATTCACTTGGTAACATACAGAATAATTCGTATCTATGTGTTAGCGCATTTAGCCTGGCCCGCTTGACCTCGCTAGTACCCTCGTGAGTCACTTGTAAAGTGTCCCACATTTCCTTGGAACTTTGACATTGAGATACCCGAAAGAATTCGCCGTATGATAGGTCCGAGGTAATTATATTTTTGGCGCGAAGGTTATACTGATACCTAACAATTGTAACTATGTATTAAGTTTCTATTGTTAAAGTAATTATGTAATATGCTCAATAAATCAAATAAATTATGGAATGAATATGTTATATCATCATCTTAATATATTTTACCGTTTAACTTGATTGATTAATTGTGTATAATGTCATTTTTGTAACTGCTCTAAAAAAATTGAATTTTTCTATCTCTTTATGCCATTAAAAATAAAATTAATTAATTATTTCTTTATCAATATAATTATAGTTGTGCATTAAGTTTCCAATTTGAAAGTAACTGTGTAATATGCTCAACTAATTATGCACGTTATGGTATTCAATTAATCAAGACAAATTATAGCTTAATTGATATTATTAAATTAATATTCCATAAATCAAGACAAATTTAAATTCCATTTTTGTAACTCATCCATAAATTCAAACAAAATAGAATATAAATTAAATTAAATATTAACATTCCATAAATATATTATTTATAATTCTGCAAATTTATATTCATAATGAGCATTGCTTGAAATTAGGTAATCATAAATAATTTATTCAAAATATAATCAATTTATTAACACAACCAAATCAAATTGTTTTAATATTTTGATTGTTACATCCTGTTAAAGATTAAAGAGAAATTGAATCCAAAAACTCAATTAAAAATCAAATAACAAAATTAATTGTGGGGAACCATTGTTTAATTTTTCGATAACGGAATAAAAGGCATTCAAAGGCAATCATGCCTAATAATTTCAGATTCTAAAGTGTAACTATCAATTGATTAATTGTGTATAATGTCATTTTTGTAACTAATCCATAAATCCAATAATGTAGGAAATAAAGATATAGATTAAGGAAAAACAAATTTATAATTTTGTATAATTATTGTCCTATAATAGTTACTGATATATATGATTCATCCGCTATATATGAATCATAATTGTACAGATTGCTTGCCAACTAATCGTATACATTTATTTATTTAATGAGTATAAAATTAATTATTATATTTAAAAATTTAATTTAATTAATTGTCAATAATTATATTTTTTTATCTGAACCAAAAAATTTGAACAATTCTAGTTCTTTACAACATATAAAATAGAATTATTTAAATGTTTCTTAGTAAATACAATTATAACTATGTATTAAGTTTCTAATGTTAAAGTAATTGTGTAATATGCTCAATAAATGACATACATTATGGAATTAATGTGTTATATCACCATCTTAATATATTTTACCGTTTAATTTGATTCATTAATTGTGCATAATGTCTTTTTCGTAACTGCTCCAAAAAATTGATTTTTTCTATTTCTTTATGCCATTAAAAATATAATTATTTAATTATTTCTTCATCAATATAATTATAGTTGTGCATTAACTTTCCAATTTTAAAGTAAGTGCATAATATGCTCAATTAATTACGCATGTTATGATATTCAATGAATTCAAACAAATTATAGCTTAATAGATATTACTCAATTAATATTCCATAAATTTATTAATTGTAATTCGACAAATTTATATTCCATTTTTGTAACTTGTCCATAAATTCAAACAAAATAGAATATAAATTGAATTAAATATTAACATTCCATAAATTTATTATTTATAATTCTGCAAATTTATATTCGTAATGAGCATTTCTTGAAATTAGGAAATCATAAATAATTTAATCAAAATATAAATCAATTGATTATCACAACCAAATCATATTGCTTTAATATTTTGATTGTTACATCCTATTAAAGATTAAAGAGAAATTCATCCAAAAACACAATCAAAATCAAATCACAAAATTAATTGTGGGGACTAGGGAACTACTGTTTAATTTTACGATAACAGAATAAAAGGCATTCAAAGGCAATGATGCCTAATAATTTCAGATTCTAAAGTATAATTACCAATTGATTAATTATGTATAATGTCATTTTTGTAACTGATGGAAATGTTTTGAACTTTTTTGAATTTAAACAAACTATTGGGAATGATGTAAAACATTAATGAGTGAGTATTACTCAATTAATATTCCGCAAACAAAATAGAACAAATGGAATTAGATATAAATATATTCCACAAATTTATTATATACAATTCTGCAAATTTATATACATAATTAGGATTGCTTAAAATTAGGGAATCATAAATAATTTAATCAAAATATAAATCAAACGAATTAATTATCACAATTAAATCAAATTGCTTTAATATTTAGATAGAATATACATGTTCAACAATTAAACATTGCAAATTATTTATGATGAGAATAAAAAATATTAAAGATTATTCTTACCAATATAAGATTGACACATTCAGATACTAAAAAAATTTACTTTGAATAAAAAAGGATTCTTACCAATATAAGATTGACACATTCAGATACTAAAAAAATTAACTTTGAATAAAAAATGAGAAACACATAATAAAATTAAAGACACTATTCTTACTCAGATAGTGAATGTAACCTCTAATCGTTGTATTCGAGCATGTGAGATTTCTCTTCTGCAAATGGCGAAACAAAGAACATCACAAATTCGTATTTCTGCTTTAGAAAAATATCCACATAGGCAAAAATATTTTAACAAATGTCATGTGAGGAAAATGAAGTTTTTCGTAGAAGGCAAAAAAATATTATCTAGTAATACCTTGTTGGCGTAAGTCAGTGGAAGGTTGAAGAAGTTGAAATTTTTTAACTCTAGGGATAAAGAATATTGTGTGAGTAAAATAATGTACATGTATAAACTGATATAATAAACCAATTATATCTACAAACAAAGAAAAAATGAGAAAGACATAAAATCATACCTCTAAGTTGGTTTGACAGTAGAAGATCATAAATTTGTTTAACAGAAATTGAAAAAAAATGAGAATTAGTTATGAGAAACATAGTTAAGACAAATATATTACAACCATTACATATACTACTAAGCAGTAAGTACCAATACGTGGATATTTACCAATAGAATGCACAAATTTAGTTATGAGAATGATGAAGTAAAAATGAAATAAAAAAGTAAAATCATACCTGAGTTGGTGAAGATGATAGATTTGTGGAACAAAAATTGAAAAAAAAAATAGTTATGAGAATGATGAAGTAAAAATAAAAAGACCACAATATCATATTTCTGAGTTGCTTTAACATTTGAAAAAGAAGAAGTAAAAAATGAAAAGAATAGAAAATGATACTTTTGAGTTGATTTAGATTGAGGAAGAAGATTTGTTGAACAAAATTTGGAAAAATGAGAAATAATGTGTAATTTGAGTACAGATAATGTGAAGAAGACCACTTTTCAGAATTTTAAAATCATTTGTCAAATATATCCAAAGGAAGAGTGTCTACTTTAGGAATTTCAACAATCCATCAATTTTACAAAAAAAAACCCTTTACTTTGTACACTTATCACAAATGAATAATGTCTAATTTTGTAATTACAACAATCCTTCAAATTGACAAAAATAACATTTGCTTTGTACATTTGTTACAAATATAGAGTGTCTACTTTAGTATTTTCAATAGTCCTTTATTTTCTTATATAGATAGTAGATAGATTTCTCAAAAGTAATTAAATTGGCCAAAATGAACGGAGGGGGCCATTGTAGTACTAAGTGGGAGATAGTGCTCCCACTTACCTTTTTAACTAATATAATTAAGAGTTTAAAATTTATCTATTGCAGTATAAAGTTTTTTTATATTGTCAGCACATTATCTATATTAATTTGTATTATTTTTATTTCAGAGTCAATAATGATTAACATATGAATAATAAATAATTTATTGACAGTATAAACATACTTACACTATCAGTGTATATATATTAAATCATAAAATTAAATGTCATTGTAGTATTATACATTTATATGTACCATAAAGTTTGTAGCTTCTCTTATAATAAACTAAATTATAATACATTTTCATCCACTTACTAAATATTTTTTATCATTATATGCATATCAAAACACTCGCTAAAAATCAAATGATAACTAAATTTTGTCACAAAATGGTTGTTAAAATTATTTATTCGTATATATTATCTTGATGTCATTTATCATTGGGTTTGAAAGATCACATAATTATTTATTTCTAAACTGTGTGAAGCTTAGACAAAAAATGGAAGAACAAAAATTACTTATTCATCTTAACTTAAATATTCTGATTTAAACGCTACTACAAAAATATCACTTTTGGCTATAAAGACAATCAATACTAAACTTTTATTTCTGAGCCCATCATTCATTGATGTATTTTAAAACGGTAGTATAATTATATATGATTCTTAGAATATTATAATTATTCAGTGACTTCTATCATAAATTTTAATTTAATCTAATAATACCTAAATTTTGGCAAAGATAGGTCCCCAAACAGTGAGCAATCAATTTTATTTTTGAAAGGCCTAACAATCCATCATAATCATATGAAGCGAGATACTTATGTGACACTTTTAAATATTATTGAAGACAGTGTATTCAATGGTATCATCTAATTTTAAGTTTTAGCTCCATAGATTATAAAAAAGTAAAGAAATAAGATATCCAATCAAAAGAGAAAGCTCTTGCGTTTTATTTATACATAAACTAATAAATACAAATAATACATTTATTTATATTAAATTTATGTAATATATTTCAATAATTTGTCAACTATCTTAATGTAATTAATAACTGTAGTAATGCATTTCAATCTTTTATCTCAATTATTAACTAGATTGGGGGTAGCTTTAAAAAAAACATAAATGTTGCCTTACTTTTGCAAAGAGACAAATAAATATAAACAAGTCTAATTTCCTTCAAAGGATGTTAAATATGAAAGTTAATAGTATAAAATTGTACACTATTACCCACAATTTGTGGTATATATTTTCTCCATCTTCACATGTATCATGTCATGTGTCACTCTAGGTACCCTCTCAATAATCCATTACAATTGCCTAGCTCCAAACAAATACTTGATCAAATCCCGAGCTAATGTTTTTTTTAT
This sequence comes from Lupinus angustifolius, assembly GCF_001865875.1. Taxonomy (NCBI): domain Eukaryota; kingdom Viridiplantae; phylum Streptophyta; class Magnoliopsida; order Fabales; family Fabaceae; genus Lupinus; species Lupinus angustifolius. Next base: position 6,057,914 of record NC_032021.1, read on the forward strand.
AAGGCTAGAGTGCAAACAACACCCCAAATAAATTAATTAGGCAGTACCAAACAGAACAGGAAACAAGAAAAAAGGGAAGCCGAACACCCAAAAAGGGGTAATTACAATAGTTTGAACCTAAAGTTAGGAAGTCTATATCTATTCCCATTGAACTCGGTGACAATAAAGGAAGGGATAGATTCCCACCAAGAGTCAGTTTTAGATAGAGATCCGAAAGTAGCCAGTTTGTCACATTTCCTTCTCTAAAAATATGAAATATTTTCAACTCCATAGTTCTGATTAATTCACAGCAATGATACACCTACTAAGAAGCTTCCAAGGAGGCACAACCTTGCCATTGAAAATACCCACCACCAAAGTAGAATTACATTCCAGCGAGACCGAATGCCATCTCTTATAATTAGCCAAATTAATGGCTTTTATTGCAAAAGAAAGCTCAGCAAAGAGGGAATCTTCAATCCCATTGTAAGCTGCAAAACAGCCTAAGAAAGCTCCTATATTATCTCTAAATATTCCGCCACCTCCAGCATGCCCAAGTGAACCATGAGCAGCTCCATCCGTGTAAATTTTTATCCAACCAGCCGCGAGACGATTCCAAATGACCTCAGAAATTTTTGGCGATTTATTATAGTTTATGGCCACATTAAACGCCTTCAAAATACTGAATTCAGACAGAGAGGGACTAGCACATAAAGTGGTTGAATTACCTGTGAGAGAAACACTGCTCTTGATCTTGTTAATGCCTTGACTGGTTGATATTTTTAACCCTTAAAAACAGTATTTATTCCTGCATAACCAAATTATTAAGATCGTGTTAAGAACCCCAGCAGTGATGATGACCTTTGTTTGAGAGCTCCAATTTTTATTACAAACCAGCAAGATGGTTTGGACAGAAGATGTATCAAGATGAGAATTAATCACACTAATAAGCCAACTCCACATGGTAGAAGCAAAAGGGCAGTGGAAAAAGAGGTGACCCGAGGATTCTTGATTATTAGCGCAAAGGTGGCAGATAGTGGCCAAAGAAAATCCTCTTTTATGTAAATTCTCGTCGGTGGCCATCTTGTTTCTATGCAGTCTCCAAGTGACAAAAGATTTTAAGGGAAGGATAGAGTTGGACCAAATTGATTTGCACCAATTTAACTAATTATGCGGAGGACAAACATGAGTAAAAGCAGACTTTAAGGATAGCATCTCATCACTAGAATTCTGCCAAATGAGCTTATCCTCTTTAATAGCCGAAGATAAGTGCATATTGGCTATTTCTTCTGCAATCTGATGATGTGAAGCAGCAAGCTAGTCCGGAATTATCCAGTGAAAATCACTAATGAAATCCACAACAAATGCTCTCAAAGTGACTTTGATTTCAGCTGGAAGGTTCCAAGAATTAGCCAAAGGGGTTCCAAGCCAGTTGTCCAGCCAATAATTAATGTCCTTGCCATTTCCAACAATCCATCTAGAGTTTGCAATGACAGTGTGCCAATTATTTATGATACCAGACCAAATAGAGGATTTAATATAAGAAGAGGTAGGCTTATTGACTCTGCAGAACCTGTTTCTATAGAATAAAGCCTAGTCCTGTTTGGAGGAGACCATATCCCAAGTCAGTTTAAGAATAGCAGCTTGGTTCAACACAAACAAAGATCTTATACCAAAACCTCCCTCAGTAGTACACCTACAGACCTGATGCCAAGCCACCGTAACCAATTTTCTAACCTTTGTGTTTCCAGACTAGATAAAGTTTCTGATATTTAAATCGAGGGACTTCAAAAGTTGAGAAGGCCAGGAATAGACATGAAAACTGTAAAGCAGCATGCTATGAACAATAGATTTAACAAGCTCCACTCTTCCCATGATAGATAAAGTAGAACCTTTCCATTTAGCAAGCTTATTCACAATTCTATCCGCAATTGGTTGCAAGTGGATCTGCCTTGGCTTGCCTTTAAAAAGAGGGACACCCAAATAAGAAAACGGGAGTGTACCCGCTGAAAAGCCCAGCCAGGAGGAAAGGTTGAGAATTTTCCTTGTAGAAGCTTTAGTGTAGAATCTGCATTTGGAGAGATTAATAGCTTGACCCTAGGCTTGGGTATAAACATTGATTAAATCCTTTAGAGCCAAAAGCTCTCTTTTAATTCCCTTACAAAAAATCAATATGTCATCCGCATATAAAACATGGCTCGGAGTTTGAAGCCCAACAGGACTGGAGATCATGCTAATTTTTCTGTCGAAGACCAACTTGGAAATCCCTCAGCTAAAAACCTCCTCGGCAAGGCAGAAAAGGAGAAGGGAAAGAGGGTCCCCTTGCCGGACTCCCCTTTTACAACCAAAGAAACTCGTGTTTTGCCTATTAACTGATATGGACAGCTTGGCAGACAGAAGGATAACACTAATCCAGTTAGTGAATTTACTGTTAAATCCAAAAGCTTTTAGAGTGTTCAACAAGAAGTCCCAATATATCGTGTCAAAATCTTTCTTGATGTCAAATTTGATTGCCAAGTTTCCCCCAAAAGTTTTATGCTCAAGGAGGTTAACCGCCTTAGAAGATACAAATGCAATCTTTAATATGTCTGTCCCTGAGAAATCCTTTCTGATGAGTTGAGATTAATTTAGGGGCAATCTTGGCAAGCCTATCAGCTAGGACTTTGGAGATAATTTTGAATTGGAAGTTGGCCAAGGCAATGGGCCTGAAGTCTTCAATTTTGTCAGCACCAGGAGTCTTTGGGATCAAGACCATAGTGTTTGAAATAAGGTTGGGCAATAACCAGCTTTGAGGAAAAATTTGAGAAACCAAATTACATACATCAGCTCTCACAATAACCCAAAAGGCTTGATAGAAACTACCCCCAAACCTGTCAGGGCCAGGTGCCCCTCCCCCATTCATGTCAAAAACCGCTGCTTTAATTTCCTCGGAGGAAGGATTCATACTGAGCAGTTGGTTGGCCCCCTCAGAAACCAGATTGGGGATCACCGAGGATATTAGATTATTAGTGCTGGTGATGTTTGACGAGGCATACAACCCCGAGAAATAGGATAATACATGACTAGAAATTTCATGATGATCCAACAAAATGTTATCACCGTCTTTTAATAGAGTCAAGGATTTGGTTGCTTGCCTTATTTTGGTTACCTTATGAAAGACATTGGAGTTCCTATCACCATTTTTGTGCCAATTGAAGCGGGACTTCTCCATCCAGAAATCCTCCTCCTCTATAGCTAAACATCCAGAAATCCCGAGCTAATGTGAAAATAGTTATTCTATATTTTTTTAATATCCTTATTCTTCACCACGATATTTTTATGTTCATCTTTAATGCATTAAAGTTGGTCTGAGTCTTTTGTCATTCTCTTCCCATCCCTTACAAGTCTATTAGAGTTTCTTTTCACTATCTTGTTATATAGCTATATGTATAACTCATCATGTAATTTATCAATAACTTCTCTTGCCGTTTTCATGATATATTTCTTACATGTCTTGTATTTTTCTCAATTTTTAGTGGTTTTATTTAAGGACATTGATTTTTAATTGTTTATTAAGCTTCTAACATCCATTCTTATTTAAAACTACTAAAAACTGTGAAAAAAATACAAAACAACTAAGAAATACCTCAAGAAAGAGGTAAGATAAGCAAGAGATAGAGCATAATTTTTTCCCTTTATTAAGCTTCTAAATTTGTATAGTGACTTCTTTGTTATCTTCCTAACTCTCATGGTCATCATATCCCACATATATTTAGCACTTCATTTTACATCCCAAAACTCTTCTTCTTAAACTCTTTTTTGGAAGCTCTTTCTTTCCTTACCTATCAATTTCCACCTTACATTCATAATCAAAGCACTATGTTTTGCCGTCACACATTCCTAGGTATAGCTTTGTAGTCCAAGCAAAACTTTTTATGTGATTTCTTTAAAAGAAAGAAATTGATTTGAGAACATGTCACTCCATTCTTACATATGATAAGATGCTTCTCCCCCCATCTTATAAAACATGTTGATAATTATAAAATAAAAGATAGGGATTAATCTAACTAGCCTTACTATATGTATACTTGTTTATCAAAAGTAACTTAATTGCCAAAGTGAGCTAAAGCGGATCATTGTAGCACTAAGTGGGAGATGGTGCTCTTTTTGTTTTTTACAAATATAATTAAAAATAATTGTAATATTATATCTACAACTTAAACTTGGTAGCTTCTCTTATAATAAACTATATTATAATATATTTTTATTAACTTATTATTTTTATAATTATATGCATAGTAAAAACACATTAAAAATTAAAGAATAACTAAAAGTTGTGACGAAGTGGTTGTTAAGATAATTGTTGTATATCTTAACATTAACCCAAAATTTATATCTTAAGGATTCCAATGAGAAAGCTACAGAAGTTTAGGTTGAGATATCAACCTCAACATGTTATTCTTGATGTCATTTGTTATTCGGGTTTTAAATATCACACAACTATTTATTTCTAAATTGTGTGAAGCTTGAGCAAAAAATGTTAAGATAAAAACATTTTACTTGCTTATTAATATTATCTTAAATATTCTGGTTTATATGTTACTACAAAATGAATTCGATGATGAAGACGATTAATACAGGATAGTGTAATAATGTGATGGAACGTTTATTTCTTGCATCCACTATGATGGTTTTATTGGAAAATAATTATAGTTGAAACTTTTATTTTTGCTAAAATCATTTATTAATGTATTTAATTTTTTAAAATAACAAAGAGCTATACTTTAAATGTAGTTGCACTCTTTCTTTTACAAATTTTCTTATTAATCACTTTTATTTTGGATAAATATGTTGCTTTGAAGCTTAGTACTATTATATATGTTTCTTAGTATTTTATTGTTAGTTGATGACTTTTAATATAATTTTAATCTAATCATACCCAAAATTTGGGTCAAGATCCATCTCAAACAGTTAGCAATCAATTTTATATTTATAATTAAAAGGCCTAACAATCCATCGTACAGATATGACGTGACCTAGACATGCAATAATTTTTTTAAAGATTATTAAAGACAATATTACGTAGGAATGGTAACGGGGCGGATCGGAGTCGGGTTTATGGTTACCCAATCCCAAACCTGAAATCTAAAACTCGAACCCAAATCTGAACCCAAAATTAAAATTAACAATACCATATCCGAACCCATTAGGTTTTGAGTAACCCGAACCCGACTGGAACCCAAAAAATATTTAATATATATGCTACAATGATGATACTGTCCCAAAAGGCTCTCCATTCTCTACCAAATCTCCTTAAATAATTGATTTAGGGTTAAAGCCACCAAATCTCCTTAAAAAACCTAAGTAAAATCCCTAAATGTACAAACCAGTTTTATGGTAATAATAGCTCCATCTACAGCTATGTTGCTAATGCAAATATTGGAGAAGACAACTATCTACATCTACCGTTATATTAGAAGACACCTATTGACTGGGGCGGGTTTGAGATAGGGTATCACATGTACCAAACCTGAACTCGAACTCAAAAATTAACACCGGTAAAACCTGAACCCGAACCCAATAACGACGGGTTTAACCGGTTGAGTTCAGATGGGTATCACAGGTTCGGTTTTTATTGTCATCCCTGATCGTATTAACTAATTTTAAGTTTTAGCTCATAGATTATAAAAAATAAAGAAAGAAAAATATCCAATCAAAAGAGAAAGCATTTGCTTTGTATTTACATAAATTAAAAATAATAATTAATATGTTTATTTATATTAAATTTGTGTAATATATTTCATTACTTTGTCCCTTATCTTGATGTAGTGGCTATAGTAATGTCTTTCAACCTTTTATCTCATCTATTAACTAGTTTGAGGTAGCATTGTAAAAACAATCATAATGTTACCTTGTCTTTATAAAAAAAAATAATTAGCTAAAAAAAATAGTTAAAATAAAAGTATAAAGTATAAAATGTTACATTATTGCCAACAAGTACATATTTTTCAAATGATAAAGAGGTTGATTAGAGAATATGTCTAATATATTACTCCAACTTCCTAAAATATGTGTTAACTATTATAAAATGAAAAGTTGAGGACAATTGAAAAATAAATCACGTTAAATTAAATTTATATATATGTACAAGTTAAATGTTGTAACTTATGTTATAACAAGTTAAATTATCTTTTCTACCGCTTACCATTCATTTTTATCATTATATTTAAATGAAAAAACTCTGTTACAAACAAGCGAACAATTAAATAATAAAAGAATATAGAGAAAAAAGAATAATATAAGGGATATGGTGATGTTTGGCCAATTATACCTACATCTCGGGAGTGTTGAGAGGCTACCATTACATAATATAAATAAATAGCTCTCTACCCCAACCCATTTACATCAGCCCAAGTCTATAACTTGTATTTCTGTTATCTAGATATACGAGTTATTGCACAACAATCTTCACCTTAGCGAATATCATCAATCTCTATCTTCCGTAATTGGGGTGAGGGCGCTTCATAGTCTAGCATCAATGAATGTTCAACAAGCTCAAGCAATCTCTGAACTTGTCCACGGTAACTGACTTGGTTAACATATCAACTACATTTTTTGAAGTATGAACTTTTTATAATAGTATATGCCCACAAACTACCAACTATCTGATCTTGTAAAATCTCACATCAATATGAAATTTTTTTGATAAGCAAAAAATTTAGATTAATGCACAAGGGTACTAACCCATATGTACAACTAGGAACCACATACAAGCAGCAAGACTCAGGACCCAAAAACGGAGGATTACAAGCTGCCCACTATACAATTCCAAGGGTTAGCAGACCAGTTAGCAAAGGAGAATAAATTACAATCTAAACTGGATGAAAACCATAACCAAAATCTCACCTTAATAGAGTTCAAAACATTAGAGACACTAAACTATCTACCCAAAAATTACATTATTTTTCATCAACCATAAATACCAACCCACCACAAACCAAACCATTCGCCATTCATATATTTTTATATTTAGTACTAGCTAGCTAGGTAATAAACAATCTTATTTACAATTTTTTGAATTTAGTCCTAACTTTTTGAACCGTTTTGGTCTTAAGTATAATTTGTTTTAGTCTAATTTCAACAATTAGTAGAACAACAATCACATGTAGTTTACTCACAAAATTTTGGAATATTGAAAACCAAAATGGGTTACAATAAAATTAGGGTCAAAAACCAAATCTCTTTAAGTTTAGAGAAGGAAAACATAATTAAGTTTGTATTATTTTAAATAATACATAAAAATTGTTTCTACTATATTAAAACATTGTTCTCATCAGTCTTGAACTTGATATATGTATTTTGTCATTTGTATCCTCCCCTACAATAATTAGACTTTATTTGTTATTCTTATATGAGAAGATACACACTTACCTTGGTATAAAAATTATATGAGGAAAGGAAGAGAAAGTTAAAAATATGCACCATGTGATATGTGAAGGGACATGTGTGATGATTTGACATACGTGGCAAGATGTGTGAGTGTTTAGTAGACTTAGGTGTTAGCCTCAAGATACATGCCATGCATATCTCCACCGCAACTACTTTATTCATATATAGAAAAGAATTAATACATTTGAACTCCTCAACCACAATGACTAGCTCCATTTGGTTATCATAAATATTGACTTCAATTTCGTTTATTATAAATAATTCAAAAATTACATTTGAACTCTAGCATTACGAGTATATTAAAAATAATTTATATATTTAATTTGCCATTACCATAGTCTTGACTTTTGGAAAGAAAAAAATAAAATCGACAATGGTATTAATGAGTCCAGTTGAACTTGCTACCATCATTAACAAGTCCCTGATAAGTGCACCAAAATAATAAATAATTTAAAAGGTGTATAAAAATTATAATATTCTAGCCAAGGCCTCTTACGTAAATTTGTCTACTATAAAAGATGAATTTCTGACGTACAAGAATTTTATTGGAAAATATTAACGGTTGAATTTTTTATTTTCAATACAATCATCATTGATGATATTTTTAAGTTTTTAAAAGAACACGGATTAACACTTTAAATTATGTTGCATTCTTTTTTTATTATTAAATACTTTTATTTTAAATTAATATATTATTTTGAAGGATTAACGCAATTATATATTGTTCCACTCTGTCATCTGGATGTCCTATTCGCGCGGATGGACTTCTCCCCAACCAATCAAGGCCCGGAAATGACTAGTTGAAGAACCCCAATGGCTCATTAACCAACTTTATTAGGTCGGGTTTGAGACCACTTCCGTCTGACACGCCACAAACAGACTAAAATGGTCGGCCATGCCAACAGTATCCTTCGTAGTCATGTTATTCATTTCAACCATTATGATAGGAAGTATCACTTATCACTTTATTACTATCACTTATCACTTTATTTGACACGCCACAAATATATTATTTTGAAGGATTAACGCAATTATATATTGTTCCACTCTGTCATCTGGATGTCCTATTCGCGCGGATGGACTTCTCCCCAACCAATCAAGGCCCGGAAATGACTACTTGAAGAACCCCAATGGCTCATTAACCAACTTTATTAGGTCGGGTTTGAGACCACTTCCGTCTGACACGCCACAAACAGACTAAAATGGTCGGCCATGCCAACAGTATCCTTCGTAGTCATGTTATTCATTTCAACCATTATGATAGGAAGTATCACTTATCACTTTATTACTATCTAGTTACTTCTTACCTCTCGTTTACACCCCAGTTCTGACATGCGACCTCCTAGGCCCATAAATATACTGAGCGTGATAGTGACTATATATCTATGAGGTCACGGGTTCGAGTCGCGGAAGGCTCCCCTAGGAGAGGAATAAAATACCGCAGGGAGTATTTAAGCTTAAAGAGGTGACATGCTGTTGGACCAGACTGCGACCGGGGAGCCTCCAATCACTAGGGAGTTCCATTGTTACATGGGCATGAGAAGAGTGAAGAGTCACAAGTGAGACACCACATCTTGAACCAAAACCTTAAGGCATTAATTCCATAGGTCTTTCCTACTTATAAAGTCTTTCACTCTTCCTTGAATATCCAATGTGGGACTTCACACTTGAATAAACCCAACAATCTCCCCCTCAAGTGTGAGTACCACACACTTTCCGGTCCGCTCCCCCTTAAGTCTACCTGTCCCAGCCGAACCATCGGTTCTGCTACCACTTGTTGGACCAGAATGCGACCGGGAGCCTCCAATCACAGACTGCGACCGGGAGCCTCCAATCACCGGGGAGTTCCATTGTTACATGAGTATGAGAAGAGTGAAGAGTCACAAGTGAGACACCACGTCTTGAACCAAAACCTTAAGGCATTAATTTCATAGGTCTTTCCTACTTATAAACTCTTTCACTCTTCCTTGCATATCCAATGTGAGACTTCACACTTGAATAAACCCAACACATGCTCAGTGTATTCATGGACCTGGGAGGTCGCATGTCAGGGCTGGGGTGTTATATCATACAAACTTGATTATTAGGTAACTTTTTTAAGTACCTCCACCAGTGAATCCAAATCTACTATCTTCCTGATATCAGAAGAACTCTACCCAAACTTATAGTCCAACCAATCTGATCAATTACAAAAGAATATATATATTTCCTAGTATTCAATTGTTACTTAACTTCTATCATAAATTTTATTTAAATCTAATTACACCCAAAACTTGCTAAGATCTCTTTCGATCCCAACAATCAATTTTCTATTTAATGCCTCACAATTCATCGTACTCATATGACTTGACCTATTCACGTCACACTTTTAATGATTATCATGGAAGACAATATAGTGATACTATCATGTAATTCTAAGTTTTATCTCCATATATTATAACAAATACAGAAGTAAAAATATACAATCGATAAGAAAGCACATGTTTGTTTTATTTACATAAATTAATAAATATAATTAATATACTTATTTATATTAAAATTATCTAATATATTTTACTACATTATCACTTACCGCGATGTAACAATTGTAATAATTAATTTCAACCTATTATTTCTATTAACTGTAACGGGGAAGAGTTTTAAGAACAACCATAAATGGTGTCTTGTTTTTATAAAAATAAATATTAACAAATCTAATTTGTTAAAAAGATAACTTAAAATGAAAGTAGTAGGCAGTATAAAATTGTATATTATTGCCAACAATATGTGGTATGCATTTTTCTACATCTTCACACGGATCTTGTTATGTGTCATTGTAGGTGCCTTCTCAATAATGCATTACAATTTTTCAGCTCCATATGAATACTACAAGTTAGTTGAAATACCACTTGTGAAAGTCCGGATTAAAGTGAAAATAGTTATTTAATATTTCCTTAATATCCTTGTTCTTCATCTAGATATTTCTATTTTCATCTTACGTATTTTAGTTGGTCGAAATTTGTTTGGCTTTCTTTCCCTACCTCTTACCGACAGAGATCATTTATCTTTAACAGTGTTATATTCTCTATCATGTGCGAATGAGAAAGTTACTTCTTTCTACTTCCTTACTATATAATGTTTTGTATAACTCATTCTATTATAAATTTATCTCACTTATTTTACCTATTTCTTGTTACAATTCACCATTTATTTTTTTACAACTTTAAGTAGTTTTACATAAGGACCATGCTTTATAACATTCCATTTTCACTTTAACATTTTCTTGAATGTTTTGGTCCCAGTGTGAACATCCAATTTTATCCGGCATCATTTGCAAAATAAAACAAAAAATTCAAAAAAACCAAAATAAACAACCAAATTAAAAAGTGCATTTTTTTTCTTTATGTCTCAAGACCAATATAATCAATCATCTACTAGTTGGTTTTTTTTAAAGCATTTTGGATTAAGTGCAATTTTATCAATTTGTTAATTTGGAAGTAGTAACCAAAACCTTTTAGATTTTTATGTGATACATTTTCTTAAAATACATAAGTAGTATATATTTGTTACACTCTTTACAATAAAGGTGAAAGAAAACGTAAAAAGGAGGTGAAAGAGTTTTCACCATGTTTAGCATAAAAAAGGAAAAGAGTGTTTTTGATAAAGTAACGTGCAATAAGTGGCTTTGAAAAAGTAGTAGGTTACTTTGCTGGAAGGAGAGAAGCATTTCTTTACAAACTAGCAAGTTACTCCTGTATTTGCACGGGACGGTATTTTTTTGCCGCATGATTAAGAACACATATTACATATGCATTTATGATTAAGAATATGTATGTTGCTCGTGCATTCGCATGGTTAAAACCATATATGTAACTAGTGCATTCATATTGTTAAAAATTATTAATTATATATAAAATCACACGGCCAGACCATACGGTTTAACTGTTTAAATCGAATAAACTTAATATGGGACCTCTTCTGGTTTAACATCTTGCTCAACTTTCCCGACATTGTTTTTTACAGATACATAACATGATATAGTTAGTAGTATCCTATTAATTAAAAAAATCATCAATAAATTTATGATTTCATTATTATTTGATTCTAAAATAAGATTAATATATAAATGAATATTATTATTTGACTCTAAAATAACTACAAACAATATGTTATGATTCATATTATTATTATTTTAATATTGCTATAGTAACATTATATTTTAATATTGCATAGGTAATCATATTCCTTTTATTTTAAATAAATCACATACATTATAGAGTTAATTTGTTGTATCATCATCTTATCATATTTGATCATTTAACTTAATTGATTAATTGTTATAATGTTAGTTTTATAATTGATCCATAAAATTTGAGTTTTTATATTTATTTATGACATTAAAAATATAATTATTTATTTATCAATATAATTATAATTGTGCATTAAGTTTCTAATGTTAATAATTGTGTAATATGCTCAATTAATTATGCACGTTATGCAATTCAATAAATCAGAATAAAGTATAGATTAATGAATCCAAATATAAACAAATTATCAGAAATGATGTAAAACATTAATGAGTAGATATTACT
>NC_032021.1:6069991-6073925 GCF_001865875.1 Lupinus angustifolius
TTATTATTTACGGCAAATTTACATCAATAATAAACATTGCTTAAAATTAGGGAATTATAAATAATTTAATCAAAATATAAATCAAACAAATTAATTATCACAATCAAATCAAATTGCTTTAATATTTTGATTGGCATATCCTATTAAAGATTAAATAGAAATTAATCAAAAAACGCAATGAAAAATCAAATCACAAAATTAATTTTGAGAAGAATTATTTAACTTTTGGATAACGGAATAAAAGATATTCAAATACAATCATGTCTAATAATTTTGGCATTTAAAATGGAAAACTAATTTTGAGAATAATTATTTCATTTTTAGATGACAGAATAAAAGATATTCAAAGACAATCATGCCTAATAATTTTGGCTTCTAAAATGTAACTAACAATTGATTAATTGCGTACAATATCATTTTTGTAACTAATTGAAAAATATTGAACTTTTATGTTTCTTTATGATATAATTATTTCTTTATAAGTATAATTATAAATATGCATTAAATTTCCAATGTTAAACTAATCGTGTAATGGTAAACTGATCATGTAATATGCTCAATTAATCACACTTGTCATAGAGTTTAATGAATCTTGACAAATTACATATAAATATAAATTGATCCATAAATTCAAATTTTGTAATTGATCCATAAATTCAAAAAAAAATTAGAATATAAATGGAATTGAATATAAATATATTTCGCAAATTTATTATTTACAATTATGAAAATTTACATCTATAATGAGCATTGCTTAAAATTAGCGAATCATAAATAATTTAATCAAAATATAAATCAAATCAATTAATTATCATAATCAAATGAAATTTCTTTAATATTTTCATTATTACAAAATATTAAAGAGAAATTCAATCAAAAAGCACAATAAAAAATCAAATAACAAAAATAATTGTGGATGACAATTATTTAATTTTTAGATAATAGAGCAAAATACATTCAAAGACAAGCATGCCTAATAATTTCATTTTCTAAAGTGTAACTACCAATTAATATTACTCAATTAATACATTCAAAGACATTAATAAGTAATTATTACCCAATTAGCATTCCACAAATTTATTAGCTATAATTATGCAAATTTATATTATATTTTTGTAACTCATTCATAAATTCAAAAAAAATAGAATATAAATGAAATTAAATATTAATATTCTATAAATTTATTACTTATATAGTAGAATATAAAGGAAATTAAATTTTCTTCTGTGATTATGACTGATATGATGATCATATTTACTATGATTAATTAGTTAAAATATACATATTCAACAATTAAACATGGCTAATTATTTATGATGAGAATAAAAAAAGTTAAAGATTATTCTTACTAATATAAGGTTGACACATTCAGATAGTGAAAAAAAAAATCGAATGTAAAAGAACAAACACATAATTAAATTAAAGAAGAACAAATCTACAATGATGAAGATTGAGTTACGGGATACAGAAGCCATCATATTAGGTTAATGATTGAAAAAATCAATAAAAATACATTTTAAATAACATATTTATAAAATAAGTACAAATCTACAATGATGAAGTTAATGAATGAAAAAATCAATAAAATTACATTTTAAACAACATATTTATAAAATAAGAACAAATCTACAATGATGAAGATTTAGTATTGGGATATAGAAGCCATCATATTAAGTTTAACGAAATGAAGATTGACGAATGAAACATTGGATTTTAGACATGTGAGAGAAGAATAAAGAAATATGAAATAAAAAGGGGAGAAGAATATGGAGATATGAAATGATAATGGTGGAGAAGTAATTCACATGAGAAAAAGAATTTAACCCCCTTTATTGTGAGATGTAATTTCTTTATAGAATAAAAAAAAATGAGTGCATTAATCATTAGAATTAAATTGTACAATGAATAAAAATGGAAGATTGACATGTTTTGGCGGGAAAGTTTTGATTGAGAGATTGACACATGTCATGAGAGACCTTTAGTTTTGATGAGAGGTTGACACATGTCATGAGGGCTTGAGAGGTTGACACATGTCATGAGGGAGCTTTTTTGTTATATAGATAATAGATTAATCCTCATTCATTTCTTCCTAAAAATAGTTTCAATTAAAAATGGCAAGAGTCACAAAAGTTCTCTACCTTGAGGATAATAAGGGAGACCGACGTTCATATGACATATATAAAAACCTACCCTAACTCCTTTGAGAAGGACAACATGTTAGATATTATTGGCAGAATACACCTAGACTCAATATCTATGGCAAGCATCCTAGACTTCTAGAAAGATAATAAATAATTATAACCTAAGTCTAATAAGTCACCACTTGAGCCATCGACATGTTGATTGTTGAGTCATCTTCAAGCTTTAACTAATTTCTTGTCTTCATCAAAACATAGGCAAAATATTGCTAATGCAATCTTTGACGCTTTGCTCTTTCAAACTCTCCCTTTTTATGATGACAAACACCACATTTGATGACATTTGATGACTTAGCTTGATGATGTTGTATATTTGCATAATTGAAGCGCTTTGCTCTCCCCCTTAGGTAGGCAATGATTAATAAACCTGCAAATAACATCAAACACAACAAGCAACCTTTCTCCCTTTTTTGACATTATCAAAAAAATACGAATATTTAATTCTAGTCAAAAGTAAGAAGAGATATAGCAATTTAATTTTGAAAAAACTGTAATTATTAGCATAGAGAATAAGCAGTTTGAGAAGCTTAAACAAATGCATTGATTTCTGACTCTATAGACAGATTTTGCATGACATATCCATTATGTAAATAGTTTAGACATGGAATGATTAAACATATATATATGTCACTTGTTAGCACCACTTGTTAGATGCCATTATCACCACTTATTAGCACTTGTTAGGCAATTTTCATTTTAAAGCATATTTCAATCATTCATTTATAATACACAATTAAGACCTGTTCAAGATTCACGCAAAAAAAAAATCTATTTAACATAATTAGCAAGGTTCAACATAGTTACAAAATGATAAAAGATGGTACAACCATAACCATGAGATGTACTTGACTAAAAAATAGAGACGTAAGCCACAAAACAACAAGAATTAAATTTCAAAAAAAAATTTGAGCCCATGTAATCGATTATCACAAAATTTAATCGACTAAAATGATTTATTTCAAAAAGCTTTAGCTACTGGAACTCATTTAATCGATTATCCTAAGGGTTAATCGATTAATGACAGAACGTTGACAGTTTTAAGCACAATTTTGAGCTTACTAAGAAATAATTTTGTAACCTTGTTAATATAATTACCTTACTTACCCTTTGGTGATAGGTCAATATTATCAGTTGTTTGATGAAAGGTTTGATGATATAATCAAAGTTGTATATTTGACATTCAAAGTGCGCTGCTCCCCCTTTCATTGTTCTTCCCTTTATCTTCTCCCCCTTTATTACTTAGAGAAGTCCTCTTAGTAGGTAGCATAATACGGAAGTTCATTTAACAATCTTTCTCAATATATTTTCTTCTTAATAACCTTGATCTACTCACCAACCTTGTGCATATAACATCTTTTGTTGATTTATCCCTTGATGCTCAAATATCATTTGGCACACCTGCAAACACAATTTACTTGTCTCTTTCGAGTACCCAAGTTATTTTGGGTCCCTTATTGTTAGTAACTAAGGGATCTTGCCCCTTCTTTATCCACACATATTTACCACTTGGCACACCAAATTTTCTAATAAAGCATGTAGTGCATGTGTGACCATGTGTACCACAATAGAAACAAGTAGGCATGTTACTTGGTACACCAAATTTTCTAATAACCCATGTAGTGCATGTGTGACCACATATACCACAATAGAAACAAGTAGGCATGTTACTATTTGACTTCTTATGCATATGAACTACTAGATTTCTACATGGTCTTTTCTTAGGTTCAGGTTTATAT
>NC_032021.1:6074025-6082395 GCF_001865875.1 Lupinus angustifolius
TACCTTTGACTTTTTCTCCTCATCGAATGAGCTTGAAGTTGAATCTTTCTCGGAATCGTTCCAAACAATGTATGCTTCTTTTGACTTGGACATTCGAGAGTTGCTCTTCTTGTTACTGTCTTTCTTGAGGTAGCTCGAGCACTGATGCTTCATGTGGCCCGATTTTCCACACTTATAGCAAGTGAAGCCTTATTTGGGAATCTTGCTTTTCTTGGTCGAGTTCTTGGCTTCTTTCTTGAGATTCTTGATCCCTCCTTTCTTCTTGAGATACTTCTTGAATTTTTCAAATAGGAGAGTCAAGTCTTCATCAGAATCTGAATATGAACTAGACTCCTCTCTTTCTTGATCTTCTTGAAATCTTGTAGCCTTGAGTGTGATTTCATTCTTGTCTGACTCTTCATTCATTGTCAAGTGCCCTAACTTCATTTCATGTTCTTGGAGTTTTCCAAACAAAGTAGCTAATGGCATGTTGTCTAAGTTCTTTGACTCCACTATCGCTGTTACCTTTGGTTTCCATTTCCTATCAAGACAATGCAAAACTTTGTAAGACAAATCAGCATTAGTAAAAGTTTTATCAAGGGCGACCAAATGATTTACAACATGAGTAAAACGTTTTTGCATATCACTTATAGATTCATTGGGAAGCATGCGAAATAATTCATACTCATGCTAAGCGCATCCGAAATAACTCATACTCATGTGTAAGTACATTTAGTCTAGCACGCTTAACATCATTCGTGCCTTCGTGGGTAACTTGCAAAGTATCCCACATTTCTTTGGCATTAAGGCACTGCGAGACTCTAAAGAATTCGTCATAAGATAAGGCCGAAGTAATAATGTTCTTGGCCTTAAGGTCATGTTGGACCTTTCTTTTCTCAATATCCGTCCATAAGCCTTTAGGCTTTTCTTTAGACTCGCCATCCACCATATGAAGTGGAATGTATGGACCATTGACAACGGAATCCCAAATGTCCGTGTCTATTGCCTCGATATAGATTCTCACACGAACCTTCCAATAGGCATAGCCATCACCACTAAATACGGGATGACGGTTAATGGATGCGCCATCACCACCAAATGGGTTACTAGAGCCCATATGTAGTCCCTTTCGGATTACGCGGATGCGGTTGAGCTAGTACGTCATACTAGCTCTGATACAACTTGTTAGGTATCAGTGGTAGAATACACCTAGAAGGGGGGGGTTGAATATGTGTGGTGGAGCTCAAGTTTCACTTTTTGGTTTTTACACACTTGCTGAAAAATGCCCAGTTAATCGATTAACCAGTGGTCTTAATCGATTAAATCAAAACAAAAACAGAATGATCAGAACAACAACTTGCACAGTTATTAACCAACACGCAGGCAGATATACAATAGATATTTTTATGCAAGATTGACAAGAACATAGCAAAGTATAAGCATGCAAAATATCAGCTTCAAACTCGAATTAAAACATCTTAAAATGTAAAAGAGAAGAGGATAAAAAAGATTGCGCAAGGATTTTATCCTGGTTCGTTTTGCTGTCCACTGCAAAACTACATCCAGTCATCCCCTCTGATTTGAGAGATTTTACTTCTTCACTATAGAACACAATGTACGTTATATACACGCTTCCAATTACAAGACTCAAACACTTCTTTCTTGGAACCCAAAGAACTTCGTCACCCTTGGTTTGACCTTTCCCAAAACCGCCTCCAAGAAAACCTTTCTTACTGCAATTCGGCCCCAGCCAAGGTATCACTCTTTATCCCAAGACCTCAAAGTCTTTGTGTGAAGAACATCTTACCTGACCGCAGCTAGGATTTTCCCAATCCCTGAATTAACAATGCTTTGAGTTATCAATGGGTACTTAATACTCGAATATTACAATAAAGGTCAAAGCCTAAAACCTAAGCAAGACCTCACAAGACGTCCTAGTCTAATATGAATATTCATGTAGGAGGTTTCTGAAAATGTGCAATCATAAAGAACTATCTCTTTTTCTTTTCAAGAAACACAAGAATGATGCAAGAAAACTTTTCAAAGAATCATGCAATATGAACATGAAAACTAAAGCCTTAGCATGATCTAATCTTTCTCCTAATTCAACATGCAATATTTTCTCCTAGATATAACAGTGAGTGACTCGAAAATATGCAGAGAGAATGATGTAAAAATGTATGGATTCTTATGTCACATATGCTGAGATTTCAGTTTAAATAGAAAATTGTTTAAAGTCTTAGTTAATCGATTAACTACCCATTTAATCGATTAACGGGTTGTTGAAAATAATTGTTTTCAGTTTTTCAGTTTTCTGTTGAAAGTGCAATTTTGTTAATCGATTAACACTATTCATAATCGATTAAACAGTGTAAAATTAGCTTGTTAATGCATCGTAAACTACCTACATGATATATGCTCATGTAATACATGATTTCCAAAATATAATACCTTTAATGCACAAAATCAATATATTCAAATGCATGAACCTGATTATTATATATTTCTAGATGATGTCTTTAGTGGATTAATTACTTTATTAAGTCTTATGAGATTCACACCTAAGTTTACCTAACCTAGACTCAATATCTATGGCAAGCATCCTAGACTTCTAAAAAGATAATAAAGAATTATAACCTAAGTCTAATAAGTCACCACTTGAGCCCTCAACATGTTGATTGTTGAGTCATATTCAAGCTTTAATTAATTCCTTGTCTTCATCAAAACATAGGCAAAACATTTCTAATGCAATCCTTGACCCTTTGCACTTTCACAACGATGATTTTTACATTCTTGGTTTAACATATACACCTCTATTTTCACTTCCTGAAACATTCCTTTCCACAGTGCCAAAAAATCATAAAATAAATTACGTAGGAAGATTTGAGAAGGAGGGTGAGAGAAGATGTAGTAAAAAAAAAGATCCTATCCTATCTTCCTTACATACACGGTATGAATGAGCCAAAATAGAAGGGAATAGACTTCACCCCAAAACCAAGAGACTCAAAAAACATCTTCTCTCTCGTTCTATCCCATAATAAACCAACCTCACAAAGCCCCTCTTTTTTTCACGCCAATTATTCCATACTCAAAATAGCAGAAGCCACCACAAGAAAAAGAAAAGAGGATTTATAGAAGAGAACAAATCCAAAAAATCATCTTCTTTCTAATCTATTATTGGGTCTCTTATTTGTGTTCATTTTACAACTTTACATTAACTACCAAATCAGAATCTTTAGTCACAATGCATGGGAGATAAAAAAAGAGCATGATATTTGCTTGGCATTTTACTAAGGACACTAGCCTAACTCCTATGGTAGATATGCTTCATCATAACGTTGATGAACATAATAAATTAAAGAGTGAATTTGTGTGACATGATCTCTTGAAGATCATATAGAGAGGGGGTACACGAGGAGAAAGCTCATACAAACCAAACTCCAGTGCAATCCAATGGGTTCTTTTGATGCTCATGAACAACCACTCTTATCTAGCCATAGCTATAAACACCACCATCAACAATATGAACTAGAAAACATGCTCTCCAACACCACTTTGTATGTCCAAATTTGTCTTAGGAAAGCCCTATGGATTGAATTGAAGGCTACTCCTGTTGTTGGTGGTTATCTCATCAACCATGTCTTCATGTCAACCGAAATCTTCTTTGCATAGTTATAAAAACCATTTCGTACCGGCCGGTTCAACCGGAAAACCGGTGAACTGGACCCCTAACTGGTACGGTACAGGTGTTGAACCGGCCAAGTATCAAACCGGTCAAAACCGGTCAAAAACCGGTCAAAACCGGTGAATCGGCTGGTATTTTACTAAACCGGCCGGTTTATATACATGTTTGTTTTTTAAAAAAAAAACTTCAAAACTTAAAAATCCCTTACAAGGTGACCCACATTTCCAACCATTCTTCAACTCTTCAAGGCACATACTTCCAAAACATACTTAGATTACATATTTTGGTTCCTAACATACATTTGTATAATCTTGGAGTACTGTCTGAAGATAGGATTTGATATAAAAATATAATATTCATATGAGACAACTTTGACTCATTGGTGTTAAATGTTAAAACTCCAAATTTATTTGTTTTGTAGAGTGAGTTGTGAACTTATGTCATTTATTTATATTTTGCGGTTGTTAAGTGATACTTTTGGTTTGATATATGTTTTTTAATTTAGACTTTGAATTTGTTAAAGACTTAAAGTTGTTTATTTATGTGAATTTTGAATAGATTATAAATATGGATTATAAATTTGAGTATCTAACTATTTGGAATTTTTTTGTTATAGGTTTATATATATAAAAATATAAGTAGTATGTCCGGTTTAACCGGCATGCGGTTTAATTACTGAACCACTGGTTGAACCACTATACCAGTATCATGACCGGTTTGATAACCGGTACGATTTTAACAACACTGCTTCTTTGGCCAGCCTGGTTTCGACTATGAACGACCCTTGAGGCGCCACCATTGCTGCTGCAGAAATGGAGAAGAAGAGTGAAGAAGGTGATTAGGGATTCAATCCCTTTTTCAAATTCCCCTTCACAAAATAGAGGGCAACAATGTATGGATACAAATATTATGATGACAAAAAAGATGGAGACTTTCAGCATCACAGTGTAGCCGCTATCATGCATATGCATGTGTTCATTATATTAGGTATACTGGTATACTTCCTTCTGCTTTTATATGGCTATACATTATTTATTCTAAACAATATTCAATAAATTAATTCGAGAAATGATACAATAATGCTATACTTTGTATACATGTAAAAATGAATTTCTTAACAAATAATAATAATACATTCTTCCATACAAAATAATAATTAAAATACTATTTTATTACAAATTAATAATGGAATTTTTATAGTAAGGTCACGGTTCGAGTCGTTTCTAACTTCTCTGAAAATAGGAAGAATGTCTACGACCAACACCATTTCTAAACTATTAATTACATATATAAAAAATAATTCAAAACTATTTTATCACTTAATTTCATATATAAAAAATAATTCCAAACTATTTTATCGCCCAACTAATAATGGGATTTTTATAGTAAGGTTATGGTTCGAGTCGTCTCTAACTTCTCTAAAAATGAGAAGAAAGTCTACGATCAACACCATCTCTAAGCTATTAATTCCATATAAAAAAGTTAATCAAAACCCTTTTACTCAAATGAATCAATTATGAGATTTCTATAGTAAGGTTATGGTTCGGGTCGTCTCTAACTTCTCTGAAAATGAGAATAATGTCTATGACCAACACTATTTTAAGCTATTAGTTCCATTGAGTTAAAACAATCATATACTAAATATTTCAAAATCCACAAAATCAATTCCACCAAATCTATCAATACCAAATTGATATTTTCAAATCAATAACAATCAACCAAACTAATCAAACAACTTTCGAACTAGAACTATGTAGTCTTGATTTCCCTATTGCACCTAGGGATACGTAGGAGCACGATAACCTCTTGTCAGACACAAAAAATAAAAAAATAAATACTTTGTTTCAATAGTTGAATCTTAATATATAAATTTGTTTAAGGTATAAGAGTCCATGTTATTAGCAAGGGTACCGTTTTAATACGGGCGGACGGGGTGCTAATACCGTCCTCGACCCGTAATCGACTCCCGAGCTCAGATCTCTAGATTCCCCTACACTACAAAAAAATATCCTGTTAGCCACGGTTATAACCGTGGCTATTGTACCATAAAACCGTGGCAAAATACAACAGCCACGGTTTCCACTACCTTAACAATTAGTGACGTTGCAAAAATTTAGCCACAATCATTTTATATTACCTTACCAGATTCAAGCAATATTGTTCTATATTCACTAACAACTCCAAGCAATATAATCTTAAGATGTGTCTTGTCCTGGCTTTGATGGATGACTTTGTGTAAGTAACAAGTCTTTAGCATGTTTTCACTTCTTTCATTTTTGTATCTGCAGTATGTCATTCAATTCAATTATGCGACTTTTTTAAATAAAAAGGTATGATGAAATGGCATACATGAACATGTTTTTGAATATATGGATCGTGATTTGTGTTGTGACTATGAGACATTGTTCGTCTTAGTAATTTTGTTCTTTTAAGGTCCCATATGCAGAAACATTTTTTTTCTACAACTTTTCAACAGAGCAATATGTTTGTTATAACTACTTGACATCCAATCCAAGGAAAATTATGAGTAGAAGAAATCAACTTTTCTGTTGATATCCCAATTCTACAAGCAATAGACAATTTTCTTCCATTTTTTGTAACGATTTTTCATTCATACATCAAACGCTATCTAGAGCATAACTGATCAAATAGTATGACCATAACTACTGCTACAAAAACTAGGAATGGAAATCATCTTGAACATATTTCCTTTGTCTCCTAATTACGAAAGAGTTATCCAAAGTTGGAAATAACAATTGATCAATGTTCAAGCATTAGTTATAGTGAATAAGCTATCATAAAATACATTAAAAAAGTTTGAGGCGACTTATAACAACAACAAATTAAAGCATTTTTCCATTAGGCTACATGGATCAATCATGCATATAACCAACTCATCTAAGGAAAGTAAAACATAATTATTCAAATAACTCTACCATAAATATGCTACAAAAACCAGGTAGAAAAATCATGTTGAAACAATGTCCATCTTCCTATATACATAGTGTTAGGTATCAGTGGCGGAATACACATAGAAGAGGGGTTGAATAGGTGTGGCGGAGCTCAAGTTCCACTTTTTGGGTTTTTACACACTTACTGAAAAATGCACAGTTAATCAATTAAGCATTGTTCATAATCGATTAACCAGTAACAGAAACAGAATGATAAGAACAGCAACTTGCACAGTTATTAGCTGCAAGAACATAGCAAGGAACAAGTATGCAAAATATTAGCTCCAAACTCACATTAAAACATCTTGAAATATAAAAGAGAAAGGGATAGAAAAGATTGTGCATGGATTTTATTCTAGTTCGTTTTGCTGTCTACAGCAAAACTACATTCAGTCCTCCTCTCTGATTTATGAGATTTTCCTTCTTCACTATAAAACACAATGTACGTTACATACACGCTTCCAAATACAAAACTTGAACGCTCCCTTCTTGGAACCCAAAGACCTTCGTCACCCTTGGTTTGACCTTTCCCAAAACTGTCTGCCAAGAAAACCTTTTTTACGCGATTCAGTCCCAGCCAAGGTATCGCTCTTTATCCCAAGACCTCCAAGTGTTTGTATGAAGAACACCTTACCTAACCGCAACTAGGATTTTCCCAATCCTTGAATAACAATTCTTTGAGTTATGAATGAGTACTTAATACTCAGATATTACAATAAGAGCCTAAAAACCTAAGTAATAACTCACAAGACGTCCTAGTCTAATATGAATGTTCATGCATGAGGTTTATGAAAATATGCAATCAAAACAAACTATCTCTTTTTTTTCAAGAAAACACAAGAATGATGCAAGACAGCTTTTCAAAGAATCATGCAATATGAATTTGAAAAACTAGAGCCCTAACATGATCTAATCTTTCTCCTAATTCAACATTCTCTAATAGATTCTAACAATGATGATCTATCTCTTTTCTCTATGTTTTTCTCTCTTTCTCATCATAGTCGTTTATGCAATTAGCTACTATTTATACCAAACATATTTTGCCACTTAAAAACGGTTTTTCAGTTATGTTGTTGAAACAGCAGAAAAACATACACGTTAATCGATTAAGCCATGGGGTTAATTGATTAACTAGAGTATTTTTAATACATGATTAAATGGTAAACTGCTTATATGTTATATGCTCATGCAATACATGATTTCCAAAATATAATACCTTTAATGCAATGCACAAAATCAATGTATATAAATGCATGAACCTAATTATCATATATTTCTAGATGATGTCTCATTTTAATGGATTGATTACTTTATTAAGTCTTGTGTTGAAATGGTAGTTTTGGTATTTTGTTGGGAGTTTTCTCCACTCAACAAATCATCCTCACAGCAGTGTTGTCGCGACCCGATTTTCGGTTGGAAGACCGGCTCTACGACTTGGGAGGAGGCGAACTCGATTTCTACCTCTCCCAATTGATTTGGAGTCGCCACTACATTTTTTTGCGGTTAAAACGTAGAAAACTCTATAATAAGCCCAACTAGGATAATATGGTCTTTAGACAGAGATTCTGAATTTGGGAGTCGATTACGGATCGGGGAAGGTATTAGCACCCCGTCCGCCCGTATTAAAACGATACTCTCGCTAATAACATGAACTTTTATACCCTTAACAATTATTTATTTTTATTATTGAGCCTGACAATATTGACTTTGGTCCTACGTACCCCTATTAAGGGGATCAAGGCTTACGTAGTTCTA
>NC_032021.1:6082495-6094423 GCF_001865875.1 Lupinus angustifolius
TTTGGTTGATTGTTAATGATTTGGAAAATATCGATTAATTTATTGAATTGGTTAATATATAAATGTTTTGATTCAATAAGACTAATAGATTAGAAACGGTATTGGTCGTAGACCTTCTCCTCATTTCTATGGGAGTTAGAGACAACTCGAACCATGACCTCACTATAAAAGTCTCATATATATATATAGGATTTTAGTAATAAAATAGTTTATTAATTATAAAGATATCAGGAATTAATAGTTTAGAGACAACATTGGTTGTAGACCTTCTTCTCGTTTTCGGAGAAGTTAGAGACAACTCGAACCGTAACCTTACTAAAAAATCCATAAAATTTATTTAGTATAATAGTTTCTAATTACTTATAGATATAGGATTTTGGTAATAAAATAGTTTGATATATATATATATATATATATGACTGAGAAGTTAGAGACGACTCGAACCATAACCTCACTATAAAAATCCCATAAAATTTATTTGGTAATAGTTTCTAATTATTTATATATATGGAATTTAATGATAAAATGCTTATTTAATTATATATATGTGGAACTAATAGTTTAGAGACAGTGTTAGTTGTAGACCTTCTTCCCATTTTCGTAGAAGTTAGAGACAACTCAAACCATAACCTTACTATAAAAATTCCATAATTAATTTGATAATATAGTTGAAGAAAAGTTTTATCACATTATTACTAAAGAATATATTTTAAGTACTTACATTTTTTTAACTAAATTAATTAAAACAATCTAACACAAAACAGGTTAGTGTGGGTTGTTGCATAATAATCTGATTATTGGACACATGATGTAAATGACTTGAAAAGAAACAACCCAAACAACAATAATAAACAAAAGAAACAATATAACTAATAAAACAAAAAATAAATAAGTAAAAAACTAAAAAAGGAAGAATCACGTGTAAAAATAAAAAAGAAGAAATTGAGGGGTGTTAACCCTTTTGCCCATTTCACGCAGAACAAGTTGGGAAGGGAAAAATTGAAATCCCTAATCCCCAACTCCTTCTTCTTTCTAGCTCCATCTCCGGCGGTGGTGACGGGTTGTGCCTTGCCGGTGGCTTCGCTTCGAGCTTCTGTCTCGTTCTTCGAATCTCTTGGTGGTTCACGGTGGTGCCTTGTCGGTGGCTTCGCTTCGAGCTTCTGTCTCGTTCTTCGAATCTCTTGGTGGTTCACGGTGGAGGCGAGACGGAACCAGTGGTAGCGCGGTGATGCCTCCTCTCGAGTTCTTCTTTTCCATCTCTCTCGCAGTAAGGGGAATTGAAATCCCCCAACTCCGTTTTTATCCTCTTCAATGCCAGCTTCAAATTTGATGGAGGAAGACAATAATGTCAACCCTCCAAGGCTTTCTCGGCTACGATGTACTCTCAAAACCACCACCCCGAATGGTTCACTACGGCTCAGCCTCCCTCCGATGGGTTACGGTGGTTCCGAATCGGGTAATCATTGCTTTATTATTTTTTTTGCCAATTTCCTACTTTCTATTGACTCTCGATTCCTATTTTTTATGAACTCATGCACTTTCTATTGGCCTTTACAGAGTGACGATCTGGGGTCATTAATGGTTGAGCCAGAACCGATTAAGGCATACCAAAGACCTACGCCATGTCGACTAAGTCGAGGCATCTCCCCTTAGCGATCACTCGCAACAGATCAGAGGAGAGGTAATCATTCTCCTTTATTTACAATGAATCCTTACCCGTTTTTTATATTCCAGTTTATTATACGTGTATGTGTTTATGACCGCCTTACACTCTTAGTTAGTACATATGTTTCTGGGGAATGGTTGTTGTTATATATGCAAAAAGAACAGGTCCTTTCCGTAACGATTTTTTTTATCCTCTTCTTTCATTTGATTCTTTTACAGCCGGAATTTGATCGATCATATATAACCGATCTGGACAAACGGTTAACTAGGAATATACCATAATACATATGAGTGTAAATGTGTATGTTTCTGTCAAAACCGATGAGTGTTGTATATGATCAATTGAAAATGTTTATGAATCAAGCATATAAGTCTATAACATGAATCGAATGAAACATAGCATTTTTTATGGTTTGAGTGCTTACCTGAGTGTATGCTCTCTGTTGTGTGATATGTATGCTGCCACTTTATGATGCTTGTGAAACGCAAGCCTATTTTTGGATTGAGTTTGCTTGGATGTATGGAGGTAGCGCTCTAGTTATGGTTGTGTATGATGCACGACTTTCCTCTGGGTGCTACTTCTTCTGTTGTAGATGTATGCCTGAATGTATTCTGATAGGTGGCTTAAAAGTATCCTTCTGATTGCTTATGTTTGTGTGATATCAATGTATGAGCATTCTATTTCCGCAGTATGTATATGTATGAGCTTTTTCTTTGATCTCCCCCTATTTTCGTGTGTCTCCCCTTTTTGTATTGCATATGCTTGCTTCTTATACTGGTTGGGGGTTTGCAGAAACCCTTTTGCTTGCCAAAATTATTGAGTAACGCTCCTAGCTGATTACTTTTGGATTTATGCCTCTATTAAAGCTGCACTGATTGTTTTGATAATGATGTGTAACTGAAACAACATTAATTCTGGTTTGTGTCTTTTGAATTTTCTTTGTAACTCACGGCTGGTTATCTGCATGCTGATTTTTTAATCATTTTATTATTTATTCCCCTCAATGTCACTTTATTTCTTTTTGCATCCGTTCTGAATCTGATTCACTGTTTTAAAGATATTACCCTTATGCTTAAAATCCTGATTCTACACTTCTTCATTGTGCAGTATGATTTGCTGATGATATTGCCAAAGCCTATGATCGAGGGGGCCTGCTATGCCTCTATTAATTCCATTGTATGGTGCAAGTTGAGGATGATCAAGACTTTTTCTCTATTAAATTGTTGTAACATCTTTAAAGGGTTTTTGATGTATTCTTGTTGGTTTTGTTTTGGGTGGTTTTATTCCACTAATTACATTCGGCATGTGTAATGACTTTGGAGTGCTTGCAACGAATATTAGTATATTAGGTAGAATTTTTCATAAATGATATGGATTTGACCATGAGGTCTAATGATTGAATTGTATCAGGATATGTGATTTGAACAAGATAAGATTATAATTCGAGAATTAAATACACTAGGGTTACGCTTATTGTCCATAAAAGAATCTCAACAAAAATACTTATAATTCCACAATTGGTATATGCTTTAAGATGTTTGTATGACTTTGATTATGTAACAAGTCCCACGAATTGAATTGGTAAGGAATTAAAACGTTTCTAGTCACTAGCTACAAAATTCGATTAGTTCTGAAATATTTCTCGAATATGTTTGTTTCGAACTTGTTGTTTTGAAACTTTCGTACATTTTAATTTTGTAATCAAGTCGGACAAAAGTGAGTGTTCACAATGACTAGGGTTCTTGGTCTATTGAGTAAAGGCAGAGTAGAGCATTCATCAAATATCATATTGCAAAGTTTCATGTAATGCATTATGTTCTTCTTGATTAATTCAACCAGAGGTTTGAGTATTTATACAAGTTGAGACTCTAACTTGATTGGTTGCTTAACAAATAAGCAACATAAAAAATACAAGAGAAAACTCTTAACAAACTTAACAATCCTAACTCAAGTACCTTTGAATATCATCTCGGTTATGTGGAATAAATTCCAACACCGGTTTAATGGTATTCTAATATATAAAAGTGATGAATAGTTAGTTGTTAGATACAAATAAATAATTAAAGAACAAAAGAATAATAAATTTAAGTGACATTTTATTAATCTACTCCCTTTCGGGTTCATTTTATTAATAAACCAAACTTCTTCCTTAAGGAAGGTTGGTATTAAAGAATAAATAAAATGCGGAAAGTAAATAACAAGAAATAAAAGTTAGTAAGTTAGCTTCATCACTTTTGTATATTAAAAGGTTTTTTCAACAAATAAATTTATTGATAACACTTTACTATTTTAAAATTTACACATCATCCAAGATTCAATTGTAGTATAATATAAGGTTATTTCGAACCACAAAGAATTGCCTAATAAAATTAATCATATAAATATGTCAAAGCACAAATAATGAGTTAAACGTATTTTGATGGTTTTTCGGTTTGATTTGCACATAAAAAAATAAACAAGAAATATAAACTAAGTATTCAAAAATTTGTAACAAATTACCTAAGCAAATATTTTTCTAACCAAAGTGTTTCGTTTGCACACAAGTTCAAAGTTAGAACATTTGGAGGGTAAGTGTTTCACTCAAATTTTCAAGCATTTGTTTGTAGTAATTTGAACTTGTTTTTCATGTCACCTATTATTCTCTTAAATTGCACTATTAATCAAAGATCACTAAGGTCTTCTTTTTTGTTGTAATGAGGCTTTCCAAGGGGCTTATCAAAGGATGTTCCTAATTTGGTTTGGACTTCTTGGCCTTAGGTTCAACTAATCAAAGAACATGCTTTGATCACTTCTTATCATTTTTATGCAATTAAGAGATTTAAAGATTCAAACAAGTCTAATTAGACAAATCAAATGTTGATTCTCACTCATGTGTTTGGCTCACTCCCTTACTTGGTTTGGATTCACACTTTTTATCCAATCTCTTTAACTTTTTGAACTTTGGCTTCTATTTTTCTCAATCTTTTTTGTTTCTTTTTTCATTTTTCATTTTCAAGTTATGACATTATGTGATTTTTTTCACACAAGTTTAGCATACATCTCATTTTTCTCAATCAAAGCTTAATTTAAAGTATGCTTAACATTTCTAATCATGTGATCATGCTTCAAAAAAAAAAAATTAGCCATTTTGTTTTCAGTTTTCATTTTTTCTTTTTTTAGTTTTTGAACAAACAAATTTACTTTTTACATTTTTACACAATCTAGTCAAGAAAGAAAATCTTTTAAATTACATCAAGTCTTGTCCCCCCCTTTTTAAATGGAGGCTTGTCCTCAAGTCTTAAAATTTTTTGGGATTTACTTGATATGATTTAAAAAATTTGTTTAGTTTTTCTAAAAATAAAAAATTAACATCAAATTTTTTTGATGAAATAAATTTTTACCACACATTGGATTGCCTTCCAGTTAGCGCTCTTTTAACGTCATTAGCTTGACGTGAGTCTTTCGACGAGATTATTCTGATTCATCATTGATGATGGGGCCTGACTCACCACCCAAATAAGGTTTTAACCTCTATCCGTTTACCACCCAAGTTGCTTTAGTCTTGGGATCTTTCAACTCAATTGCTCCATATTCTTTTACTTTGCTGATGACAAATGATCCAGTCCATCTGGTCTTGAACTTTCCTGAAAGTATTTTGAGCCTTGAGTTGAATAGAACTACATTTTGCCCTTGATAAAAAAATTTCTTTTTGATTCTGGAGTCATGGTACTTCTTTGTTTTCTCCTTATACAATCTTGAGGATTCATATGCTTGGAACCGTATTTCTTCTAATTCATGTAGTTGATCCTGTCTTTTAATCTCTGCATCCTTTAAATCAAAGTTTAGAAATTTGAGAGCCCAATTGTCTTTATGCTCCAATTCAATTGGTATGGAGTTTTGCCTATTGGTGATTTAAATGCAATTCTATAGCCCCAGAGAGTATCATTCAGTTTTTGTGACCAGTCTTTTCTTGAAGCAGAGACTATTTTTTCCAAAATTCTTTTTAGTTCTCTGTTTGATACTTCTGCTTGGCCATTGGTTTGTGGGTGATAAGGTGATGCTACCTTGTGTTTAACATTATAAAATTTTAGGGTTCTTTTCAATTAGGAATTTATAAAATGTGATCCCCCATCACTTATCAATACTATTGGTGTGCCGAAACGAGTAAAAATATTATTTTTCAAAACTTTTATCACAGTTTTCGCATCGGCTTTGGGCGTTCCTAATGCTTCCACCCAGCGGGAAACATAGTCAACAACCACCAAGATATATTCATTTGAAAACAATGATGGGAAAGGTCCATACAGTCAATGCCCCAACAATCAAAATTTTCTATTTCTATAATATTTCGTAAAGGCATTTCACTTTGTTTCCCAATTCCCCCAGACCTTTGGCATGCATCACACTTTTGGACATATAATTGGACATCTTTATAAATAGTTAGCCAAAAGAATCCAGTTTGGAGTACTTTCGCCGCGGTTCTGTTCCCATTGTAATGTCCCCCATCGGCCGAATTGTGGCAGTGCCATAATATTTTCTGGACCTCATTTTCTTCAACGCATCGTCTAATAATATTATCGGTTCCTTCTATAAATAAGTAAGGTTCATCCCAGACGTATTGATTCATTTTTTTGAGAAAATGTTTCTTTTGCTGATAATTAAAGTGTTCAAGAATTATACGTGAGGCTTTATAATTTGCTATATCAGCAAACCATGGTCTTGTCTAAAGTTGAAATAGCTTTTCATCAGGGAATATTTATGCTATTTCTTGTTCTCTTAACGTGACTTCTGTATTAACCAATCTTGACAAATGATCTACAACTTGGTTTACTTTTCCACTCTTGTCGCAAATTTCTAAATCAAATTCCTGCAAAAGCAACACCCATCTAATTAATCGTGGCTTGGAATCGGGTTTCTTTAGAAGATATTTGATTGCGGCATGATCAGTATAAACAATTGTTTTTGCCCCAATCAAATAGCTTCTAAATTTTTCCAATGCAAATACTATTGCTAGCAGTTCTTTTTCAGTTGTATCATAATTAATTTGTGCTTCATTTAGAACTTTGCTAGCATAGTGTATTGCATGAAATACACGTTCCCTTCTCTATCCTAGACTGCACAAACTGCATAATTGCTTGCATCACACATTAGTTCAAATGGGGATTTCCAGTTTGGTACAGTAATGGTAGGAGCAGTTACCAAGTATAATTTTAATTGTTTGAATGCTTCTAAACATGATTTATCAAAATTAAAAACAGAATCTTTTAAGAGTAAGTTGCATAAGGGCTTGGCAATTTTGGAGAAGTCCTTGATAAATCTACGATAGAACCCAGCATGTCCGAGAAAGCTTATGATTACTTTAAAATTTGTTGGAGGAGGCAGCTTCTCGATCACTTCTATCTTAACTTTATCAACTTCTAATCCTTTAGCTGAAATTTTGTGCCAAAGTACAACTCCTTCAGTGGCCATGAAATGACATTTTTCCCAATTCAGAACCAAATTAGTCTGCTCGCATCTTACCAAAACTGTCTCCAAATTTGTTAAGCAAGCTTCGAAAGAGTCTCCGAATACAGAAAAATCGTCCATGAAGACCTCGATGCATTTCTCCACCAAATCAGTGAAGATAGCCAGCATGCATCTTTGAAAAGTTGCATGAGCATTACATAGTCCAAATGGCATTTTTCTGTATGCATAAACACCAAATGGGCATGTAAATGCTGTCTTTTCTTGGTCCAATGGATCCACAACAATTTGATTGTATCCAGAATACCCATCCAGGAAACAACAGAAGGCTTTTCCGGATAATCTTTCCAACATTTGATTCATGAAGGGTAGAAGAAAATGGTATTTTCTTGTGGCGGTGTTGAGTTTGCGGTAATCAATGCAAACTCTCCAACTAGTAACAGCTCTGGTCAGAATGAGTTCATTATTTTCATTTCGGATCACCGTCACCCCTCCTTTTTTTGGCACCACTTGAACTAGACTTACCCATTTTCTATCAGAAATGGGGTAAATCATGCTAGCCTCTAACATCTTTACAATTTCTTTCCTTACTACTTCCTTCATTGTCAGATTAAGTCTTCTTTGTGGTTGAGCACATGGTTTGTAATCATCTTCCATCATGATTTTATGCATGCAATATGATGGACTGATGCCTTTGAGATCTTTTAAGGTCCATCCCAATGCTGCTTGATGCTTTTTCAAGACTTGTATAAGTTTTCCTCTTCTAATTTGGACAACTTACTATTAATGATAACTGGATTGTTGGTTTCCCCATTTAAGAAAACATATTTCAAATGGGATGGCAATTCCTTCAGTTCCAATTCTGATTCTTTTTTGGTTGGTCCACTTGGATTTTGGTGGAGAAATAATTCATCAGAAAAATGTCTGATGATTTATTCTTCCACTCTATTTTCTTGTATCTCCGAGAATTTGTCAGGTTGAGGGTGTTCTGCACAAATTTCTTCAATAACATCTAGTTGCAAATATTGCCCTTTATCCTTTGGATGATGCATTTCATGGAAAATGTCAAATTCGATTTCGTCGTCCGCAACTCGGACAAGTAATTTGCCATTTTCTATGTCGATCCCCATTTTTGTTGTCCTCATAAAGGGTCTCCCTAAAATAGCGGGATCTTTGTATCTTCAATTATGTCAATGACAACAAAATTAACTGGGATCAAGAATTTGTCCACTTTGACCAGAACATCCTCTGCAACTCCTTCAGGATATTTTGTGGATCTATCTGCTAGTTGCAAGGATATCCTTGTAGACTTTAATTGAATTCCTCCAATTCTTTTCATCATGGATAGTGGCATCAAGCTTACGCTGGCTCCAAGATCGACAAGAGCTTTGCCTACTGAGACATTTCCAATAGTAACTGGAATGGTCACACTGCCTGGATCTTTAGATTTGTGAGGAATGTTTGTTTGAAGAATCGCACTACAACTGCCATTGAGTGAAACAATTTCTTTTTCTTGATAACTCCGGTTTTTGGATAGAAGTTCTTTCATGAACTTGGAGTAAATTGGCATTTGCTCCAAGGCCTCAGCAAAAGGGATGTTGATTTGCAGAGTTTTGAATATTTCCACGAATCTTGTGAACTGTTCTTCTTTTTTGGCTTTTAACGGAGCTATCGGGTAGAGTATTTTTTATATTTACTAGTGAGTTTGGCTTTTCTTATTTTCTTATCTCACTAGTCTCCTTTTCTTTTTCTTCTTTTTTATTTTATTTTTCTTTTTTATTTTTTTTCATCTAATCTTCCTTTTCGTTTTTCAACTCCACCAACTATCTTTCCACTTCGATTTGTAACACTTTCACAAAATTCTGACTTGACCAGATAAGCTTTTGTCAAGCTGTTGATTTGTTCTTCTATTTTTGTGAGAGCATCCTTGGTGTTTTATCGATGGTTGATAGTGGTTTGCATGAATTGGTCAAGAATTTTCTCCAATTCGTTATGATAAGTGGGAGTTGATTGGAAAGCATAGACATTTTGATTGTTTGCACAATTATTGCACCAAGAACTTGCTCTGTTGGTTTGCTTTATTTGTTCAGGAAGATCTTGAATTTTTTAATGGACCATATTGAGCTTGGATTGAAATTCTCTGATGAATTGCTCAACTTCTTGTTGCAGATCAACATGTTGGTCCATATCTGAAAAATTTAAGATCAAAACGAATCGTTTTGTCTATTTCCAGAAGAAAGGAGATTAGTATGTAAAGAAATCATAATGTTCATTAAAATAACTTGTACAAAGAGAAGAATAATTTTATGTACAATTATTTGATTAATGACATATAAATATGAAATGTTTTATTATTAAAGTAATTCCCCGGCAGCATCGCCAATTTGTTGAAAGGGTAGTTTCGGTGTTTTGTTGGGAGTTTTCTCCTCTCAACAAATCATCCTGACAGCAGTGTCAATTTGTTGAAAAATTAATACTCTCATTTTTGTTATGTTCTTTTGTTTGATTAAGTAAAAGAACTCGGATTTACTCTTTGTTCCCCATCTCGGCTTTATGAAATAAATTCTAACGTCGGTATAATGGTTTCAACAATATTCCAGTTACAACTTACTTCTTTAATAATCATGTAAATAAGTCATTCATTCTTTGCCTCATCTCGGCTTTGTTAGAATAAATTCTAACGCTGGTACAATGATATCGAAGCAATTACTTATGACATAATTATTAAGTACCTTTGAATACCATCTCGGTTTTGTAGAATAAATTCCAACACCGGTTTAATGATATTCTAATATATAAAAATGATGAATAGTTAGTTGTTAGATACAAATAAATAATTAAAGAACAAAAGAATAATAAATTTAAGTCCCTTTCAGGTTCATTTTATTAACAACCCAAACTTCTTCCTTAAGGAAGGTTGGTATTAAAGAATAAATAAAATGCGAAAATTAAATAACAATAAATAAAAGTTAGTATAGGGTTATGTGGAACCCTATACTAAGGAAGGATAGCTTCATCACTTTTGTATATTAAAATGTGTTTTCAACAAATAAATTTATTGATAACACTTTACTATTTTACAATTTACACCTCTTTCCAGATTCAATTGTAATATAGTATAGGGTTATGTGGAACCACAATGAATTGCCTAATAAAATGAATCATATAAATATGTCAAAGCACAAAAAATGGGTGAAAGTATTTTGATGGTTTTTCGGTTTGATTTGCACATAAAAAAATTAACAAGAAAAATAAACTAAGTATTCACAAATTCTTGAGGAGACAAGATCAATTTGAATAAGGAAAAGATATTTCTCAACTTCTGTTGAGTTTGAACTACGTAGACAATTTCTTATGTTTTACTTTGATTAACTACAAACACCAAGTTCTAAAATCCTCCTTTTAGTGTATGTCCTAAAATGGTAGAATGATAATCACTTATATTTATTACTAAAAAATATTATGTCCACAAGAGACGAGGTTGTCACACCCTAATCTTGGCTACTCTAATATTGAAGTAGTAATGAATATAAGATCTTAAGAAAAGTATGCTTAACTTGGCAAATAAACTAAGTAGTACAACTACTTCTTAGTTTATTTGTTAAGTGTTTGAGACAAGTAATTTTATTGACTTTAAATTATTTTTTAGGTGATCAATCTAAAAAAAGCGTTAAGTACTTCTCAAACAAATAAAATTAACCAAAGTACCAACTTGAATGATTAGAATTTAAACTTTTGTAAATTAAGAAGAAGTAGAAACTATATAACCTTTATTCAAAAGAAAATGTTTAGGAGCATGAGCCATCCATCCAACCAAGGATTGGATGCTTTTGAGTTCCAAATGAGAGTACAAAATTGATTTTTGCATCTCATTTGCCTTCTCCTTTTCTACTCTTGAATTCTAAACTAAAAACTACAAAACTTACTTGAAATTAAAAGCTCTAAACTAAGAAATGAAGAAAGAACTTCAGAGAGAGGTTTCTAGTGAGAGATTTCTTTCTTTCAAGTGTTTTTTTTATCTATTTTGGTATATATTGCTCGAATGAAATGGACTCCATTTATAGGCCTCAATGTTGGACCGTTGAGCTGCTTGGCTGGACCGCTAAGCAGCAGACCAAATCCTTCAGCATGTGTTTGGTCCCTTGATCAAGTAGCTTAGTCACCTCCTTGTGCTTGACTCATCAAAGCTAGTTTTGGGCTATGAAACCAGCTATTGTGAGCTACTTCGAAAAAGCCTATGGTGGGCTACTTGAGGTGAGGCCATTATTGACTTCATGGTTTTCTTGATGGCTAAGTCGAGTCTGGGTGCACACCCCAGTGCACCTGCTTCACCACTAAGCTGCTTGTTCAACAGCTTCTGACCATGTTGACTGGGAAACGTGGCCTGGTGCTTGCTGATCTGGTCAGGAGTCTGGTTCTCCGCTGAGCTGCCTGGTTGGACCGCTGAGATGCATGTTCAGCAGCTTGGGCTTGTGCCAAGCTCGTGTCTGACCGTGTCAGGGCTAGTCTGATGCTAGGCTGAGCGGCTAAGCATGTCCGCTCAGCTGCCTGGTTGAACAGTTTGGTCCAGGTCAGGCTGGTGCCCAGGTCAGCTCAGCGGGGATTGTTCCATGCTTAGCTGCTTGGTTGAGCACCTTGATTTTCTTGACTTTTTTGCTTTGTTGATCATGATTCTTTTTTCTTCTTTTCTTCATTTTAAATCCTACAAAATACATAAAACGAAGATACACATACAAATATACAAGATTGTGGTATTTTATATAAAAAGTATTGTTTTAAGTTGGTTTTTTCCAATTATGCTTAAGATAAGTGCCATAAAA
>NC_032021.1:6094523-6096647 GCF_001865875.1 Lupinus angustifolius
TTATGACCTAAGTCTAATAAGACACCACTTGAGCCTTCGACGTGTTGATTATTGAGCCATATTCAAGCTTTAACTAATTCCTTGTCTTCATCAAAACATAGGCAAACGTTGCTAATGCAATCCTTGATGCTTTACATTCTCAATCTCCCCCATTTTGATGATGACAAACACCACATCAAATCATATGTTACATTTGATGAGTTAGCTTGATGATGTTGTACATTTGCATAATGGTTGTGACTTCAAAGTTAAAAGCACTTTTCTCCCCCTTAGGTAAGCAATACGCAGAAGCTATTATTACAACCTTTCTACCCCTGCAAATAACATCAAACACAATAAGCAACCTTTTCCCCCATTTTGACATTATCAAAAAGATACGAATATTCAATTCTAGGCAAAAGTAAGAAGAGATATAGCAATTTATTTTAAAAAATTGTAATTATTGGCATAGGCAATAACTAGTTTGAGAAGCTTAAACAAATGCATTGATTTTTGACTCTATAGACAGACTTTGCATGACATATCCATTATGTAAACAATTTAGACATGGAATGATTAAACATATATGTGTGCCACTTGTTAGTACCACTTGTTAGATAACATCACTTGTTAGATGCCATTATCACCACTTGTTAGCACTTTGTTAGGAAATTTTCATTTTAAAGCATATTTCAATCATTCAACTATAATACACAATTAAGACATGTTCAAGATTCACACAAAAACAAATTCTATTTAATATAATTAGCAAGGTTCAACATAGTTACAGAACACTACAATACAACCATAACCATGAAATGTATTTGACTAAAAAATATAGACGTAAGCCACAAAACAACAAGAATTAACTTTCAAAAACAATTAAGCCCAGGTAATCGATTATCACAAAATTTAATCGATTAAAATGATTTATTTCAGAAAGCTTTAGCTACTGGAACTCATTTAATTGATTAAATTAAGGATTAATCGATTAACGACAAAAAGTTGACAATTTTAAGAGCAGTTTTGAGCTTAATAAGAAATAATTTTGTAACCTTGTTAATTACCTTACTTACCCTTTGGTGATAGGTCAAGATTGCCACTTGTTTGATGAAAAGTTTGATGATATGATCAAAGTTGTATATTTGACATTCAAAGTGTGTTGCTCCCCCTTTCATTGTTCTTCCCTTTATCTTCTCCCCCTTTATTACTTAGAGAAGTGCTCTTGGTAGGTAGCATAATACGGAAGCTCATTTAACAACTTTTATCAATAACTTTTCTTCTTAATGACCTTGATCTATTCACCAACCTTGTGCCTAGAACATCTTTTGTTGAATTTTCCCTTGACGCTCAAATGTCCTTTGGCACCCTTTGGCACACCTGCAAACACAATTTACTTGTCTCTTTCGGGTACCCAAGTTATTTTGGGTCCCTTCTTGTTAGTAACTAAGGGATCTTGCCCTTTCTTTACCCAAACATATTTGCCACTTGGCACACCAAATTTTCTAATAAAGCATGTAGTGCATGTGTGACCATGTGTACCACAATAGAAACAAGTAGGCATGTTATTATTTGACTTCTTATGCATATGAACTACTGGATTTCTATATGGTCTTTTCATAGGTTCAGGTTATATCCAATTCCAGACCGGTTACCAATGTTTCTTGTATTAGCAAGCAATGTGTTAAGGTTTTCTTGACTATATGTGAGCTTTGAAAGTTTTTGTTTCAAAACAGAATTTTCAGCATTTAACTTCTCACAAGTATCACATATAGTGGGTTGACATAATTTAGAAGTAGAGCAATCACATGAGGCACATGCATAGATAAGATCAAGAGTTTCATTTTCAAGTTTAAGCTTATCTAATTCCTTTAGTATTTCAATTATTTTCTTTTCATGTAAGGAGATAACTCTTTTTCTATCTATAGTTACTTTAACAATTTTCTTCAATTTCTGATGCATTTCGACATAAGCTGCATATAATTCATTGTATGGAGGAGAGTCATTAGAGCATGATGAAGTATAGGAATGTACCTCAACAGAATCATCTTCATCACTAGACGTTCACTCCTCATGCACTTGTGCTATAAGGCATACCTTTGAATTTATCTCCTCATCGGATGAGCTTGAAGTCGAATCTTTCTC
>NC_032021.1:6096747-6103869 GCF_001865875.1 Lupinus angustifolius
ATAAGATAAGGCCGAAGTAATAATGTTCTTGGACTTAAGGTCATGTTGGACCTTTCTTTTCTCAATACCTGTTCATAAGCCTTTAGGCTTTTCTTTAAACTCGTCATCCACCATATGAAGTGGAATGTATGAATCATTGACAACGAAATCCCAAATGTCCGTGTCTATTGCCTCAATATAGATTCTCATGCGAACCTTCCAATAGGCATAACCTTCACCACTGAATACGAGAGAGCAGCTAATGGATGCGCCATCACCGCCAAATGGGTTATTAAAGCCCATATGTAGTCCCTTTCGGATCACATAGATATGGTTGAGCTAGCACGTCGTACTAGCTCTGATACCACTTGTTAGGTATCAGTGGCGGAATACACCTAGAAGGGGGGTTGAATAGGTGTGGCGGAGCTCAAGTTCTACTTTTTGGGTTTTTACACACTTGCTGAAAAATGCCCAGTTAATCGATTAAACACTGTTCATAATCGATTAACCAGTAACAAAAACAGAATGATCAGAACAGAAACTTGCACAGTTATTAACAAACACACAAATAAATATACAAAAGATACGTATACGCAAGATTAACAAGAACATAGCAAGGAACAAGTATGCAAAATATTAGCTCCAAACTCGCATTAAAACATCTTGAAATATAAAAAAGAAAGGGATAGAAAAGATTGAGTAGGGATTTTATCCTAGTTTGTTTTGTTGTCCACTACAAAACTACATTTAGTCCTCCCCTCTGATTTGGGAGATTTTCCTTCTTCACTATAGAACACAATGTACGTTACATACACGCTTCCAAATACAAAACTTGAACGCTCCCTTATTGGAACCTAAAGAACTTTGTCACCCTTGGTTTGACCTTTCCTAAAACCGCCTCCCAAGAAAACATTTCTTACGCGATTCGGCACCATCCAAGGTATTTATACAATGTTGGTCTATCTCTAACAATGTTGATCTATCCGCCTCCTAATTCAACATTCTCTAATAGATTCTAACAATGTTGATCTATCTCTTTTCTCTGTGTTTTTCTCTCTTTCTCATCATAGTCGTTTCTGCAATTAGTTAGTATTTATACGAAAAAGTTTTTGCCTCTTAAAAACGGTTTTTCAGTTATGTTGTTGAAACAACAGAAAAACGTACACGTTAACCGATTAAGCCATGGGGTTAATCGATTAACCAATGTATTTTTAATACATGATTAAATGATAAATTGCTTATATGTTATATGCTCATACAATACATGATTTCCAAAGTATAATACCTTTAATGCACAAAATCAATGTATATAAATGCTAAAAACAAACATAACACTCCACAATTTATATATATCATCATATACTTTGAACATCACTTAATTAAAATGGTTTTAAATTGTGGAATGCATTTACAGATAGATACATACCGTTGAGGCATCGGTGGTAGAAAATGATGTGGTTCCAATTTGATGATGGTGATCTTAACCATTCAGCCTCATTCTTAAATATGATTCAACAGCGGCGGCACCTGAACGAATGAAATATACTACCCTCACCTCCAATGCCACAACCACCAAAAGCAACGCCACTACCCCATTCACCATGGGAATACTCCGCATCTCATTCTCATTTTTCGTCACCCACCACGACATGCTACACATTGAAGAATAAAGCTGAAACAAGAACAACACAAAGAACAAAAGCACCAAGTTAAAAACGACGCGGCAGGTGACAAAACGACAGCATAATGTGACGCGAGGTGAAAGATTAGAGTAACTAAGAGCAAAATCCAACTATCAAGTGGTACGACGATGAAGATTTCATGAGGAATCTCACCACCATGGTTACGAGCTTCATGCTTTGATTTGAATGACGAAACCCTAGGAATGGTGAAGATCCAATAGAAGAGGCAATTGAAGGCTATAAGTACTTGAAGTTATTGAAGTAAATGGAGTTATTGAAGGGTTTATACCCAAAATATGCAAAATGGCTATTTGAGTAGTTTTTTCCTAGAAAGAAAAGTAAAAAAAGGAATGGAGAAGGAGAGAGAGCTCTATTGGACCGTGTATGTTAGAGTAGCAAGTGGATGGGTTTCACCAATAATTTAGTCTGGCCCATTAACCGTGGCTAGTAAGATCTTTCCCTGTAGTGCTAGTTTTCTTATCTAAATCTTCCTAATTCCTATGGTCATCTTATCCCACATATTGTTAGCACTATCTAGTACCTTATGCCTTCTAAAACTATTCTTCCAAAGCCTTTTTTTGGAATCTCTCCTTTGTTCCTCGCCCTTCAATTTTCAACATTTGATTCTTGGGATTGTATCATTCTTTTCTCTCTACTATAGTCTTAATCTATGAAGCATGGATTCGTCAAACACCCTCACGTGTCGGTGTCCGACATGTATCCGACACGGATACGCTCAGATTCGCGAAGGATACGTGTCCATAGAGTATCCAAAAATTAAAAAAATAAAATATATAAATATTAAGACACGTATCCGTTTCGTTTTCAATAAAATATAGGATATATAGATTCGTTTTCAATAAAACAGGATAAGATAGATTCTTTTCCAATAAAAAAGGATAAGATAAATTCGTTTCAAATAAAACAGGATAAGATAGATCCATTTTCATTAAAATATGATAAGATATATTTGTTATGGAGGGTAATGATTTTAGGATAGATTCGTTTTCATTAAAATAGGATAAAATAGATTTGTTATGGACGACAACGATTTTAAATTTTCATTATATTTTTTACTTTGGATATTTTGATTTACACTTATAATTTTATCATATTTTATGTGTCTTTATTATTTTATACGCGTATCTCTGAACGTATCGTATCCTGTATTTTAGAAAAAATGTGTGTCGATGTATCGGACACGTATCGTATCCGACACACGTATCAGTAAATTTCAGAATCGTATCCGACACACGTATTAGTATCTGTGCTTCATAGGTCTTAATTGTTACATCCATCACCAAAACTCTATGTTGGCTCATCAATCTCTCTACGGTATAGCTATATATATAGTCCTAGCAAAACTTTGTAACTGACTTTGTAATAAGAAAGAAGCCAATTCGAGAACATTCCACACATTCTTATATGTGATAAAATATTGCTCCCACTTCTTAAAACATGTGTTGACTATTGTAAAATTAAAAGATGAGGACATCTGAAATTATATTAAATTAAACTAATTAATATGTCCCACTGTTTTTGCTTCTTAAAACATGTGCTGAAATTTTCGCTTCCTAAAACAT
The DNA here is from genome assembly GCF_001865875.1 of Lupinus angustifolius. Lineage (NCBI taxonomy): Eukaryota > Viridiplantae > Streptophyta > Magnoliopsida > Fabales > Fabaceae > Lupinus > Lupinus angustifolius. The sequence continues at coordinate 6,099,992 of NC_032021.1, forward strand.
GTGCTGAATTTTCAGCTTCTTATATGTACAAAATTAATTTTATTATTTTAGTTATAATAATTTAAATTATCTTTGTATAATTCACATTTTATTTTTGTCATTATATTCATTATATTAAAATAGCATTTGTTATATTTTAAAAGTAATCACAGAATTCTATCATATGAATTTCACTTAATAAGATAATAAGATGGAAATGATTAGTTTTAGATATCAACCTCAATATTTTATTATTGATGTCATTAATAATTAAGGATTAAATACCCATACAATGATTTATTTTTGAATTGTGTGAATTTTAATAAAACAGAAAATTAAAAATACATTTTACTTTGCTTATTCGTATTATCTTAATTATTCTAATTTTTACGCTATTACCACTTTCATATTTAAAGATCATTTTCACCGGTGAATACAATCAATATAAGATTTTGTAATAAAATGGAAGATGCATTTCTTAAAAACATAAGATGATTTTAATTTAAGAAGAGAGGAGATTGCTCACACACATTAATTGAGTAATACATTTTCTATTTAAAGGCCAAAGAATCCTTTGCACTCATAGATTTCAGAATTTCCTTCCTCCTTTGTTACATTTGCTAGGTAGTTCATATTTTCTATTTGGTTATTGAGACATGTCTCTCACAGGTAAAATTACTACTGAATTTGAGATTCTCTCACATGCTGCAAAGTTCTTCCACATAATTGCAAAGCAAATTCACCATGTTCAAAACATCACTGATCATGTGCATCATGGAAAGGTGCATGAAGGTGACTGGCAAACTATTGGTTCAGTTAGAGACTGGACTTATGTAGTAGGTAATTCAATTTCTATATTACCTATGTACAACATTATAGTGCATATATGTTTGATATCCTAAAAAATACACATAATACAATACAATTACCTTTGGTATTTAGAGGAAAACATGCATTCTCTTAAGATGATATAAAAGTCATGTTCTTTTATCATCTACCATTAGGGGACAAAGTTGTCCATTGGCTAACTTTTTCATATAGTGGTATTGGGTAACTTATTCTTATATCCTCCTCTCTTCTTTTTTCATTATCCATCATCTTTGTTTTCTTCACTACCAGAATACCACAAAAATTATTTTTGGAAGTGTATGATATACTTCCACAAATAAGTTAATTCCAGAATACATGTGTTGCCGAATGAGGAACTGAATAATGCTAAAGAACAGAAATTTGCTATACTAAATCATGTCTTATATATTGTTTTGTGTTAATGATAATGAAACAAAAACAATAATTATAACGAAGTTTAATTTATATATCGTGTTTCATTGGCAATGATAATGATGATGCTATTATTAAATGGATTATTGACTATGAAAAGCTCAATAGGGAAATTGCACCTCCATATGGCCTCTTGCGCTATTTATACAAGATTACTGAAGATATTGATGCTCATCTTCTCAAGTCATAGTGCCAAAAAACAATGAGAGTAATAAATAAAGATGAATGGATTTGGTTTAGGGTTGTTCTTATCTCAATTATCACTTTGATTTGAATAATAGTGATGTTTGTTTGTTATATTCATATGTCCTTAGTATTCAGTGTAATGAATAAATGAATGTTCGTTCTTAATATAGTATATATGTATTATTTTTAGTTTAAGGATTTTGGGATCAATTCGCTAATTAAACAAGAATATATAGAATGTACTAACCGTGAAATGCACGGACTGCAATTATTTGATGGGGTGATTATTATATAAATATATTTGTCAAAAATATATTTTACAGACTCTAACCATGTTGATCAAAATAATCTCTTGAGATATAATTTCATTGCACGCCTGTCACTGTTATAAAAGAAAACCAGTTTGCTCCTTATGAGTCGAATAGATTACAATCAATACTAACTTCGAAAAATTCTCATAGAATATAGCAAGTCTTACAAGTAAACGAATGAAAATAATAAACACGATATTAATAGGGGATGCCTAAAAGAAACTAAATGAGTTTGGTCATAAGGCAAGGGAATTAGATGCATTAAATTTTAACGTGTGGCACACTGATAATACAAGATCCAGAAATGGGGTATGAATAATTGAAGATAAGAAATGTTAGAAAGATGTGGTGCATGTAAAAAGAATAGGAGATAGGATCATTTCCCTAAAGTTTTTTTAAAATAAAGACACATTTAATGTCATTAGTTCTTATACACTCTGATAGGGCTAGAAGAACATCAAAGCATAAAGTTTTAGAAGGATTTAGAAGGTGTGTCTAGGGAATACTTTTAGGAGAAAAAGGTTTTCTGAGGAGGAGATATCAATGTAAAGGTAGGGAGGAACTCTAGAGAAATTGAAGGTTTTCATAGGGGCAAAGGCATAGAGAAAGCAAAGATTAAAGGATATCATATAAAAACATTTGATTGAATTGCAGAGTCATATCTGCATATAATTTGATGACTCAACATACAATTTTGGTTATGGATGTAAGATTAAAAATAAAGTGGAGAGAAAAGACCAAGATATAATCCCAAGAATCAAGTGGTCTAAATTTAAGGTGAAGAATGGAGGAGCTCCCAACAAAGGTTTGGAAGGAATGATTTTGGAGGCCGAGGAAGTTCTAACGATATATGAGATAAGATAATCATAGAAATTAAGAATATGGAAAAGGAGACACTATGTAAATCTAAAGGTTTTAATTTATACTAACGAATAAAAATTATGATGGTGGGACAAAATTGTCAAGAGAAAGTTAAAGTGAAAATGTAACGCCCCGAAAAATACTTCTAAAAAATATTGCGGAAAAATGGGTAAATATTTTTTGAATTGGTGATATAAAATTGTTTCCTTTGCAAAACCTTCATTTTCCGGGACATCACTTTAAGTAACTCGAATACGGAAAATCAACTTATCGTTATCGAATAATAACTTAACTTGATTCACAATTTCCTGAATAACATAATGCATATAATCGGTTAAGTCAGAATTAGTTCATACAAACTAAGTCAACAAGGCGGAAACTACATCGTTACTAACATATACAAAAATAAAAAAGAAACACAGCCCCCCACCAAAAACAAAAGGGGCATCGACTGGCCGCAAGCTGATCAAAAGATTCCAGGAATGCTGGACCCCTCACTAGGGTCCTCATCCTCTTTCGAGTCAGACACGAGGTCGATCACCTCCACCGAACTCTCTATATTTACGAGATCAATGACCTCGTCCTCCTCTTCCTCTTCTTCCACTTCGTTATGTCATAACCCCGCGGCATAATTCGGAGGGGATGACATTCTCAAAACCTTGGGCTTCTTGCAGGGAACTCCTCCAAGAACCCGGCTCCTCGTGGCTCTACTGGATGACGGAGCACCCAAACAATCTGACCACGTCCTCCGACCGTGGAAGGGAACAGTGACATCACTCCTAACTGGCGGGTATCGAAGTCCATTCTCTGGAGACCTTAGCCCCCTTGGCAGCAAGGTGAAAGAAGTGTCAATGTAGGTGTCGGGTTGAGGGACCATCATCGATGACCCGTTGCACACCATGTGCAACGACAGACCGCAGGGGCCTGTGTATGTATATATGTGTCCATCACTATCCCATTGTCCCATCGGTGACATCGTGAAGTGATAACCGTGAATGTGAGTGTTGTTGTTGGCCATATGCTAGCAAATATAAACAAAACAAGAATAATACAGCAGAGAGAGTAAGACATCTAATGAACATAAATTCATTGACGGCGTGGACTTACTCAGAATATCACACTCAGACATAAAATATATTTGACATATAATTCATCATTTATCATAAACATCATGAAGTAATATATAACTTACCATTTATTTCAACATTACCAATATATCAAATACTATAATCAACATTCTACATTACAATCATATCACAT
>NC_032021.1:6103969-6106897 GCF_001865875.1 Lupinus angustifolius
ACTTCCACAATGATAATGTATGCATGATATGTCATGATTATCCACCTTACACCAATATCCATCCAACATCCTAATCGGAAATAATCGAGAGTACAGGTCCCGTACCAAGCCGCTTTGTACACACCCGAAATTACATATCCTCGCAAGGAAGTAAAAAGAAATAGATCGATCGGTTCTCTCAGGAACAGTCCTACCCGGACCTAGGTCGTACAAACACTTTCAGGGCATCCATCTCATCGATCTCAAATGCAATCCCGGGGTTGTCAGAGAGTGCCTAGTTTGGCCTGTGAGAACTGTCTGATCCAACAGGGTACCTCCCCAAGAATACAAGGGACTCGTCTCACCCAGACTCTCCCTCAAGACATTGTTGTGCCGTACCTGCTTACATCACGGTGCTCTAAGTCGTCCCGTCATTTCCTCCCCACTACTTCATGGTCACAATGCAATGCATTTCTCGTCAGAGTCAAATGCAAATGTATTAATCAAACACATAATCGGCCCATCCTTAAGAAATCTCCCGACAAGGAATGCTTCTCGTGGGACCCGATAGTATGTCAACCGTACATGCTCCAGGTAACATCTCAATCACAACAACCCATCACCGAATACTCCTGGACGGCCACGTGACCAAGCCTCTTACGGTCAGTCGATCGTTGTTCAGTGTTATCGTGTATCCTTACTAGGGTACCCCCCTAGTTCACGACCTCATGTCGGATACTTGCCCAACAAGACATAAACACAAACAAGCTTTCATACTTTTGTGGAGTCATGCTTCTCTTCTAAGCCATGATCTCCTTCCACAACTTTTATATCATAACACACCCTTCCCGGGTTCATGGCATTATTCATAACATCATTTCATTTCAATCTCCAGTAAAATTAATCCTTCCTCGCCCAAGCGAAGGTATTATTGCCAAAGCGACATGGACTTGGACAGAATACCAATCTTGCCCTTTTTGACAGCCGAAACACATTCAAACATGGTTTTTCAAACACCTGCACTCAGAAAAGTTCCCAACAACATTCATATACAATTTTCAACATATTTCATCAACAATCATATATATTCACAAGCATTCAAACATAAAAATCTTAGGTTTCTTAAAATCCAAGTTAATTCCAAAACCTTTGAGATGGTTTAGGAGATCCGGGTGTCATATTCGGACACCACTATGTCACGATGTGTTCTCTCTCACCTTAATGAAGTGTGCTTTAACTCGTCAACTAAGGGTGGTTTGGTTTCAAGGTTCGAACACCGAAATCTTCGTAACTACCAAAATAAAAATCCGTTAGTTTCCGATATTTCTAAAATCGTTACTAAAATACTTCATTTCTCTTTTTCCTCCCCGTGATCATACATCCTTTTGATCCATCCGGTCCAACATCACATGTTCTTTACCATCCTTTTTCATCGAAAGTTCGTTCACGATTTTCCATCCATTTTTAAAGGTACGGTTTTTAGTAAAACTACATATTCTGATTTAAGACCTTCTTTGATAATCTTACCACTTTAAAGTAAGTTATTCAAAGTATTCTTTCAGATTTTTATGAGACATTCATGTACTCATAAACCTTAACATCATTTTTAACAAAAGTTTCTATTTTATCAACTTGTTCCAAGCCATGGTTTAAGGCTAACAACAAATAGAAATACATACATTCTCATTTTTTCCAAAATACTTCCTAAAGGTTCCTTTGATTTCATCATCATCCCCTATGGCTAAAACAACCAAATACATGCAATAACACATTATAACAACTCCATAAACACAAGTTGTTCATGGTTTCACAAAATATTTTCATGAGTCCAAGAACATCACTATTTTCGGTTTTTGAAGAGAAAATGAGTTAGAAAGCGTTTTAGAAAATTTCAACGGTTGAATATGTTCTTGACATACTCATGAACAACATACTTAAATCTCATTAACATCCATTGGTTGAATGTTGAGAAATCAAGGATTGAATATGGAAGAAACAAATGAAAAATGAGAGAAAAGATGAAGAGAGATTCTTGAAAATTTGAAAATGAGAGAGTGTGAGAGTGAAGTGTGGAGTGTGGAGTGTTTAATGAGAGAGGGAAATCAGATTTCCTCTAGGAAATGATGACAAAATCTCCTAGCGTGGCTAATGATGAGCTCATGAGATATGGGTGAAAGTGATGTGAGATTTGCTTTATGAAAGTCAAATCTCGCATCCCAATGCGAAATGATCACCTCGCGGACACGTGCGATAAACATGCACGAGTATTATTGGCCAATACTCGATCGGGTATTATAAATCGCCCGATTTCAATATCGATTAGAATTTCGGATTTCGGCATTCCGAGTGAAAAATATTTAGAAAATAGGTACGGGTATACTCAAGGTCTATATTGACTCGAAATATGATTACGAAGCCAATGGTGCAATCGGAATTCGATTCTGAGTTACGGAATTCAAAAACCACTTTTTGAGCCATATCGGGTGAGATTCGGTCCCGACAGCGGTCCGAAACCGACTGTCTCCAAAAATCATGAAACTTTACCACCAAATTGGAAATAGAATTACAAGACTAAAACTCAACTAGAGTTTTGTCTAATTCATTTTCGAAAATATAATTGATAACAATATTAATAAAATCTTATAANAATTCAAAATCGTAAAATTTGCGGTGTTACAATCCTCCCCCCCCCCTAAAAGATTTTCATCCTAAAAAATAGAGCATACCTCTCACTCAAACAGATGGGGATAGGATTCTCTCATCGCGTCCTCGACCTCCCAAGTCGCATCTACGTCATTCGCTTGACTCCATATGACCTTAACCAATGCGATTTTTTTCCCTCGAAGAGTCTTGATACTCCAATCACTGATCCTTACTGGCAATGTCTCAAACGTAAGATTATCCTTTAACTGAATTGAATCGGGTTCGATTATGTGCGACGGGTCACTA
>NC_032021.1:6106997-6109743 GCF_001865875.1 Lupinus angustifolius
TGTTGAACCACATCGGGTCCTAAAATCAAATTCTCCCCCGTTTCAAACCAGCATAACGACGTACTGCATTTCCTGCCGTACAAAGCTTCGTACTGCGCCATACCGATACTTGAATGAAAGCTGTTATTGTAGGTGAACTCGATCAAATGCAAACGATCAACCCAACTTCCGGGATTCTCCAACACACATGCTCTAAGGAGATCCTCCAATGATTGGATCGTCCTTTCAGATTGACCATCGGTCTGCGAGTGATAAGTTGAACTCATGCTTAACTTAGTCCCTAAAGCTGATTGCAAACCATTCCAGAACTTGGAAGTGAAGCGCGGATCTCTATCCGAGATGATATTAGTGGGAATACCATGCAATCGGACAATCTCTTTAATGTACAACTCCGCCAATCTCTCCAAAGAGTACTTCATGTTGATAGGCAGAAAGTGAGCTATCTTAAACGGTCCACAATTATCCAAACAGCGTCGTAACCCTTCTGAGTCTTCGGAAATCCACTCATGAAGTCCATCGAAATGTTGTCCCATTTCCAAACCAGAATATCCAATGGTTGTAGTTCTCCACCAGGTCGCTTGTGTTCAATCTTCGCTTTCTGGCATGTCAAGCAACGGGAAACATACTCGGCTACCTCTTTCTTCATCCCTGACCACCAGAACATTTTCTTCAAATCTTGATACATCTTGGTAGTTCCCGGGTGAATACTCAAATTGCTCCGGTGTGCTTCGTCCAAGATTGCCATCCTCAAATCAGGGTCTCTTGGCACGCAAATTCTGTTTTTGCGCTTGAGTACCCCATCAGTCCCAATCTGAAATTCCGGGGCTTTTCCTTCGACCAACAGTCTTTTCTTCTCTTGCAGTTCTGAGTCCAAATCTTGTAAACCTTTCAATTTCTCTATGAATTCATTCGTTACGTAAGCATGCGACAAATCACACTCTTAGGTCCAACTTGAACCGCTAGATTCAAATCTCTGAATTCTTCTATCAGCTTCATCTCACTAACCATTATCGTCGAGATATTCAAAGACTTCCTGCTTAATGCGTCCGCTACCACATTTGCTTTTCCAGGGTGGTATTGAAGATCGAAATCATAATCTTTGAGGAATTATATCCATCTCATTTGCCCCATATTCAGTTCCTTCTGATTAAATAAGTACTTTAAGCTCTTATGATCACTGAAAACTTCAAACCTTACACCGTATAGATGGTGTCTCCAGATCTTGAGAGCAAACACGATAGCAGCTAGTTGTAGATCATGTGTTGGGTAGTTCTGTTCATGAGTTTTTAACTGTCTTGACGTGTAAGCCACCACTTTCCTTTGTTGCATCAACACACAACCTAATCCTTGCTTTGGAGCGTCATAATACACATCGTTGTTCACGCTAGGATTTGGCAGAATCAAAACAGGTGATGTGGTCAATCAATTCCTGAAAATTCTCTTCACACTTGGCCGTCCAGACAAACGCTTTATCCTTCCTTGTCAGCATAGTCAGCGACAACGCTAGTTTAGAGAATCCTTCAATGAACTTCCGATAATAACCCGCTAAACCAAGGAAACTCTTGATCTCCGTTACTGACTTAGGAGAATTCCAGTCCATTACAGTCTCCATCTTTGCAGGATCCACTACAATTCCTCCCTTCGAGATCACATGATCGAGAAAATTTACAGACTCTAGCCAAAACTCACATTTCGAAAGTTTGGCATAAAGCTTGTTGTCTTTCAATATCTGCAGCACCACTCGCAGATGCTCGGCATGTTCTTCTGCAGTCTTTGAGTAAATTAGAATATCATCGATAAATACGACCACAAATGTGTCGAGATAAGGATGAAAAATTCTGTTCATGTAATCCATGAATACTGCAGGAGCATTGGTTACACCAAATGGCATCACGAGATATTCATAATGACCCTCATAATGACCATAACGCATCCAAAAAGAAGTTTTCGAATATCCTCCGACTTCACGCGTATTTGGTGATATCCAGATCTCAGATCGATCTTAGAAAACACGGTAGCTCCTCTGCGTTGATCCATCAAATCATCAATCTTTGGCAATGGGTACTTGTTCTTGATGGTGACCTTATTCAGCTGTCGGTAATCGGTGCACAACCTCATGCTACCATCATTTTTCTTGACAAACAATATTGGTGCACTCCACGGTGAGACGCTAGGTCTGACAAATTGCTTCTACAGTAGATCTTCCAACTGCTTCTTCAACTCCGTTAGCTCCAATGGTGCCATCCTATAAGGAGCGATAGAGATCGGTCCAGTTCCAGGAACTAGATCGATAGCAAACTCTATCTTCTAGAGGTAATCTAGGAATGTCTTCCGGAAATACCTCGGAGAAGTCTCGGACTACAGGTAGGCTCTGGATCTCTGCTCTACCTTCCTTTTCCAACGAACCCAACATCATAAACACCTAAGCTCCGTTCTTCAACAACTTCTCCATCTCATTGGCAGATGTATTTTTAGCCTCATAAATGGGTTTACTGATTTCTATAGGTTCGCTAAACACTACGGTCTTACTAAAACAGTTCAACAAAACATGATTTTTAGATAACCAGTCCATCCCTAAAATGATATCTAACTGGGATAAAGGTAGACATATCAGGTCCTCCAAAAATACTTGGCTTTCTAAAGTTATCGGACATTGGGAACACATGGTTGACACAATGACCGGTTCACTAGTGGGGGTGGTTACAAGCAAATCATAAGGTAACGACACAACAGGTAAAGCTAAACG
>NC_032021.1:6109843-6111809 GCF_001865875.1 Lupinus angustifolius
TCCGCTCATCGTGAACACTCTGCCCTGAGCCCTGGGTCGTGCCGCCTGCACTGAGTTCACTGCTTTCCTTTTTAGCTTTGGGCATGCAGACTTATAGTGCCCTACCTCATTGCAATGAAAACAAGTTACACAGGTGTTACCAACGTGCCTTCCTTTGCACTTGGGACACACTAGTGTCGTAGTCTGATTGTAGTTCCCGATAGACGAACTCATCCTGTTGTTGTTATTGTTGTTGTGGCTGTTGTTGTGGTTATTGTTGTTGTTGTTGTTGTTGTTTCCTGGTCTGAAGCCTATGTTGTTATAAGGCTGAAAGCTCCTCTAATGACTTCCTGAAGAAGACGCGGCAGACCTTTGATTGCGGTTGAAGGGCCTTCCCCTTCCAAACCCATGTCCACCACTCCTCTGTGGACTGACCAATGTTGGAGGTGATACAACACTTTTCAGTGTCGCATTCCTCGCTCTAACGCTCTCCTCGTAGAGCCTGCACTTGTTGACTAGAGTTGCAAAGTCTGGTATCTGCTGGTGAACGAACATCACCTTCAGGTCGGGCTTAAGTCCATCCTCGAACTTAGTGCACTTCGACATCTCGTTTCCAATCTCATTGTAATGTGGGGCATACCTCGCCAATTCCTCTAACTTGGCGGCATACTCTCCCACTGACCAACTCCCCTGTTGAAGCTTCAGGAATTCCATTTCCTTCCTTGTCTTCATATCCGCAGGGAAATACTTCTACAGAAACTTGTCCTTGAAGGTGGTCCAGCTGACCACCTAGTGCTCATGCTCCATCTGCCTCCTAGTAAACTCCCACCAGTTATCTGCTTCCTTACTCAGCATGTAAGTAACATAGGTAACTTTCTGTTCATCGGTACACATGAGTGCCTGGAAGATTTTCTCCAGCTCTTGGATACATTCATTTGGAGCCTCAGGTGCAAATCCTCCTTCAAATCTTGGGGGTTGACGACGACAGAACTCGTCCAGCCCCTTATACTGAGTCGACCTTTGAGACGACTGAGCCTGATGCTGTTGCTGATTCAGCTGGTGTAGATTAGCATTTACACCTTGGATTGCCGCGGTCATCGCCGCCATGAAGTCCAGGTTTGCGGTTCCTCTTCCAGCCATCTTATTAACCACACATAGAAATTAGGTGAGATACTTTTCACATCAAAACTCCATCGTTGAATTCCAACGACAATCAAATAATCATACTTAAATAAACAACTATCACACAAAGTCACATAAGAAAGCATGTAAGGCCATGCCCAGGCCGAATAGGAAAGAGCCGCTCTGATACCATGTTGTAACGCCCCGAAAAATACTTCTAAAAAACATTGCGAAAAAATGTGTAAATTTTTTTTTTTTCAATTGATGATGTAAAATTGTTTCCTTTTCAAAACCTTCCTTTTCCAAGACATCACTTTAAGTAACTCGAATGCGGAAAATCATCTTATCGTTATCGAATGATAACTTAACCTGATTCACAATTTTCTGAATAACGTAATGCATATAACCGGTTAAGTCAAAATTAGTTCATACAAACTAAGTCAACAAGGCGGAAACTACATCGCCACTAACATATACAAAAGATTCCAGGAATGTTGGACCCCTCACTAGGGTCCTCCTCCTCTTCTGAGTCAGACACGAGGTCGATCACCTCCATCGAACTCTCTACATTTACGAGTTCAATGACCTCGTCCTCCTCTTCCTCTTCTTCCACTTCGTTATGCCATAACCCCGCGGCATAATTCAGAGGGGATAACATTCTCAAAACCTTGGGCTTCTTACAGGGAACTCTTCCAAGAACCCGGCTCCTCGTGGCTCTACTGGATGACGGAGCACCCAAACAATCTGACCACGTCCTCCGACCGTGGAAGGGAACAGTGCCATCACTCCTGACTGGCGGGTATCAATGTCCATTCTCTAGAGACCTTAACCCCCTTGGCGGCAAGGTGAAAGAAGTGTCAATGTA
>NC_032021.1:6111909-6119664 GCF_001865875.1 Lupinus angustifolius
AATATATTTTAACATATAATTCAGCATTTATCATTGACATCATGAAGTAATACATAACTTACCATTTAATCCAACCTTACCAATATATCAAGTAATATAATCATCATTCTACTCATAACCACATCACATGCATAAACATAGGAATACACCATACTTGTAGCTCACATGTGGGAATTTACTTCTACAATGATAATGTATGCATGATATGTCATGATTATCCACCTTACACCAATATCCATCCAACATCCTAATCGGAAATAATCGAGAGTACAGGTCCCGTACCAAGCCGCTTTTTAGGCACCCGAAATAACATATCCTCGCAAGGAAGTTTAAAAAATAGATCGATCGGTTCTCTCAGGAACAGTCCTACCCGGACCTATGTCGTACAAACGCTTTCAGGGCATCCCTCTCATCGATCTCGATTGCAATCCCGGGGTTGTCAAAGAGTGTCTAGTTTGGCCTGTGAGAACTGTCCGATCCAATAGGGTACCTCCCCAGGAATACAAGGGACTCGTCTCACCCAGACTCTCCCTTGGCGAATCACCGTCCAATCAGTGTCGTCCCTGCTTACATCATGGTGTTCTAAGTCGTCCTGTCATTTCCTCCCCACTACTTCATGGTCACAATGCAATGCATTTCTAGTCAGAGTCAAATGCAAATGTATTAATCAAACACATGATCGGCCCATCCTTAAGCCATCTCCCGACAAGGAATGCTTCTTGTGGGACCCGATAGTACATCAACCATACATGCTCAAGGTAACATCTCAATCACAACAACCCATCACCGATTACTCCTCGACGGTCACATGACCAAGCCTCTTACGGTCGGTCGATCGTTGTTCAGTGATATCGTGTATCCTTACTAGGGTACCCCCTAGTTCACAACCTCAAGTCGAATACTTGCCCAACAAGACATAAACTCAAACAATGCTTTCATACTTTTGTGGAGTCATGCTTCTCTTCTAAGCCATGATCTCCTTCCACAACTTTTATATCACAATACACCTTTCCCGGGTTCATCGCATTATTCATAACATCATTTCATTTCAATCTCCAGTAAACTTAATCCTTCCTCGCCCAAGCGAAGGGATTATCGCCCAAGCGGGGCGTCTTCTCGCTCAAGCGAGACCTCTCTCGCCCAAGCGAGAGAGTTCTAGAAACTCATAAAAATTCTGGGCTTTCTCCCCAAGCGAGGCCCTTACTCGCCCAAGCGAGGTCTCTTCTCGCTCAAGCGAGACATCTCTCGCCCAAGCGAGGGAGTTCCAGAAATTCGTTAAAATCCTGGGCTTTCTCGCCCAAGCGAGGCCCTTGCTCGCCCAGGCGAAGTTCGCTCGCCCAAGCGAGGCTTTATCGCCCAGGCGAGGGAGTTCCATAACCAAAACTTCCCCTCGCCCAGTCCTCGCCCAAGCGAGGCTCTGCTCGCCCAAGCGACAAGGACTTGGAAAAAATATCAATCTTGCCCTTTTTGACAGCCAAAACACATTCAAACATGGTTTTTCAAACACCTGCACTCAGAAAAGTTCCCAACAACATTCATATACAATTTTCAACATATTTCATCAACAATCATATATATTCACAAGCATTCAAACATAAAAATCTTAGGTTTCTTAAAATCCAAGTTAATTCCAAAACCTTTGAGATGGTTTAGGAGATCCGGGTGTCATATTCGGACACCACTATGTCACGATGTGTTCTCTCTCACCTTAATGAAGTGTGCTTTAACTCGTCAACTAAGGGTGGTTTGGTTTCAAGGTTCGAACACCGAAATCTTCGTAACTACCAAAATAAAAATCTGTTAGTTTCCGATATTTCTAAAATCGTTACTAAAATACTTAAAATCATTTCTCTTTTTCCCCTCGTGATCATACATCCTTTTCATCCATCCGGTCCAACATCACATGTTCTTGACCATCCTTTTTCATCGAAAGTTAGTTCATGATTTTCCATCCATTTTTAAAGCTACGGTTTTTAGTAAAACTACATATTCCGATTTAAGACCTTCTTTGATAATCTTACCACTTTAAAGTAAGTTATTCAAAGTACCCTTTAAGAGTTTTATGAGACATTCATGTACTCATAAACCTTAACATCCTTTTTAACAAAAGTTTCTATTTTACCAACTTGTTCCAAGCCATGGTTTAAGGCTAACAACAAATAGAAATACATACATTCTCATTTTTTCCAAAACACTTCCTAAAGATTCCTTTGATTTCATCATCATCTCCTTTGGCTAAAACAACCAAATACATGTAATAACACATTATAACAACTCCATAAACTCAATTTCTTCATGGTTTCACAAAATATTTTCATGACTCCAAGAACATCACTATTTTCGGTTTTTGAAGAGAAAATGAGTTAGAAAGAGTTTTAGAAAATTTAACGGTTGAATATGTTCTTAACATACTCATGAACAACATACTTAAATCTCAATAACATCCATTGGTTGAATGTTGAGAGATCAAGGATTGAAGATAGAAGAAACAAATGAAAAATGAGAGAAAAGATGAAGAGAGATTCTTCTCCTTGCAAATTTGAAAATGAGAGAGTGTGAGAGTGAAGTGTGAAGTGTGGAGTGTTTAATGAGAGAAGGAAATCAGATTTCCCTCTAGGCAATGATGAAAAAATCTCCTAGGGTGGCTAATGATGAGCTCTTGGGATATTTGAGAAAGTGATGTGAGATTTGCTTTATGGAAGTCAAATCTCGCATCTCAATGCGAAATGATCACCTCGCGGACACGTGCGATAAACATGCCCGAGTATTATCGGCCAATACTCGATCGGGTATTATAAATCACCCGATTTTAATATCGATTAGAATTACGGATTTCGGCATTCCGAGTGAAAAATATTTAAAAAATAGGTACGAGTATAATCAGGTTCGATATTGACTCTAAATATGATTACGAAGCCAATGGTGCAATCGGAATTCGATTCCGAGTTACGGAACTCAAAAACCACTTTTTGAGTCGTACCGGGTGAGATTCGGCCCCGAAAGCGGTCCGAAACCGACTGTCTCCAAAAATCATGAAACTTTACCACCAAATTGGAAATAGAATTACAAGACTAAAACTCAACTAGAGTTTCGTCTAATTCTTTACCGCAAATTCCCAGAAATTCATTTTCGAAAATATAATTAATAACAATATTAATAAAATCTTATAATTCAAAATCGTAAAATTTGCGGTGTTACACGTATGTTATTAAGCATTGTCCTTGTGTAAAACTATTGAAAATTGAGAAATACAAAGCAACTAAGAAAGTCGTCAAGAAAATAATGAACAAAGCGAGATATAGAATGTATGATAAGTTATAAAAATCTATATAGCAATGAGGAGAAAAAAAGTGTCCAAGGTTTGCAAAGAGTGAGGAAAGAAAGACAATAGACATGAATTGATTGAAATGAATTAAAGATGATGTTAGAAACGTCTTCGTGAAGGACATATATATTAAGAAAAGATGGATGAACTATTTTCACAAGCTTTTCACTGATGATTGTAATTATTTACATTTAGATAGGCTAAATACTAAATAAAATAATCAAAAATATACATTTCATTGTAGAATTTGGGAGTTGGAGGTAAAAAGAAGTTTTGAAAAATGATGGAAACTGATAAATGAATCATCCCATAATATAACTATGAATGTTTAATAAGATTATTAGATCTATAAATATGCTAAACATGTGGAGGATAAACACTTTAATTCTTATTTATAATAACAAGTGAGATATACAAAATTGTACAAGATAAAAGGATTAAGCTCGTGAAGAGGATAATTGAGTGGGAGTTGAGTCAAAAAATGTAGAAAAGATGTCATCATTCATATCCCACTATGTATCCATGTCCAATCAAAAAGTATTATTTAATTAAAAAGAAAAATAACAAAAACATAAGCTAATATTTTTATTTTATTTTGTAAATTTTGATTAACTAGAGAGAAAGAATTTTTTGGGACAAATGATCTCTATTATGAATCAAGAGACATGTATTACTCAAAACTAATTTGGCTTTTATGTTGGAGATATCGACCATAGAACAATAGAAGTTATATACTGAAAATGTATAAATACTATAAAATTTAAGAGTTGCTTATAATCATCTCAATAATACAAAATCCATCATCCTATTCCACCAAATAAAAGTGACAACAATAAGTCCTTACAATTTTAAAAATACCACTACAATAGTCCTTAGAATGAATTATTTGGGGGCACTTTAAAATATATCAGTGACTTAGTTTTGTTGGAACATGGTTTGTTGAAAACCATTAGTGGGAACTTTTCGGTGTGAAATATAAAAAACACCTAAGTCCCACATAGAAGAGTTTTGAAAAACTAATTCTCAAGTCCCACATAAAAGAATTTTGGAGAAAACAAAGCTCCCAAGTCCCACATTGGAGAAATGAGGAACATGAAAAAAATCTCATGTTATAAATAGAAGCTTTCTTCCTTCATTTTAACTTGCACCAAGTTGAAGGCATTTCGTCTCAACTTTTCTTTCTCCCCCCTTAATACTCTGTCGACGCATTTCCGGCAACTTTCTCCCCCTTTCTTGCCGTGACACTTAAGAATTGGCACATGCAGCCAAAGTAGGATTTCGAGAACTGACACTAGTAGTCAGTATTGTGTGTAAAGAATTGGCGTAGGTAGCCATATTGTGGGATTTCGAGAATTGACACTGGTAGTCAGTATTGTGGGAAGAGAATTGGCACGGGTAGCCATATTGTGGGTAATTTCGAGAATTGGCACTGGTAGCCATATTGTGGTGGGGGTATTCAAAATCGGTTCTTATAGTGCAGTAAGAATTCGATAACAGAGATCTGGGTTGTTTTATCCTAGGGACGGCGTGGTTGATAGTTTGCTTACACATTTTGGCAGTGCCACGAAACGTCTTACAGAGAGCGACCTGGTCGTGACTCAGCCAGTAAGTATTATTTCGTGCCATTTAGAATTACTGCAAGCTACGGTAACAATAATTTTAAGACGATTCGACTGTAATGGCATTCGTAGATAATATTACTCGACCGAACAACTATGACCTGAACAAGCCATTTCGGTTTAACGGAACAAATTTCAAACGTTGGCAATATAAGATGGAATTTTTCCTCGCTATGAGAAAGGTTGTCCACGTTCTGAAAACCGACATCCCACTGGTGTCGGATGGGGCTGAAAAAGAGGAAATGGATAAACTAGCTATTGAAATAGTTCTCTAGAATGAAAGTGATTACTTATGTAAGAACTTCATTCTAAATGGGTTGTATGATGATCTGTATAATTACTACAGCTCATATAAGTCTGCCAAATTAATTTGGTATGCACTTAAGAAAAAACATGATATTGAGGAAGTTGGGACTAAGAAATATGTTGTCAGTCGCTACCTCAAGTATCAAATTACTGATGATAAATCAGTAGAGTCTCAGTCCCACGAGATTCATAAAATTGCTCATGAGATCATTTCTGATGGTATTCCCTTAAATGAGCAATTTCAAGTTGCTATCATAATTGACAAGTTGCCTCCTGGATGAAAGGACTTCAAAAACCTTCTGAGGCATAAGACCAAAGAAATCTCTTTGGAATCTCTGATCACTCGTCTTCGTATTGAAGAAGAGGCTCATAAGCAAGATCAGAAAGATGAGGTGTTGATTGTCTCAAACAATAGCACTAAGAAGAAATTCTCAGGTGTGGTTCTGAAGCCTTCTGGCACTAACTTCAAGAATCAGAACTGCAGTGGGAATAAGGCTAAGAACATTAGTCGAAACAAGAATTGGAACCCCCAAAAGGTCCAATATGCTAAGCCACCTGCTAAGAATGCAACATGTTCATCTGCTTCAAATGTGGGAAGCCAGGTTATATGGCACACAAGTGCAGAAATAATCTTATGGATCGTCCTCCACAGGCCAACATGGTTGATGAACTTTTGTGGTTGTATTATCTGAGGTAACTATGGTTGGCGGAACTGATGTGTGGTGGGTAGATACTGGCGCATCCCGCCATGTCTGCTATGATTGTGCTATGTTCAAAACATACATGGATGATGATGATAAGAAGGTGTTGTTGTGTGCCTCCCACACCACTATTGTTGCTGGAACTGGTGATGTGGAGCTGAAATTTACATATGGGAAGACTCTAATTCTTAAAGATGTGATGCACACTCCAGATAGAGGAAGAATCTAGTTTCTGATTTCTTCTTAATAAGGCTGGTTTCACCCATACCGTAGGAGCATGCTTGTATACTCTTACTAAGAATGGGGTATTTGTTGGGAAAGGGTAAGCCACTGATGGCATGTCTAAATTAAATGTTGATGTTTCTATTAATAAAATTTCTGATTCTATTTACATGTTATATGATTTTAATATTTGGCATTCTAGACTTTGCATATTAATAAACGTGCAATTTCAAATTTGAGTAGCGTAGGTTTAATTCCAAAGTTATCTAAAAATGATTTTGAAATTTGTGAATCATGCAGTCAAACAAAAATTTCAAAAAAATCACATAAATCAGTTATGCGAGAATCTAAGCCTTTAGATTTAATCACTCAGATATATATGAATTAGATGGAACGTTAACTAGAAATGGTTAACGTTATTTTATCACTTTTATTGATGATTGTTCTGATTTTACTTATGTATATCTTATAAAAATAAAAGTGAAGCACTTGACATGTTGAAGTTATATGTAACTGAAATTGAAAATCAACTCAACAAGAAAATAAAGAAACTCATAAGCGATAGAGACACTCAGTATGACTCTAACATGTTTAATGATTTTTATAAATTAAATGGCACTATTCATGAAACAATTACACCATATTCACCTGAAATGAATGATAAAGCTGAAAGAAAGAATAGAACTTTAACTGAATTAGTTGTAGCTACTATGTTAAGTTATGGTGCAACACCCTCTTGGTGGGGTAAAATTTTATTAATTGTATGTTATGTGCTAACTAGAGTTCCCAAGAGTGAAAACAAAATTTCCCCATATGAAATTATTAAGAATAGACCACCAAACTTCTCTTATTTGAGAACCTGGGGTTGTCTGGCTTATGTCTGGATACCTGACCCCAAGAGAGTTAAACTCGCAAGTAGAGCCTATGAATGTGTATTCATTGGCTATGTTGTAAACAGCAACGCGTACAGGTTTATGACCTTAATGCAAAAGTGATCATTGAGTCTAACGATGTTGACTTCAATGAAATGAAATTCCCTTTTAAAATGAAGAATATTGGGGGCACAATAACTTGTAACATACCTATGATTAGGAATAATGATAATAATGATGAGTTAGAAATAGAACCTATAAGAAGTAAGAGAGTAAGGACTGCTAGAGAGCATGGACCTGATTATATGATCTATACATTGGAAGAGGATCCATCAACACTCCAAGAAGCTTTGACTTCTTTGGATGCTGATTTGTGGCAAGAAGCCATAAATGATGAGATGGATTCTCTAGAGTCTAACAAGACTTGACATTTAGCTGACTTGCCTCCTAGCTGCAAACCTATTGGTTGTAAGTGGATATTGAAAAAGAAACTGAAACCTGATGGCACAGTGGATAAATACAAGGCTCGCCTTGTACCTAAGGGTTTCAGGCAACGAGAAAATGTAGATTTCTTCAACACATTTTCACCTATTACTAGAATAACATCCATTAGAGTACTAATATCGATCACTGTGATACATAATTTATTAGTACATCAAATGGATGTTAAGACTGCATTTTTAAATGGTGATTTGGAAGAAGAAATCTAT
>NC_032021.1:6119764-6120123 GCF_001865875.1 Lupinus angustifolius
GAGAGGCAAGTGTAATCCTTGGTATAAAAATTACTAGGTCAAAAGAAGGAATTTCTTTGGATCAATCTCACTATGTGGAAAAGATCCTAAAGAAATATAAATACTTTGACTGTAAACCTGCTAGCATACCATGTGATCCAAGTGTAAAACTTTTTAAGAACGCTGGTGAAGGTGTAAGACAAGTTGAATATGCTAGCATCATTGGCAGCCTTCGGTATGCCACTGATTGCACTAGACCCGACATTGCCTATGTTGTGGGATTATTATGCAGGTTTACTAGTAGACCAAGTATAGAGCATTGTCATGCTATTGAAAGGGTAATGAGATACCTTAAGAAAACAATGAACCTTGGATTACAT
>NC_032021.1:6120223-6224153 GCF_001865875.1 Lupinus angustifolius
TATCCTAGAAGGATTCAGTGATGCTGATTGGAACACTCTTTCAGATGATTCCAAAGCAACCAGTGGCTATATATTTAGCATAGCTGGTGGGGCTGTTTCTTGGAAGTCAAAGAAACAGACTATTCTGGCTCAATCCACTATGGAAGCTGAGATGATAGCACTAGCAACAGCTAGTGAAGAAGCATGTTGGCTGAGAAGCTTGCTTGCAGAGATTCCCCTATGTTATTACTCATTGATCCATTGTGATAGTACCGCGACTATTGCAAAAATTGAGAACCACTTTTATAAGGTAAGAAACGAAAAATTCGTCGTAAGCACAACACCATTAGAGAGTTACTCTCTACAGGAGTTGTTAGAGTGGGTCATGTACGCACTGAGAATAACTTAGTAGATCCTTTGATGAAAGGACTAGCTAGAGAGAAAGTCCATAATACTTCTAAGAGTATGGGACTATTGCCCTTAGAACGAGGATCACTCATGATGGTAACCTGACCTAACTGACTGGAGATGCCAAGAAATAGGTTCAATGAGTAATAACAAGGTGTGAAGTGATATGAGAATGAACATGCTATAAAATTATGAGAAGCATGATTCCTGTAGCATATGTAAGGATGAGTTAAACTCTTAATGAGATATATACTCCAATTGGAGTGGAGTACCTAGGCTACAGGAGTACTCTTGATAAACCCACCTATGTGAATGTGGAAGTGGGGGTCGCTTCCTATGAAATTTAGGGGCATAAATTTCTAGAGCGTTCACTATACTGGGATAGACGTGCATGGCCTTTAACGCACGGGTTTTACAGCATATACCTTTGAAAAGGTTGTGTGTGGTTTGATGCTGGAGATAGAGTTCAAGATTACAAGTCACTCTAGTAAAATCTGGATCTTATTCACTATGCAAAGGTGCAAGTCGGATGACACCTTTGTTTATGCACAATCTTATTGAGACCACAAATATTCTCAGAAATCGTTTTTTAATTTCAAGTGGGGGATTGTTGGAACATGGTTTGCTGAAAACCATTATTGGGAACTTTTGGGTGTGAANGAAAGAGATGATGTTGGAACATGGTTTGCTGAAAACCATTATTGGGAACTTTTGGGTGTGAAATATAAAAAACACCCAAGTACCACATAGAAGAGTTTTGAAAAAACAACTCTCAAGTCCCACATAGAGAATTTTGGAAGAAAAAAAAACAGCTCCCAAGTCCTACATTGGAGAAATGAGGAACATGAAAAAAATCTCATGTTATAAATAGAGGCTTTCTCCCTTCTTTTAACTTGCACCAAGTTGAAGACATTTCCTCTCAACTTTTCTTTCTCTCCCCTAATACTCCGCCGACGCATTTCCGGCAACCTTTTCCCCCTTTCTTTCCGTGGCACTTAAGAATTGGCACAGGTAGCCATATTGTGAGATTTCGAGAACTGACACTAGTAGTCAGTATTGTGGGAAGAGAATTGGCACGGGTAGCCATATTGTGGGTAATTTCGAGAATTGGCACTGGTAGCCATATTGTGGTGGGTGTATTCGAGATTGATTCTTACAGTGCATTAAGAATTTGATAACATAGATATGAGCTGTTTTATCATGAGGACGGTGTGGTTGCTAGTCTGCATGCACATTTTGGGCGGTGCCACGAAACGTCTTAAAGAGAGCGACCTGGTCATGACTCAGCCAATAAGTATTATTTCGTGTCATTTAGAATTGCTACGAGCTACGGCAACAAGAAGTTTTATACATGATAGTGACATTTTAATTTTTTGAAGGCTTATACTTTTAGATGACTGACATTTTAATATATTTTTTATAAAAGAAATAGTTGACAATGAACCCTTCATTAAAAATCAGTGTTGTGAAAACCAGATCAGACTGGATAGTTCAACCGCTGATTGAACTTGAAAACAATTCCGGTTTGCAGTCTTAACCGAATAAGGGTTGAACTACTTTGAACTAGAGAAATTTCAGTCCGTCCTGCTAAACCCGATTAATCCACAGTAACCCGAGAAGTAAACCGATAGTTCACTTAAAATTAAAAAACAAAACATTACTCCAATCTTTTGTTTTATGTCGATCCGAAAAAGGATGGAGATATGTTATTCAATATAATTATACATAATTATTAATCATATAAAATTTTACATTTACATCTGACCTTTTGTTTCTACTTGAAGGAAGTGGATCTTATCTCTTAGTTTTAATCTAAAACTCACCTCTCACCTATTCCCATAAAAAATAAGCTACACATTTGTTGTCATTCTTTGTAATTTCCTTTGATTAGTTGAAAAATATATTTATTTTGGTAATATTAAGAGTATTCATTCATCTGTTGGCAAAGAACTAATTTATCTTTTCATGTTACATGGTTATCCTCTCTTAAAAGAGTGTCGTTTCCAATAATCAAACTCTTAATATTTTGGTGGTTATAGATTGATCATGAAACATATTTGTAATGCAATTTAAATTTATTTTAAAAAACAAGTAAAAACTAGAAAGTTTGATTGGTGAGGTAGGAATATGAGGTTTCTGACCGGCGAATTGTGATACATCGAGACACAAATAAAACGACACCCCATTTTCTAGTTTCACCTTTGCAACTCAAAAAACCTCAATTTTGATGTTGTTTTCTTAAGTTATCTTCCTCCTTATACCTCTTCCACTCTTTATCTTACAAAAAAATGAGAACTTCATATTAGTCTCTTTTGGGGTTGAAGGTGGTGATGTTGAATTATGGTTGCAAAGTTATCAACTAAAGTTCTCAACATATGCATTGCTTCAATTTGTAAATCTAAGCAATTGGGCAAAGCTGAAAATGTCTTAATTGATGGTATAAGATTAGGTGTTCTTCCTGATATTGTTACTTACAACACTCTTATTGATGCATATTGTCGTTTTGTTAGCTTTGATGCTGGTTATGCTGTTCTTTATAGAATGAATGAAGCAGGTATAAACCCTGATGTCATTTCCTATAATTCTTTGATCTCTGCTGCTGCAAGAAAATGCTTGTTGTCTAAGTCCTTGAACCTGTTTGATGAAATGCTTCAAAGAGGTATCCACCCTGATGTTTGGAGTTATAATATATTGATGAATTGTTTGTTCAAGCTTGGGAAACCGGATGAAGCGAATCGTATTTTTATGGATATAGTGCTTGGGGAATATAGTCCTAGTCCGGCTACATATAACGTCATGATTAACGGGCTGTGCAAGAATGGGTATGTCAATAATGCTCTTGCGTTGTTTAGGAACTTGCAGCGGCATGGGTTCATTCCTCAGATATTGACGTATAATGCTCTTATTAATGGACTTTGCAAGTCTAGAAGAATGGGTGCAGCAAGAAAGATTCTTAAAGAGTTTGGGGAATTGGGTTATGAACCGAATGCCATTACCTATACTACGGTTATGAAGTGCTGCTTCCAATGTGGTAAGTTTGAGGAAGGGTTAGAGATCTTACATGAGATGAGAAGTAAAGGGTTTACATTTGATGGCTTCGCGTACTGCACGGTGATTGCTGCATTGATAAAGACTGGAAGGATCCAAGAGGCTAATGAAATCATTGAGCAGATGCAGAGTAATGGTATTGAGCCAGATCTGGTGTCTTATAATACATTAATAAATCTTTATTGTAGACAAGGGAAATTAGATGATGCTTTGAAATTATTGGATGAGATCGAGAAAGAAGGTTTAGAATGCGACAAGTACACCCACACAATTATAATTCATGGCTTATGCATGGCTGGAAATTTTGTGGGGGCTCAACAACATTTGAATTATATGAACACATTGGGTTTTGGTTTTAATTTGGTTGCTGTTAATTGTATGCTTGATGGCTTGGGTAAAGCTGGTCATATGGACCATGCCATGAAATTGTTTGAAGCGATGGAGGTCAAAGACTCTTTCACATACACCATTTTGGTGCACAACCTTTGCAGAGCAGGAAGGTTCCTTTCTGCCTCCAAGATTTTGGTTTCTTGTTTAAAATGTGGCTTCAAGATCTTGAGGGCCACTCAGCGAGCTGTTATTGATGGTCTCATTAGTATTGGGTATACAAATGAAGTCAGGAAACTTAAGTCTAAAATTCGAATAGCTCGAGTGTTACATTGATTACGTGACAGTTGCTTTATGGATCTTTGGATATGTATTGATTTTTGGAGGAACCTCTATTGGCCTAACAAAAGGATGAAACTCGGGTCCATAACCCCATAATTTGATCTTCATAACTGTCATGCAACTGGAGACTATAATTATTATGCTACAACACATTTGGTAATTTACTGACTCAGTAGTCTAACTGTTATATGCTTAGGTGATTGTTGATTGGTCTTGTTTGATAAATGCTTTTTATTCTAACTGCTGAGTAATCTTGAGTAATAAAGTCTTCATTGCTGAGATAAAAACTAATCCAGTAATGCACAAATTACAAATTTTGGATTAGTAGACATGCATGCTGTGTTTACTATGCTAACTGGGAGATTATCTTCACCTCTATGAACCATGTGGTGTTGCTGAAAACTGAGAAGCATGTTATCCTCTTTAGTCTCTCCGCGACTGCTAAGTGTTCTTTTGAGCACTGACCCTATACTATTGAAATTATTCTTCACTGAAAATTTGTATTCAATATATTTATCAGGGATATTTAGTAATATTTATACAATTTAAACTTTTGTATCTTCTTTTTCTATAGTGGTAACAGACTAACAGTTAACAAAGTTGGCAAACATTCTGTACTTGCTGATATTCAACCTTATGGAATAGGCCCTTTTTCATTTGTAAAAGAAAAAAGAGTGGAACTTGTTGGTATATTCCTTTGTAGAAGATACTATTAAGAAATCTCCTTGAGATAAATTTAAGTTTTTAAGGAAATTTTATTGTAAATATAAAATTAAAATACCTTATTTGAAGGTAGTCTTCTTTTTCTTATGTTGTTTGCATTTGACCTGCTTTATTGCTTTTGTTATGGCAATCCAGATTGAGATGTAAGACGATCATGATTTTTCATCATGATGGCCATTTCATTTCATAGGTTTTGCTCACAATTTTGTTCAATTCATGGGAAAATTCTAATATTCTATAATGAGATCTTGTGAGGGCGACGAGGATAGAGAGTGGTCGAAAATGCAAGAGGCAAGAGCAATGACCAACTATTGTCAGGATTCTAGCCCGAAGGGCACATGAATGAACCGATTACAAATCGGAATGAGAGTGATCCTTAGACTATGTAGGTATGAGACTACACAATTGAGGACGACTTATAAGGAATGACTCACACTACCTATACTACAAGATGCATCTTCTTTTAGTTAGTCCATCACTTAACTTCATGGTTAAGCATGCTTAACTTGGAGCAATTTTGAGATAAGTGACCTCCAAGTTTTCCTAGGAAGCGTGCAAGTAAGGGCAAAGCATACTGAAAAGACTTGTGTTGGTTTCTGTGGATGATCTTCAAACCATATAGCATTTATGGATATCACATATCTTAAGTGGCATATTATGTATATTGGAAGTGGGATAATAAGTGGAATCTGAATTTATTACTTATATGCTGAAAGTGAATGTAGAAACTGGTCTGGTAACATGTACTTCACAACTACCCAACTTTAACTTCAGTGCTTGCAAATTTGCAATCTGCACCTTTCGGATTGAAAGCCAAAAGTTTTCATATTTAGGGGGTTATTAAAGGCTAGATCTACATAGTTATCCAACTCTGATTATAATAATTTGACATTGGTTACATTCAAACCCAAATTCCCTAATTAACATTGCATTAAATTACCCTGCTAATGTGGTCAAATAAGTTCAAACCACTGGCTGAAGAACTAGCACAGCTTATTACACAATTTTGGCTCAATAATGGAGTTGAGTGTCATCTCCCAGAACCTCAAGTAGGAATGTCATCTACATGTTATTTCATTCATTAACATGGCTAGTCTATGCTAACAAACCATATCCACTGACATTATGACCAAGAATGTGTTCAAATAGCTGAAAAGAACTGGTAATATTGATCTGGAAAATTGTTACATATCATTATTATCTTGAATTCAGTTTGTATTGTTAATATTACGCTATAATCACCATGTAAATACTACAAAACTTAGGGTCTTCGACATTCATTGTTAACAGCAATCTCCCATACACAGTGATTCAACAGGATGAAGGGAACTCGTCCATGCATGAGTAACATGCACATGAATAATTTTTTGCAGAGTGTTAACAATGGTTGATGAAGATTGCAGTTGAGTGTTTCAGGCTACACTACAGTTCAAAAGGGTAATTGCAAGCTAAAGAATGTTTCATTGAAGCTATAGATACATGTATATTGTAGTCAAACTACACTATTATACATTTAGTATATATTTCAAAATACTTACGGAACTAGTATAGTTTTTAGGGAACTCGTGGATGAGATCCACGACTTTGGGAAAGTCGTGGACCAAGAATGCGACTTCCATGACACATTCTCTCTCCTCCATGGAAGTTGTGTTTCCCATCCACGACTTCTCCTGTTTTTAGAAGTCGTGTACCCTAAACACGATTTTTATTGTATATTAGTAATAAAAATATTGTGTAGCCTAGTGGTTCTTGGTTTTCGTGGTAACTTAAAGGTACATGGTTCAACATCCACTCATTGCTTATTAGAGTTCTTGTACAAATAATATATGTCAAAGTTATAAGAAAATAAAAAATAAAAACATTTGGTGGGTGTTAAACCATGGACCTCTAGGTTGCCATGTAATCCAAGAACTACTAGGTTAAAACATATTTTTGCTATTTATATATAATGGAAGTCGTGTTTAGGATGCACGATTTCTAAAAAAAAAGTGAAAGTCGTGGATGGGAAACACGACTTCCATGGAGGATAGAGAATGTGTTAGGGAAGTCGCATTCCTAGTCCACGACTTCCCCAAAGTCGTGGATATCATGCACAAGTTTTCTAAAAAATACACTACTTGTGATAGTGTAGTTTGACTATACTATCCACGTAATTTTTCCTAAATCAAGTGTTACGGCAGTGAACCAGTTCCCCAAAGCACTTCTTTCAGTTCAATTTAAATGAAAACATATTTTTGTTTTGAAGCGGTTTACAAAATGGCACGATATGCAACTTCACTTGTGATCTAAAGGTTACATCTCCAACTTAATTGTTTCTATCTTATTGCTAATGTTCCGAAACAGAAATAAGTAATAGCCACACATCATGGGAAACAAAATCTGATTTGCAACAAACATTTTACACCATAATATGCAACTTCATTATTGTTGAATTCTCAGGAATTTAGAGTAACATTACTAACATAAATAGAGTATCAGCAATTGGAAAGTAACTGCTATTATGGGGCCGCAAGTAATTGAGAAATTATGAATCTCGAAAATGGTTGACATAAATGAAAATTTTAAAGCATTCAAATTTAGATAAATAGCTTAATTATATCAATAGAGATGCCAACAATAAATGATAGATAAAAAAAGTGACTTCAAATGGGCTTAAATGGCTAGAGGATATAACAAAACTTGTAAAATCCCTACTACAATTTTAACTCAATCTAAGAGATATTCTGCGACTTGTTCAGGATCACACCTTCATATTTCACCTGGAACCACTTCATAGCATCATCCTTTGTAACACGATGCTGGATCCCAACACGAGCCTTGCAGCGACGACGGCGTCCAACACGATAACCAGGACGCTCCAGAACAACATAGAAGTCCATTCCATAAATACCAGTTGAAGGATCATACCTGAAGCAGAACCAACCATCAGAAATAGAATAAAAATATTTTCTAGAATTTCATTTGAATTGTATGTAAATTACAGAACCATACAAATCAGGGGAGAAGAAACCAAAACTCTCTTGCCAGGCAAAGGAAATGATATGCAAATCCAATATAGGATAATTTACAACTTGCTTATAAATTAATGGAACAGTAAGGAAAACCAGAGAAACCCATAAAAGTATATTAAACATGCATTATTATAAACAAGCCAAACATGCATATGTATCTCTTTCACCTAAGCCCAGAACACTTGGAATTAGCAATAGCCAAAGTTTCAGCTAACAAGTTAGTTGATAAATGAAAGTAAACTAAATAGACAGTTTTATGTCAATTAAATAGCTTACATACTTCAAAATAAATACAACAGCAACAAATAGTAAATTTATTTCAGATCATGCGCTCATGAACTTACTTGATTCCCAAATCGATATGCTCCTGAATACCAAAGCCAAAACATCCAGTATCGCTGAAGTTTCTTCGCAGAAGTTCATATTCCTTCACCTTCAAGCCACTCTCCAAAAGCTGCATTGCCTTGTCACCTCTAACAGTAACATAGCATGCAATCTTTTCATTTCTTCTAATACCAAAGGAACGAACAGTGTACCTTGCTGTCAACACGCAGGAGAAACAAAGGAAAGTGTTGATCAGCATAAATCTCCAGTATCTAACATATCTGAGAATATTTTACAAATTGATTGTTGCATCTAGACAATTAACTTTGAAGACAAGGTGACTTCAATAGAACATATTCCTGATAACAAGTTGCATTTAGGCAGCACCCGGTCATCCTCAATCAAGATTTGAAGGGGTGGAAAATGGAATGACAGCAAAATCAAGAAGTTGTCATACAGGAAAACATCAAACATGCACAGTTTAACAATCAATAGCTTAATGGAAATTGAACAAACTTTGTTTCAATACTTTTTTTACCAAACACAAGAATTACACCAGATATTGTGTCTTGAAAACAACCTAGGGTAATACAAGGATCTTATTCTGGTATTTTCATTTTGGCTCTAAGCGGCAGTCAGGTGGTCACTAAACAGACCCCTTCTGTTGACTCAATTATAGAGCCTTATTTTCTATTAGCATCAGAAAAAGTTGTTGGCAAAGTTCTAGATACTATTTAGTGCCCATTTCTTTAAAATTTTCCAAAAAGTGATTCTCATAAACTGATTTTGGCAAAGAAGATAGTTGTGAGAAGCTGGCATTCAAATGCTGTATTTAAGGTTTCTCCAGATATTCTTTTGTCTCAATCAAATACACAGAAACAGAATCCAAAAAAATGGCATTTATACTCCTGTTCAATTATAATGAAATCTCAATCAGTTAATTATAAATAACACACCATCATTCAATCATCAACATGAATTCATTTATCAATCACAATGAACATAAAAACTAAACCTACCACTCAAGCAATGATTAAACAATGAAAAGCATATTCATTAGCACAAAATGTCAGAAACCTCTAACATATTGTCCAAAAGGGAAATGAAAAATACTAACCTTTAGAAAAAACAGGGGTTTGGCCACTAAGCTGTTCCAACACCTATAACATGAAAAACAAAAACAAATTACTAAACAAAATGACCAAAAAACAAGAATGAAAACAAAAAATAAATATAAAATTTAAAAAAAAAAACTACCTTTGCTGCTCTTGTGAGACGATCTCCACTCTCACCAACAGAGATATTGAGTACAAGCTTCTGCACCTTGATTTCCCTCATAGGGTTCGACAATTTCTTCTCTGATGCCTATTCATTTCAACAACAAAAATTTGCAATTTTCATTTCATAAATCAGTAGAACCAATCATGTAACATAAATTGACAAAATCAAAAGAA
Source organism: Lupinus angustifolius (assembly GCF_001865875.1). Classification (NCBI taxonomy): domain Eukaryota; kingdom Viridiplantae; phylum Streptophyta; class Magnoliopsida; order Fabales; family Fabaceae; genus Lupinus; species Lupinus angustifolius. Next base: position 6,129,840 of record NC_032021.1, read on the forward strand.
AGTGTACCATTGCAATTGGAATCTAACTCGATCCAATTTCCACACTTTTCAGCGACAGAGTAGAATAGTGAAATAGCGTTTTTGATATATATGAGGCTAGGGTTTTGATGCGCTATTACTATAATACCCCTAGCGAGAGACACTCATCTCAAATCATCTTGTTCGTCCACGGTTTTAAATCAGATTTTAACGGCTAAGATTACGCGTGATTTAAACGGTGCCGTTAGTTGGTTTGAGAATTGTAAAAACTAGGCAACAAAATAAGAGACTTTTTCACTCTTCCACACTCCTCCGCCGCCACACTCCTCCACCGCCGCCGCCGCTCACCGAACACTTCCGTGGTCTTGCTAACGTTTTGGTTTTTACGAATTTGACACTAGAAATGGAAGCGATGGTGAAGAAGTTTCAGGCAAAATTCAGAAAAGTCAGGGAAGAACTAAATGAATGGGAAACACTTCAGTCTCGCTTAATTTCACAATTCATGAATGCTTCTCATATTATTGATAGATTGCAGGTATAATTTTAACCCTTGAAATTTGTATTACATTGTTGTCGTTTTGAAATAACTTTGGAGGATTCTGATTTTGTTTTAAGCAGATGCTGCAAAGTTCCAAAAGTTATGGTGATCTAAATTGTATTAGTGGTTTAAGGGAAGCTGTTTTGGCAAAGCAGGTTCAATCTTTGAACAACATTTTTGTTTCCATGAAAAGAACCTTGTAAGTTTCTACTATTTTCCCAAACATATAACTAGTTCAGGTTTTATAATGTTTTTATGAGTAGATTAGTTTTTAAAATTAGGTTCTTCAAGTGAATTTTTCTGGAAGCAATTGTAAACTTGACATTACGGACTATTTTGAGCAAATGTGATTTGAACAATCGAACACAATCGTGGTCGTGATATGGTTTCAGCAACTCTGGAAAATCTTAACATTTCGGCATGTAACAGTGACAGTCCCATATTTAAAACATGGATCCTAAATAGAAGCATAACAATTATATGTGCACAAATGATGCTGATTAGATCAATGCATAAGACTAGATGTTTTTTGTGATCTCATTGTATGCCAATGCATAACATATATATACTTCCTTATATATATATATATACTTCCTTTTAGTTTTTCACTTGTCAGGATTTTGTCCTAGTCTATTTGTTTTTAGTAAAAATCTAAAATGAAGTGTTTTGTGGTTCAGCTTTTACAGTCAAGCTAATGAGCCTTAATGATCCATAGGTGGTGATGATTTGTTTGTTTAAATGAAATTTCAGAGAAGAATTTCATTCTATTGTCTTATCTCTTGAGAAAGCTCATCGTGATGGTAGACAACTAGTAAAAGGAGGTTCTTCTCAGCCGAAGGTGAAACAACTTCAGCAGCAAGTTGGTGTCAAACCTACACTTACTGAATGTTTGGATGGCCTGTTGTTTCTACATGAGATACATCACTCTGAGTAAGGAATAATGCCTAGGACTTTTGCTTTTATTTTGTGCTTTTTGACCATCCAGAAATGTATTAGTATGAACTTAATCTTAACACATCAAATGTTATTGTACAAGAGCTCGGAAGATCGGCAGAAAGTTGATTGAACTTGGTACCACTTGGATAAATGTTTCTTCTAATTTCCCATGTTGCTTGAATACATTGGCTCCACTTTAACTCCCTTTTAATAGAAAATCAATGCATAGATTTGTAATAGGCAAACAGCATCTAAAGGCTTTCTCTTATCAAAAGAAGTAAAAAATCTCAAGGCTTCTACCCTCTAAGTCACTTCTTTTAATAAGAAACATATATCTAAAAGAAACAAATGAAACACCTCATCTTAGTGACTTATAAAGAGTTCTAGACTAGTGTCCCAACCTGTTGGTAGGCAATAGCATAAAATGGCTGAGAGAACAAACATAGCCAAAGGTAGGAAGAGGTTTTTATCTGAAAAGAAAAAGAGTGATGCTCCATAGCATGACTCCGTACTCTTGCAGGGCCAAAAGCTGAAGCATATTATAACAAGCGCAAATGGAGAACAAAAAATAAAGCTTGTGCTTTCAAACCAAAAGAAGAAAACAATGGTCATTGATATTGGAATAAAACTTGTGATTTGATAGCTTTGTGCAGAAGTGCCTTTTTCGTTGATTTTCTCTTCAGATAAAACCATATAATTGGTACTTTCTTTTGGTTACAAGTTTTTATTTACTTATTTTGGAACAGGTATTTATTAAAGTCATCAGTGATTTCAGAACTATCAGGACTCGCCTTAAAGCCCAGGTATGAAGATGTCAATGCTATAGTCTACCATTCCAAAGTCATAATTTTGTATATGGAAACTTCCCTTTATCTGCTTCTTTTCTTGGAAAAGATTAATTTTTTTGATAGAAAATTAATTTTCTGACAAGACGCACAGTTAGGACGGGGCAAAGGATCCTCCAACACAAGAAAGTCTAAATACAAAAGGAGAACATGGAAATCTAAGAAACTAACAAAGCTGCCCCATCTCTCTGCATTTCCCACTCAAACCAAAAGCATGACTACATTATCTAAGTTTAGGAGCATAGAAAGGAGAAACACTCCTAAAGATACAGCATTCCTTGATAGCAATAAAGACCAAAGGGTTGCAAAACCTAAAGGCTGCCATACAATTTTGGTCTACTTGGTTCTGCTCAAACCTGCATAGAGAATCATAAAAAACTGCTCTAGGTTAAAGGGACATACCAGGTGCTCTCCAAAAACTATTTCTTCTTCCAAAACGAAAGTAGCCACCTTACAATAATAAGTGGCCTACCGTCTTTGAGCTCGATCTGCTTATAACATACGCTTTAGGATAGTGAGGTTTTGAGTCCTAACCCCAACAAATTTTCACTCAGTCCGGTTTATGAAAGAAACTTTAAAGGTTAGAGTAGTGAATTAGGAACTGAAAAGAAGATTTGCATGAGAACTCTCTCTTCAGGAATCCAAAGTCCAAATTATTCTATCAGAATGGGTTGAGCTTGAGAGACCGAACAGATATACTCAAGTAACCAAAAGGGGTTGTATACTTGTATTCCACTAGTTTCTTTATCATTCAGATGTTTACGGAAATGGAATTTCCAATTTAAAAAGTAACCCTAAACTTACCTTTATCTCTACTTTTTTTAACTTTAATGCTGTGAAAACATCATATTTCCTGTATGGGTTTTATATTGACTTTGCATTAACTGCATTGCAATCCAGTTCCAGTGATCTTGGTGCACTTCAGCAACTCTTGGTTGATCAACCCAATCTCCCTTCTGAAGAAGGTATGGAAGAATTATCTGTAGACCAGAAATCATTTAATTGATGATTAGCAATATATTTATATATATAATATTGAAATTTCGTATGTGCATCCACACCATTGTCTTTATGCTTTGAGTATCAGATATTGAAAGTCTTCATTTTATGGAGACGTAGCAAGTAGAAATATTCTCATGGAATGCCTCAGTTCAGCCTCCGCATGGGGCTTCCTGTAGGATCCATAGATCACTAATGCCAATTTCTTCAATTTGAAGTTCACATTTAATTATACTAAACGAATAGAATCTTCTGCTAAACATTGTCTATGTTTGAGAATTTTGGAATGCCTTCTACAGACATCACAAGGTGCAAATATCATTCAAATTTAATGAAACATTCTTGGAGTCGGTAAATTTTGAGATATTTTCACTTGGTGAACCATAATTGAACTACATGTGTAAAAGAGCTATGTTGTCTTTTATATTCTTTAATCTAGATATATCAAAATAAAACCCTTACACAAATGTTGTTTCTCACTATCTGACTTTTGGGTGCAGTTTTATTTGTATACGATATAATATTTGCTGAAGAATTGTGTTGATGATCCTCTATCATGGATTAACTTACTACATGAGAATGCTTGAGCATATGTGTATCAGTGGATCCTGAAGGCATGATTTTAGCAACACATGACCGATGAGATATGTCGGATAGTAACAGAACTTGGCAACATGCTTGGGCTCTCCCACCAGGAAAGGAAATGTTTCATGCTTGTGATATAAAGAAAGGGAAACTCTTTTCTCAACTGTGACTTTAAGCTTGCAACTAATTCTGCTAGTGATCTTAAGGCCATTTGACTAGTTCTTTTTTTTACATGACTTGCTGGATGATGCATTTTAATGCACATATTTTATATTTGGAGTATGATACTGTACATCTGTTGAATTTTGCCCTACTTCTCCATTTGAGTTATGGAAAAAATTGCCCCATTTTCGGTTTAATTTCAGTATCAAGAAAACTTTTTGTATCAAGAAAAACTCTTGCTAGACTCGTTAGTTTAGATTGTTTTTACACCTAAAAAGGAGTATTTTTTACTTATAAAAAGTGCTTCTAATATTTTCTTAACTTTTAGAGGTTGAATTTTTCATTTTCTCACAAAATTGTTTGGCCAAAATCTATTTTGGAAAATCACTTTTCCATGTCTAAATAATTATTTTCAAGGTCATCTTGAGTTGGTAAATTGAGCAAGGTTGATCTAATTCTTATACTTTGAGTTTGGAAAGTAAAACCAAACGAAAATGATATTTAAAGAAAATGGCTAATAGTTTTATGATTTTTTTAGGATCTTATACATTTAATAATTTTTTATTCCTTCTTTTTTAGGATCTCAGTCATAGGTATAAATGAAAGATCAAGATCATTAACAATTCATAGTGAAATATTTGTTGTATTTGACAGACTATATACAAATAATAAGTCCATTAGTGGCTTTGAATCTTCACTTCCTTCATGATTGATTGCTTTGGACTCTTCCCTTCAATTACCACTTATTCAAGTTTGACGCTTTTGGTATTTACACTTACTTGTAGTATTTCATTTTCCATCATCATTCACTCATAAAAACAATGCAAATAATCATGGATAATGCATTAGTAGTGTATAAATCTTTACATTGTCAATGCATAAATATTACACTCTTTACTAAAAAATAGGAAAAAAATATACATCAACAACATAAGAGTTTTTTATACTATCATTATATCATTCTCAATCATTATTGATTATTATATAATAAAAAATGTAATGCAAATAAGGAAGGGTAAATGATACATTAACAAAGTTATAAATTTTTATATTATCAATACATAGATTTAAGCTCTTACAAAAATTGTCAAATAATTGCTTTACACAAACATTACCAAAAAAACATTCCATTAATAATACCAAGGTATTTTTTACTCAATATTATATTAAATAAGTAAATTATACCAACAAGTTTGTTAGATGTTCAAATTTTGGAAGCAGGACATTTATAAATTAGTTTCTTACAATGGAATAAATCAAAGCATTTTTTATAACAAAAATTATAAATAATGCTAAAACAAAAATTATAAAAATGGGGTAAACAAATGGTATAAACCTATTCCCTTCCTTTTCTCCTTACAGGATCCAATTAGGGTTTTGAGTTTTGAGAGTTGAATCTGCTCTTCGTTTTCCACCATCCAAAGATCGATTGATATGGCTGACGATGCTAACAGATCTGTAACTTCACAATCTGCTTCATCATCAAATTTATATATGAATTGTCCCTACTAATTGCTCTAACCATTTTTCTATTTTGCTTTGTTTTTATCCCAAAAAAATGCAGGCTTTGCTTGAAATTCAAGGTCGCATGATTGAAACTACTGGGAAAATAAAACAGGTTTGTCAAAATCTCTTTTTTTATTTGCCACTTCTGTTACTGTTATTTGCATTTGATTGAACGTATTACTTTTTGTTTGGACCTAGCTCAATAAATTGAATTTTATTCCTTGAGGTTTATTAGTGTACCCAGTGTTATAAATTTCATTTGTGGTTGCCATTACGTAATTGCGGGAAGATGTGGCCGATGCGGCTGCAATTGTGGTCGCAGTGCCATTTTGCAAAGACTATTGAAACCGTAATATTTAGCCCTTTCTTTTTTTTAAGGTACTGTTACCCTCTGGCAATAGCCCTTGTCTTGTTTGCTTGAACTATACCAATAATACAACTAATTGTTTGTGTACTTATGTTTCACTTAAATAGGACACGGGGCTAGGGGAAAAGTTTTTGTAAAGTGAGATTGAATGTAATGTGAATAAGTAAATATGTATCACCCTTGATTTGCTAAGTCGTAATGTGATACCATGTAAAAGTCAGAAACAGAGATCGGGAGATAGAGATAGAGAGAGAGAGAGAGAGGATGAGTATGCAACTCTGATTTCTATTTCTCAAAAATTGAATTACAATAGTAGCAAGAGCTACTTATATATAGTGGCTGAGCAGTAACAACGAACTGCCAGCTCATCATTTTACAGTCTAACAACTTATCTAACTGATCAACAGAATTAAAAACAAACTAAACCAATATAACAAAGCTCTTAATACAATGTTCTAATATATGGTGATCTCAATGCACTTATTTAATTAAGAGTGAATACCCCTTTACTTACTAACTTTTCATCCATGCTCACTTAAGAGGTATTGATCACTAATTGCCGATACCCTTGGTTTACGAGGCTAAATATTGATCACTAGTTGTCACTTTGTTGGTACCTTTTGTTTACACTTAAACAGATGTTACTGAATAATTAATGGTATTTTCCAAGAAAAACTTGCCTTTTTATTACTGGTTTGAAGGATTTAATGTACTTGGAAATTGAATTGTTATTGTGAATAACTTTCGCGTCAAAAAGAGTGAACACATGGTTACTATGACTCACATTCCGAGTCTGAGAACTCCCGGATTTTGTATTCAAAATTGTACTACTTCTGTGTGCTAAGATCTGCATGCTTATGCACTACTCTCAAATTTGACAAAAAATGCTGTATCATGGTTTTGGAAGAAAATTAATTATTTTTTATTGATAAGGGAAAAGAGAAAAGAAGTGAAACTGAATACTTGATATTTGAATTTTGAATCCTGGATTTATATGCTAACAGGGGTTGTCTGAAATTCATGAAGTTTGTATTATCCCTCTGCCCGCAGGTGCAAAACCAGATGCGTACGAAAGAAGCAGAAAAGAAGCGTGCTTATTTGACCATGGAGGAGCTGAAGCAGGTTCCTGATGATACTAATGTCTACAAATCCATTGGTATGCAAAGAATACCACAAGCACTTGTTACCTATGTTAATTATATCGCAATTCTATTGTCAAAGCAATACCTTTAGTTTGATAATTTATAGCAGTTTGTATTTAATGGTGCCTCTGTTTCATACAGACATATAATGACTCAATTTATTTTGTTTTGCAGGGAGAACGTGAGTTTTGGATACCTATTTGTACATGCTAGTAAATAGAGTACACTAAAGCTTGATTTCGGCCTATTTAGAAAATAAAACTGACATACTCTAATATACTCCTATAACATCATGACCAGGTTTGTATTGGAATCCAAGGCAACTTTAATGAATGAACAGGAGAACAAGTTCAAGGATAGTGAAACTTCAATTACCTCATTACAGGTAAAATATGGCATTCCTTCATTTGTGAGAAAAGTTCTTGTCTTCCATCATTTGTACTAGTTTTAGCTAAATTTCTAAAAGAGTAAATCAAATGTGAGTTTCTATGATGTTCGAATGAAAATCAGTTGCTTTTTCTATTGCTTTGGACAGAGCTCAAAAGAATACTTGGAGAAGCAGATGTCAGAAGTGGAAAACAATTTCAGAGAGCTATTGCAACAAGACCCAGCTCTTGCTCGTCAAATTATGTCGATGAATGTGTGATGTAAACTTTCAATTGTTCAAATCAAGCGAATAGAAAAATTCAGGGGACTGAGGATGTGTACTGTCTGCTTCATGAATGGTTTTCCATCCTTCTCGAAATGTTTGTTTTGGAAGAGTTGTTTTAAGTTATCTTAATTATTAGATTGTTATATGTCTACATGCTTTGGAATCCTTGTTAGCAGTGTGCTTAATCTTGCAGACAATTTATGAATAGTTATCTCTCTATTGTCTCCTTTCTGATTTGAGAAGGCCTTGCTGGACCTGGATATGGCAGTTTGGTGATTGTAGATATAATATATAGTAACTATTCTGGGGAACAAAGTTATGAAAGAAACAACTAAAGTCCAAGGTCTAAAATGTCTTTTTCACAACTTGATTTATTGCAAAACACGGTAACATCTATTGTACCCTATCTTGTGCTACTATATTTCATCAACTGTGATTCGTCAGAAAAATAATTAACTATTAATTTTTTAATTTAAAAATATTTTTCAACCAATCATAGATGGATGGTATAATTTGTGGGATAGATGTGCACCCGCAAAACATAAGATAATGTTTGATTTACTGAAGCCAATTTCAGTGGAAAAAGCTTATGTTGTGGATGTTTGGTTTCTTTGTTTACATTAGTGTTTAATTTGTCTTCCTTAAATTATAGCTATTAATCATATATTTAACAATTGAAGAGAGGTAAAATAATAAATACGTAAAATTGAAGATATAAAGATATAAATATATTCATAAAAAGGATTTATATAGTTGGATTAGTTATTATTTTGTTTTAACTTCTAGTTTATATCTGTCTCTGCAAAAATTGCTCACAACAACACTCATACCACTCCAAAAACGTGCCTCCAATTCCAAATAAGAATGAAACAAGAAGCCTTAACAAGCAATTGCATCATCCAGACTTGATTTTCATTAATTTCACTATAATTAATCTTTAATTAGAAAATTACATTATCCATATCACACTTACAGCACATTTATTAACCAAAATGTGAAATTACAGCAATTTTATTGATCAAAATGTGAAATGTTATTTTATTCTTGCAGAACAAAAGTGTAGCAACATTATTTGTCTTTCCTATTACATCAGGTACCCAACCACAAGCCTGTCTTCTACATGATGATGTTTCTTGTGTGTACTCCAAACAAATCAAGAATTTTGAAGCTGAGTTTTGTAGATGTCATAACCAGACACAGCTGGAGTTACAGGAGACAACCTGAGAGAGAAAGAGTATGGCACAGGAGGAACCAAATACTGGTCATGTACACATGGAGACCAACTATCATCTCCACCCAAACCCATATGCTTGTGATCAAGATGAACCTGAAATATCATAAAACAGTTTCAGGAATTGGCAAAGTATTAGATATCAAAATGAATAAATATTTTAAAGAAATTTGACGTCAAAATTAATCAAAAATGGGTTTGACATGTAACATTCTCATCAACTGATTATTACTTGTGTATGAATTTGTAAGATGAAAATCATGTCCTGAAGTACAGAATTACCACATACCAAATGCAACACATGCCGAAAAATGCAGATTACATAAAATGTCAGTAGTTCGAATACCAAAATAACATTAGCATATGAAAATGCAATATAACCAACATTTTGACTAGTCCTGAAAAGCACATGGACATAAATATTGATAGAAGTTAAATACCTCAATGCTATCTCCTTCAATGAGCTTGTGATTGTGTGTGGCCTGGTCAAGCTCTGATGTGCTATAGTAACTTGCACTCATTTGCATGGGTGGAGAGTTACCATACCTAGAAGCATATATCCCAAAACCATTTTTGTTTCTCAATGTTACCCATCTTACATCTGCCCTACCAGAACATTCTCCAGGAACAACATAAGGAACATGCAAATCTTTAACATTCTTCTCGTAGACTGCTACTTGAGCAGATGCCTTTCGATCTGGATAACTCTCATGTGGCCCTCTTCCATACCATGTTACTTGATCCAATGATTTCTCCACATTGAACTCGATTCCAACACGCGGCAAAGGAGGAAGATCAAGGTTTGGTTTTACGTTGCATTCCATAATAACATCCCCAGAAGCATAAATTGTATATGAAACATCAGTTGTGAATAAAATATTTGACTTGTCTTGATCACCCTTGGTAATACCAAGAAAAACCACCAATATTTTAACCGTGTCCTCCGCTGTATTCACTATAGAACATCTTTCAGTAACAAAGTGGAGGTTGTCAATTCCAGCAGCTTTCCACCTGGACAAATAACTAGCAGATTCTCCTCCTTTATCATTATCAATAGAAGCTCGCCAGAAACTTGGGAGTATACCCTTGCTCATAACATTTACTCCTTTAACCTAGAAATTATCAGCACAGTATTAGTACCAATATTTACTCCTTTGTTATGTACATTAAAACAAAAAAGTAAAAAGAAATTTGACGTCAAAATTAATCAAAAATGGGTTTGACATGTAACATTCTCATCAACTGATTATTACTTGTGTATGAATTTGTAAGATGAAAATCATGTCCTGAAGTACAGAATTACCACATACCAAATGCAACACATGCCGAAAAATGCAGATTACATAAAATGTCAGTAGTTCGAATACCAAAATAACATTAGCATATGAAAATGCAATATAACCAACATTTTGACTAGTCCTGAAAAGCACATGGACATAAATATTGATAGAAGTTAAATACCTCAATGCTATCTCCTTCAATGAGCTTGTGATTGTGTGTGGCCTGGTCAAGCTCTGATGTGCTATAGTAACTTGCACTCATTTGCATGGGTGGAGAGTTACCATACCTAGAAGCATATATCCCAAAACCATTTTTGTTTCTCAATGTTACCCATCTTACATCTGCCCTACCAGAACATTCTCCAGGAACAACATAAGGAACATGCAAATCTTTAACATTCTTCTCGTAGACTGCTACTTGAGCAGATGCCTTTCGATCTGGATAACTCTCATGTGGCCCTCTTCCATACCATGTTACTTGATCCAATGATTTCTCCACATTGAACTCGATTCCAACACGCGGCAAAGGAGGAAGATCAAGGTTTGGTTTTACGTTGCATTCCATAATAACATCCCCAGAAGCATAAATTGTATATGAAACATCAGTTGTGAATAAAATATTTGACTTGTCTTGATCACCCTTGGTAATACCAAGAAAAACCACCAATATTTTAACCGTGTCCTCCGCTGTATTCACTATAGAACATCTTTCAGTAACAAAGTGGAGGTTGTCAATTCCAGCAGCTTTCCACCTGGACAAATAACTAGCAGATTCTCCTCCTTTATCATTATCAATAGAAGCTCGCCAGAAACTTGGGAGTATACCCTTGCTCATAACATTTACTCCTTTAACCTAGAAATTATCAGCACAGTATTAGTACCAATATTTACTCCTTTGTTATGTACATTAAAACAAAAAAGTAAAAATTTACCTTCCAGCTTTCAACTGAACCTGTTTTAGTGTTCAATGTTATGTCCCAAACATCTTTCTGGCTAACTTTGATTGTATCTCCTAGAGTTTCAGCTACTAGAGTCCCACCACTAATACTGATAGCCTGGACATAGAATAATCAATCATGAGAAAGAAAATTCAAAACTAAAGCAAAACAATAGTGTACTCAGATGATAAGTCAGTTCCATTTCAAAAATACGAAACCTCATTCATTACTCCGCCCAAAACAGATAGTCTTCATTTCTAACATAAATCAAGTGTTAAAAAGATTACATGGGGAACAATGTCTTTTCTGGCAGGCAGTTGGACTTGTGTAGTTGAAATGACATGACCAGCCTCAACCCAGAGTGTGGAGTTCAAAAGCTTGGCAGTTATAGTCAGGAATATTTCTTCGGATGAGGATGAAGCCCATAGAGAATACCACGGACCTGATTGCCAATCAATAGTATAGCTGCTCTGGGGCTTTATTGGGGCAAGACTCAAAACCCCAGATCCAAGGTTGTATCCATCTGCAGAAGCATACCAGCTAAACTCTAATCCTTCTGTTGTTTGAAAAAAATGAGTGTTCTTTATCTGAAAAATGAAACTAAAATGAGTAAGAACTAGTTAATTAAAATTGGACTAAGGAAACACAAAATCCGAATGAACTAACCGTACCTCCAATTTCCCATCATGTAAAATCACCTTGATGGGTTGGTATAGGTACTTAACTTCTGCAATTACAAACAAGGCCATGATCTCAGATGTAAACAGAAGGATGCATTGATGGTCCATGCAAAAGTAATACAATCTGTCAGTTTACCATGCAAAACAGGGTGAGCTGTTCGATCAGGGAATGTGAGGCCATTCAAGCAGAAGTTCAAGTCATTGGGTATATCCCCAAATTCACCGCCATATGCCCAACGCTTCACACCATTTTCATCCATCTTCAGAAGGGCCTACACACAGTACAAAATCTTAAGCCTAGAAAGTGATTTCCAGAAACAAAAAATGTCTATTGTCAAAACACATTTTTTAAACTAATTAAAAGGATCCATACCAAAATCCAAAAAGGACAGTTAGAAGCTTTCAATCATTCTATTAATAACTAAAAAATTGATTTAGATTTCATGAATCCATTATGGCCTACATAAGAGATTGTTATACAAAATATTGCTCATTTAAAAAGCAAAATAATCTAGGGCACTCCTAAGAATTCAATAAGCACAGAATTAATTGATCAGATATGAACCAAAAAGCCATATTGCATATCCTGAAAAAAGGTACCAAAAATAAAATGAAGGGACAAATAATCTGAAAAAAGGCACCAAAAATAAAATGGAGGGGCAAATGATTTAAGGTAGTTAATAATAGAAGCAGATAGGAATTTCAATCAGTTATTGACAATATAATGACATGGCTATATAACTTGGTCAACATGAAAATCATCATAACTTCCTATATTTGGTCAGTGACTGAGAAAGAATAGGTTGACTCATGTTCAATAAAATGACATGAGATTAAGAATGGGAGGGTCCGCTAAAAATTTAATGCAAGTGAAAAAGCTACAAGTTTTAGTTTAAAAAAATGAACTGCATACACACAATAATGTTGTTCACATGTATTTAGAGAACAAATCATGGATCTAAGTAGTCAATAGCACACTATATCGCTGGGATAGCGGCATCGCAGTGGTTGCTGGGCCTTCAACGCGACGAAGGGGAATATAGCGGTGCGGATGGCCATCGTGCCTGTCGCAGGTCAGAGATCAGCGACTTCACGGGCCAAATCACGGGTCATAACCCGCTCCAAGAAGGCTGTGTTTGGAACCCTAATTTTTAAAGGGGAAAAGTAATTTTGCCCTTATTTTTTAATACATGGCAACAAGGTTGTGCGTGGAACCCTAGTTTTAAGGAAAAGCTCTTTTTGCCCTTATTCTTTAATGCATGGCATGTTTTTTTAGGGTTTTGGGTAATTTACCACTCCATTTTCTCTCTTCTATAAACACGTGAGCAACAACTATGAAGTAGGAACCTTTTGAAACCATCCGCTTCCCCTTTTTCCCCTCTTTCTGCAGCAGTGAATAAACTCTGCAAATTTTGGCCACTCACTCACATCTCAACCTCCCACATACACATTTCTAGGGAAAAGCTTCTTCCCCTCACTTCCCTTGTCACATAGCCACTTCTTTCACAACTATAACCTCATCTCAACTACTAAGTTTTAAATTTTTTAATTATTCCACTTCGTTCTCCCAGTTACAAAACTTAAAAGAGTATAAATTACTTAATTTTTTAGTATTTAATGTATTTTTTCCCTTAGCAATAGCGGTCATTCCACTATAATGTTTTTTGGGTTACCGCTATGCCCCGCTATCCGCAATTGACTACCTAGTCATGGATAGTGTTGAACTATTTACAGAAATATACAGTGACAGATTCAAGGAAAATTAGTTAAGAGCACAAAACAATTCAGCAGAGTCCCTCCAAATTTCATGCTATTAGCATATACTCAGCAACATCAACAGCTTTCAAATACATTAAAATTGTTGAGTTCTCTCTGTTTTTAAAATTGTTGGGTCCACACATAAAGTTCCAGAGTGAACCTTCATATTTTTAAAATTGCTGGACTCTCTATTCTGTTCACATAAATGGTCTATGCTGACTTCTATCTAGGTATATGAGTTCCTGACATCCTTTTATTAATAGCTAGGAGGTTATGAAATCATAAAAATTCATCTTGAAGAAACTATAATTTTCTATGAGAAAAATAGAAATGACAAAAATCAATTTTCATGTGATACTGACATTTCATCAATTTGTTATAGTATTCAAGGACCACTCACCTGATCAACCCAATCCCAAATAAACCCTCCTTGGAGACCAAATGTGTTGTCAATTGCCTCCCAATATGTATGTAGATTCCCGTTGCTGTTGCCCATTGCATGTGAATACCTACCATTTCGGCATCATAAACAAAAAAGGAATAATTATCACTGAAAATAATGAGGAACAGTTGAAGGCACCATATGTTACTGATGATAAATTCAAATACAGCAAGTAATGTCTCAAAAACAAAGAAAGCTTACTCGCAAAGTATTAGAGGACGTGTTTCTGCAGGATCATTTGCAATTTTCAACATGTCCCAAACACGCATATACATAGGGCACACAATATCTGTGCATGGAGTTCTCGATCCACCTCCTTCATAATGTAATACCCGTGATGAATCTCTTCCTCGAATCCAACCTGATGAATGTCTTCACATTAACAAGATGAAGGGTGAAACAAATAAAGAGTAAAAAAATGGCAGCACAATATACGAGGCTCCCACCTAGTGGGATATGGTGATGGTAGATATATGCATTCTTACCTTCGCAAGCAAACAGTCTGTTCACAAGTGATAGACGGGACCAAATGAAGATGACAATAGCATTAGTTAACCCCCATATGAAGATTCTCAGACAGTACCAAAGCCTAATAAGATGCATCGTATTGCTATCCTATTCTCACTTTTCTGAAATTTTATTGTAACAAATCATCGATTGTTTTTCTCCTACCTTCTGTGAATAATTTGAATGCAAAGCCCATAATTTTGGAATTCTTTAATAAGAGTTCACACGATGGTATTTTCTGAAAAGAACTCTTTATCTTTTAGCACATAGAGACATACTGACCACTAACAAATTGATCTGTCTTTTGAAATTATAGTGCTTAAAAATGGTTATTTATTTTCTTAAGTAAATGAAATGACATTGGATGCAATTCTTTGGAAGGTACACCTCCACTAGATTCATAAGAATTTTTTCAAATGAACAAAAATGGTAGTTCTAGAGTGAACACTTAAATCCATCCTTCGTAGTTTTAGAGTGAACACCTATATCCTCCCTTGTGAAATTTAAAGACAGACACATTAGTCTCGATAAATGAAAACCCTGTGGTACCTAAGAATCTCAAATTTTGGCCAGATCAGTCCCTAATAAGAACTAATTTGATCGACGTTTGAGTTTCATGGAAATCATGTCGAGAAATTTATTTCTCGGGGGAAAATATTTCTGCTTCTAAATTTCTAAGGGACAAATACGGGGGTTCACTCACAGGTTAAAAAATAAAATGCTTCTATTATGTCAAAAATCAGGGTAAGTGTAGTGAGTGCACTACCAGCTAAAGCATAATGATTATGTCCAAATCCAGATTCATTCCCTAAAGACCAAGAGATGATGCATGTGTGATTTTTATCTCTCTCAACCATGCCAATCACACGATCCAACATTGAAGTTGCCCAAATTGGTTCCAGAGTTGGATGCTTGAGATGTTTAGAGTAATCAAAACCATGTGTCTCAATGTTGGCTTCATCTATCATGTACATGCCAAACAGATCACACAGCTCATACCAACGTGGATGTTGGGGATAATGACTGTTCCTTACAGCATTAATATTGTTTTGCTTCATTAAAACCAAATCCTGTAGGCACAATAGTCAGTCAATAGTGTCTGGAAAATGAAAATGTCTAGCATTTAGCCATCATAAAGATATGAACTGACAATCTTATTGAAGAAACTAAAAGGAGAAAAACAGATTACCCATACCTTTATCATACAGGACTCTATATTTGCCTTACCAACTCGTGGATGATGTTCATGCCTGTTCACACCACGTATTACGACAGCTTGTCCATTAACCAGCAGCTGTTTGTGGGCTTTAGTTACATTTCTAAAGCCTACTGAACATGACTCACAGTCAATAATGTGGCCAGATTGATCTTTGAGGACGACAACTAGGGTGTAGAGGAATGGCTGTGAGAAATTTAAAGAAAACAAAATGCCAAATGAGAATTAAATGGGTACAGTTGAAATCTGACGCAAAGAATGCTAAGAAAAAGGGTGGTAGAAGCTTTAAGAAAATTCTTCCATAACAATAAACTTCTAGTTGTATAAATAAATTGATAAATTCCACCAAAACACAAGACTTCATCAATTTTTCAAAAAGAAAAAAAGATCGCACAAAGTTAAGAAAATTCTAACATCAATAAAATTCTAAATTCTAATTGCATAGAATAATTGATGAATCATTGAAGCACAATTTCTTTCAACCTTTAGAAAAGAGGGTAAGGAACTACGTCCAAAATCAGTATCTGCCATATTCATCACTGGCTATGAAAATTAAAATGTCCTAGGCAAGAAAAAATGAATAAGCAATAGGTGATGTAGCAAGAAACTTAGAACACGTGCAGAATTACAGCCATAGTGTAAGGATGGAACTAAAAATCTTGATAACCATGTAATTATTTCTCAACAGTAATTTGATCAATGAGGAGATATTAATGGAATTGACAGGATTTTTTAAGACAGTAATGTTGAGAGAATCAAATCATTGGTTCCTTACTCAATGAACAAACATCACCCAAGCAAATAGGAAAGTGATTAAAATTTCTCACTTGCTCAGCAGACCAAAGCTTTGGTGACTGCAGTTTTCCAACAAGCGTATAACCATGAAATCCTAGTGGTGTTGTTGCAGTGGATGGTTGGAACTTTATGTCAGCTACATTAGATGAAAGGAGATCAGTATTTCCATCACAAGTATACCAGCTCCCAGAATCATATAGTGCAGCTTCTACGGTATAGTTTGTAAGAATATTATCCTTGGATGTCTCTTGCGAATTATCTATTTTCACTTCAACCTGGACCAAGTTTATGAGATTGATAATATAACATAACCCAAATAACAAAATAAAACCATAACTAACATCCATTTTGAGAAAAATATTGATAACTAAATTCAACTTTATAAAATCAGAAAAAAAGTGATAATGAGTTAAAAATAATTGGACTTAGAAGGGGGGAATCCACAAACAAGGATAGTTACATATTATATAAATAACATGAAAAATGAAGCAAGTAATTTCACAAATATTTATGCTTACCAGTATCTCCGCGGAAGAAAAATCTTCGGCAAGGATTGATTTGAAAAAATAGTCAGTGATAAATACCTACACACCACATATTTTATAAGACATTAACATCAAGCAGGAAAGAAAATAGGAAATAGTCAGACAACTAAACAAATTGGACTTTCTATATTCAGAACAAAATTAAATAGAACAACACATAAAATATTCTCAAACTTGGATTTCCAAAAGTTTCAAATCATAAACGAGGCACATTCATGATCTGAGCTAACTCTTAGCTTAATTTATTCTGTAAGAGACATTATAACACAATGTTGAAGACAAATATCATATGTCAGCATCTCAGATAGATGTCATATGTAATGTAAACAGTATAACCTTCTTTTTTCATCCTTTTAGAAAATGCATTAATAGAGCTATAATAAGACTGCAGCATGTAAATGGGACTAAGCAGAAGTGAGGAAAATTTCAGAGAAGAAACCTTCGGCTTTGCAAGAAGAATCACATCACGGTGGATGCCAGATAATCGCCATTGGTCCTGATCTTCAAGGTAAGAGCCATCACTCCATCTAAACACTTGAACAGCCAGAACATTCTTAAGGTCTGAACCACATGGGTGACAAAAATCAGTGATTTCAAACTCTGCAGGTAGCCTGCTGTCTTGGCTGTCATTGCAAAATAATAAAACATCTGTTAATAAAACATGAGGTGATTAATGTCAAAGCTTTATTCTCATTATCTTTGTATTTTATGGGTATTACGTAATAAGACAATGACATCAACACCAACGAACAAACAAAAGCCCTTTTGTTTTAGCTTGAGTTGACCAAGGGCTATAGTTATCAATTTAAAGTTTACTTTACGATATGCCTTCTTGTCATCATGCATCACGGTTAACCAATTTCTGATTATTTTCTTTCAGTCATCATATTTAACTGTGTTGAGTATACTGACGAAGCATATCCTCTACCAAATATGTCAAGGTTATTATGATTTGTAAATTGTGTGTGGTGCACCACACATGATATTTATAATATAGGAAGGGGTACAAGAATAGTATATAATAATTACAATGATTGCAAATCAAATGAGAAATTAATGCATATCAATTTCTGATATGCACTTCTGTTAAATGTGTTATTTCTAACACTACCCCCTCAAGCTAAAAGCTTACCAAGCTTTAAGGTTGTTAAACAAAAATTATAGAAATTCTTCTTAGCACCAAAAACCTATGAAATTGATAACGTAGGCATCTACTTCTGGGATAGAGATGAGCCAGTACATCTTGGACAAAAATGAGAGCCAGAGCATTAGGACAAAGGTGGAGTTATTGTGACTTGCGAGTCATTACCAATATAAGTCATAATCGGAATGATTGTCGACGGGAATAGAATTCATTACAAATATGATTCACAAGTAGAATAGGAGGCACCATCACAATCATTGATGGAAGAAAAACTGCCACTGATACGATTCTCCATTGGGTAGGCACCACCGAAATGTTCATTGGTGGAAATAGCCACTGGTATAATCCATTAGTGGATAGGAAGCACCACTGAAATGAACATCAATGGGAAGAAAAACCACAAATATCTGAGTGGATGACATGGACGAGAGAAATGAATATCGAAGTTCTGAATTTATATTGATAGCACACAAGTCCTTGATGGTACTGCTCTGATTTCATATTATAATTTGGAAATTGTGTGAATTGCAAACCACACATAATATTTGTAATATAGGAAGGGGTTTCAAGAATAGAATATAATAATTACAATGATTGCAAATCAAATCAAATCAGAAACTAATGTGTATCGATTTCTGATTTGCGCATGTGTTAAATGTGCTACTTCTAACAGTTGTAACAGCCAGTACCAGCATGCACAAGAGATAGAGAGAGATACCTATATCCTATTGGATGCCCATTTATCCATGCACAAAAGGCAGAATCAACAGCTTCAAAATGTAACAAAATTCTTCTACCTAACAAAAACCAATCCATTGTTCAAAAGAAGTATTCCATATTAAAGTAAAGTCTATAGTTGATAAAAAGGAAAGAATAGATGGTGACTTTAAAGCAACATAAATAAAACAAATTGACATCATTTTTCCTATACAAGATACAGAAAAAAGATTGAACATATAATTCTTACAAGACTTGCATTATCAAGATCTATAAGCACTCATTAAAACCTATGTTTTCTCTCTATAAATGATCAATAAAACTAACTACAATAATAAAAATATATTTACGTCTAATTCATTGTCTAATAAAGAATAATTACATCTAAAGTACAGCACACCATAGTTACATAACTAAAGAATGGAATTGGAACATGGAAAGAATGACAATACCAAATTTCTCCCATTTTTTAAAAGATAAAAGACTAAATATTGCTAAAAATGAGTAAGTCATACCCTCCCATTCTTTAGGAATATGGAATTCTGTTCTATAGCAGCCCGTAGGATTTTCAATAGGAACCAAAGGAGGATCTACTGGAAATGGATACACAACATTTGTATATATAGGGACATCATATCCATGCATCTGCCAATTTGAAGGAACTGTACAAGTTTGGGGAAAGTAATTAGACGTGGATGAAATACTAGTGATCATAAAAATGACATCGTTCAATTCACAGGCAAGGATTAAAAAAGTATACGGATGATAATACGAACAAATAAAACAAGCAATAAGAGAACAAAATCTCCTATAAGATGAATTCATTAACCAAGCCCAAATGATCCATAAAAACCACACGTGTAACTAGGAAAATGCTGTGGCCTGTTACGTGTAGCTATCCCATCTTTCTGAATATTAGTGACAAAAACACCTGAAAAAACCCAGGGCAAGAATCCAAAGGGAAGTCGGGTACTGCTTTATTCCTTCCCTTTCAAAGACAGACCTATAGTTCAATCCAAAACCCTTTGGTACACAATTATATATGAACATAATGATGAATTTGATAGAGCACATTTTTACAAGAAAAATCAAATTATAGAGCACTTTCTAACAAAACAAAAGCAAATAGTACAGTTGGAATATCTGTTACTGGCCTATGACACTGCAACAGAGTTATACACACTGCATGTAAATTAATGGTTATAAAATATATGAGCATAAATATACACTTACCAGGCAAAAATTTCCACTCCAAATCCTGGAAATCACTTTCAAAAAATTTATCGGGGACAGTGTTTGGACTGTCAGCAAGGAAAAATTTCCAATGTCCAGACAAGGACTTAACAAATGGTAAGTCTTTGACCCAAAATGCACAACAATCAAGAGCTTCATCAACAGCATCATCATTCCAAACAGCAGATTTTGAAACCAAATGATCCACCTGGTTGCGTTTATACCAATATTTAAGAGATCCTACACATGACAAGATTCCAATTTATCCAAAAGAAAAGGAAACAAAGATATCAGAAACATAAAACACTGATGATTTTGATGTAATTTAAATCCATAAATTGCTTAATTCATAGAGTAAATTTACAAACTTTACTCACTAATTATCAGTTTCAAAAACTACGATCATAGATTATTAAAGCATCACCCTGAAAATCAACTAAACCCATCTTCTGTTTCTAAAGACAAATAAACTCTACACAGCATTGAAATGAATTTATTCAAACTCACTATTCAAATATCTAAAATAAATGAAGATTTTTTTAATGATAAAGAGATCATTTAAAAAAACATGAATTCAGAATGCAAATATTGTATATCCTATTATAGACAAACCCAACCCCATGTAAATGAATTCCACTTTATCAAACTGATATAGAATCATAAACCAAAATCAACACAAAAAAATGACAATAATCACTAAAAGTTTGAACAACAAAAAAATACAAAAACCTAAAATAGTGAATTGAAAAATGGACCTTCAACAGAGTCACGGCAATGCAGGGTAACATGTGATTCTCTTTTTCTCCATTTGATGAAAGAAGGATCCTCCCAAACTCTGTAACCAGAATCTGTAGAAAGAACAAGTGGTCCCACCAAAGAACTCATCACAAAATAAACCTATGAATCAGTGTTTTTTGGGTATAAGAGAGAAGAAGAAGAAGAAATAACTGTTTTATCAAAAAACAAAGCCAATGGAAATATCACATTTGTTGCCTATTTATGCCTTCCAGCGGAGGAATCTAAACCCATCCCTCTTATTTTTATAATAACACGTTTTTAATTAACTTCAGTCATTATCACTTTTCTTAATTTTTAAAACTTATTATGAAATTTTAATATGACTCTTTAATCAATAGTTTTATTGTAAACAACAAAAACAGACATAAAATATCTTATAAAAAAATATGATTTTAGATTGTAGTCTTAAGGATAAGAGTGGATATTATTTATGAGAGTGAGGTCACTTATGTCATGGAAAGTGAGTTTGACCTTAAATTAGACAAATAGTTGAAGACCAATTTCTTCTTAGATTTTTGTTAACTATTGAAGTTACTCATGTGA
Source organism: Lupinus angustifolius (assembly GCF_001865875.1). NCBI lineage: Eukaryota > Viridiplantae > Streptophyta > Magnoliopsida > Fabales > Fabaceae > Lupinus > Lupinus angustifolius. Next base: position 6,151,378 of record NC_032021.1, read on the forward strand.
GTAATAAATGTTACACTTTGGAATTTGTCTTTAATGCTAACATCACTTTCCCCTTTTAACCATCAAAAGTCCATCTTGAATTACACGAGTACTTAACAAGATAATTGAAACTAATAATGGAGATTCCAAATTTGTATGGCTGAAGGTATGTAGTTTATTTTTTATTTTTTGAATGGAAAGGATAGATAAAATAAAATGAATTTAAAGTAATCTTCATGTTCTAAATCCTAGAATAGATGCTAAGAAACCTTGGTAATAGGAGTAAACCAAATGATATTGAGGGTTATCCAAACTAAATTTCAGGGTAGAGTTTTGACAGGCACATGGAAAATCATCATTCAAACATTGTGCACAAATGTGCTATATCATCATTCACATGCTAAAAAAATTAACACCTAATCATCAACACAGTCAACCAAAAGAGAAAGAAACTGTTTCCTATATAGGAATACTTAAGCTGTTGTGGTAACCTATTCAGAGGCCTCAACTAATGCATTTTGCTGTACAACAATATGAACTCAGCTCTAGTTTTTTTACTCATTTCCTTCACTAGAAGTTGGCCATGTTGCAGTTGGGGCCTGGTTTGTTTCGGTAGAAGTAGGCCATGATGATGTTGGAGCCTGGTTTGATTCAGTAGATGTAGGCCATGATGATGTTGGAGCCTGGTTTGATTCAGTAGATGTAGGCCATGATGATGTTGGAGCCTGGTTTGTTTCAGTAGAAGTAGGCCATGATGATGTTGCAGCCTGGTTTGTTTCAGTAGAAGTAGGCCATGATGATTTTGGAGTCTGGTTTGTTTCAGTAGAAGTAGGCCATGGAGTTCTTGGTGCCTGGTTTGTTTCAGTAGAAGTACGCAATGGAGTTGTTGGGGCCTGGTCCCCTCCTGCTCTTCCACGAGGTTTCCGGAAATGCTTGTCATTGAACGATTCGGCAACGTCTGGATACTTCTTCCGTACTAGGTTTTCCAGGCACTTCCTGTAGGAAAAGTCCTCCTTTTTACCATTCTTTAAAACCACATACATGCATCTACTTTCCTGAAAATTGCTGTGTCTGCTAACCTGTAAAAACAAGCGCTCCAAGAAGGCTGTGTTTGGAACCCTAATTTTTAAAGGGGAAAAGTAATTTTGCCCTTATTTTTTAATACATGGCAACAAGGTTGTGCGTGGAACCCTAGTTTTAAGGAAAAGCTCTTTTTGCCCTTATTCTTTAATGCATGGCATGTTTTTTTAGGGTTTTGGGTAATTTACCACTCCATTTTCTCTCTTCTATAAACACGTGAGCAACAACTATGAAGTAGGAACCTTTTGAAACCATCCGCTTCCCCTTTTTCCCCTCTTTCTGCAGCAGTGAATAAACTCTGCAAATTTTGGCCACTCACTCACATCTCAACCTCCCACATACACATTTCTAGGGAAAAGCTTCTTCCCCTCACTTCCCTTGTCACATAGCCACTTCTTTCACAACTATAACCTCATCTCAACTACTAAGTTTTAAATTTTTTAATTATTCCACTTCGTTCTCCCAGTTACAAAACTTAAAAGAGTATAAATTACTTAATTTTTTAGTATTTAATGTATTTTTTCCCTTAGCAATAGCGGTCATTCCACTATAATGTTTTTTGGGTTACCGCTATGCCCCGCTATCCGCAATTGACTACCTAGTCATGGATAGTGTTGAACTATTTACAGAAATATACAGTGACAGATTCAAGGAAAATTAGTTAAGAGCACAAAACAATTCAGCAGAGTCCCTCCAAATTTCATGCTATTAGCATATACTCAGCAACATCAACAGCTTTCAAATACATTAAAATTGTTGAGTTCTCTCTGTTTTTAAAATTGTTGGGTCCACACATAAAGTTCCAGAGTGAACCTTCATATTTTTAAAATTGCTGGACTCTCTATTCTGTTCACATAAATGGTCTATGCTGACTTCTATCTAGGTATATGAGTTCCTGACATCCTTTTATTAATAGCTAGGAGGTTATGAAATCATAAAAATTCATCTTGAAGAAACTATAATTTTCTATGAGAAAAATAGAAATGACAAAAATCAATTTTCATGTGATACTGACATTTCATCAATTTGTTATAGTATTCAAGGACCACTCACCTGATCAACCCAATCCCAAATAAACCCTCCTTGGAGACCAAATGTGTTGTCAATTGCCTCCCAATATGTATGTAGATTCCCGTTGCTGTTGCCCATTGCATGTGAATACCTACCATTTCGGCATCATAAACAAAAAAGGAATAATTATCACTGAAAATAATGAGGAACAGTTGAAGGCACCATATGTTACTGATGATAAATTCAAATACAGCAAGTAATGTCTCAAAAACAAAGAAAGCTTACTCGCAAAGTATTAGAGGACGTGTTTCTGCAGGATCATTTGCAATTTTCAACATGTCCCAAACACGCATATACATAGGGCACACAATATCTGTGCATGGAGTTCTCGATCCACCTCCTTCATAATGTAATACCCGTGATGAATCTCTTCCTCGAATCCAACCTGATGAATGTCTTCACATTAACAAGATGAAGGGTGAAACAAATAAAGAGTAAAAAAATGGCAGCACAATATACGAGGCTCCCACCTAGTGGGATATGGTGATGGTAGATATATGCATTCTTACCTTCGCAAGCAAACAGTCTGTTCACAAGTGATAGACGGGACCAAATGAAGATGACAATAGCATTAGTTAACCCCCATATGAAGATTCTCAGACAGTACCAAAGCCTAATAAGATGCATCGTATTGCTATCCTATTCTCACTTTTCTGAAATTTTATTGTAACAAATCATCGATTGTTTTTCTCCTACCTTCTGTGAATAATTTGAATGCAAAGCCCATAATTTTGGAATTCTTTAATAAGAGTTCACACGATGGTATTTTCTGAAAAGAACTCTTTATCTTTTAGCACATAGAGACATACTGACCACTAACAAATTGATCTGTCTTTTGAAATTATAGTGCTTAAAAATGGTTATTTATTTTCTTAAGTAAATGAAATGACATTGGATGCAATTCTTTGGAAGGTACACCTCCACTAGATTCATAAGAATTTTTTCAAATGAACAAAAATGGTAGTTCTAGAGTGAACACTTAAATCCATCCTTCGTAGTTTTAGAGTGAACACCTATATCCTCCCTTGTGAAATTTAAAGACAGACACATTAGTCTCGATAAATGAAAACCCTGTGGTACCTAAGAATCTCAAATTTTGGCCAGATCAGTCCCTAATAAGAACTAATTTGATCGACGTTTGAGTTTCATGGAAATCATGTCGAGAAATTTATTTCTCGGGGGAAAATATTTCTGCTTCTAAATTTCTAAGGGACAAATACGGGGGTTCACTCACAGGTTAAAAAATAAAATGCTTCTATTATGTCAAAAATCAGGGTAAGTGTAGTGAGTGCACTACCAGCTAAAGCATAATGATTATGTCCAAATCCAGATTCATTCCCTAAAGACCAAGAGATGATGCATGTGTGATTTTTATCTCTCTCAACCATGCCAATCACACGATCCAACATTGAAGTTGCCCAAATTGGTTCCAGAGTTGGATGCTTGAGATGTTTAGAGTAATCAAAACCATGTGTCTCAATGTTGGCTTCATCTATCATGTACATGCCAAACAGATCACACAGCTCATACCAACGTGGATGTTGGGGATAATGACTGTTCCTTACAGCATTAATATTGTTTTGCTTCATTAAAACCAAATCCTGTAGGCACAATAGTCAGTCAATAGTGTCTGGAAAATGAAAATGTCTAGCATTTAGCCATCATAAAGATATGAACTGACAATCTTATTGAAGAAACTAAAAGGAGAAAAACAGATTACCCATACCTTTATCATACAGGACTCTATATTTGCCTTACCAACTCGTGGATGATGTTCATGCCTGTTCACACCACGTATTACGACAGCTTGTCCATTAACCAGCAGCTGTTTGTGGGCTTTAGTTACATTTCTAAAGCCTACTGAACATGACTCACAGTCAATAATGTGGCCAGATTGATCTTTGAGGACGACAACTAGGGTGTAGAGGAATGGCTGTGAGAAATTTAAAGAAAACAAAATGCCAAATGAGAATTAAATGGGTACAGTTGAAATCTGACGCAAAGAATGCTAAGAAAAAGGGTGGTAGAAGCTTTAAGAAAATTCTTCCATAACAATAAACTTCTAGTTGTATAAATAAATTGATAAATTCCACCAAAACACAAGACTTCATCAATTTTTCAAAAAGAAAAAAAGATCGCACAAAGTTAAGAAAATTCTAACATCAATAAAATTCTAAATTCTAATTGCATAGAATAATTGATGAATCATTGAAGCACAATTTCTTTCAACCTTTAGAAAAGAGGGTAAGGAACTACGTCCAAAATCAGTATCTGCCATATTCATCACTGGCTATGAAAATTAAAATGTCCTAGGCAAGAAAAAATGAATAAGCAATAGGTGATGTAGCAAGAAACTTAGAACACGTGCAGAATTACAGCCATAGTGTAAGGATGGAACTAAAAATCTTGATAACCATGTAATTATTTCTCAACAGTAATTTGATCAATGAGGAGATATTAATGGAATTGACAGGATTTTTTAAGACAGTAATGTTGAGAGAATCAAATCATTGGTTCCTTACTCAATGAACAAACATCACCCAAGCAAATAGGAAAGTGATTAAAATTTCTCACTTGCTCAGCAGACCAAAGCTTTGGTGACTGCAGTTTTCCAACAAGCGTATAACCATGAAATCCTAGTGGTGTTGTTGCAGTGGATGGTTGGAACTTTATGTCAGCTACATTAGATGAAAGGAGATCAGTATTTCCATCACAAGTATACCAGCTCCCAGAATCATATAGTGCAGCTTCTACGGTATAGTTTGTAAGAATATTATCCTTGGATGTCTCTTGCGAATTATCTATTTTCACTTCAACCTGGACCAAGTTTATGAGATTGATAATATAACATAACCCAAATAACAAAATAAAACCATAACTAACATCCATTTTGAGAAAAATATTGATAACTAAATTCAACTTTATAAAATCAGAAAAAAAGTGATAATGAGTTAAAAATAATTGGACTTAGAAGGGGGGAATCCACAAACAAGGATAGTTACATATTATATAAATAACATGAAAAATGAAGCAAGTAATTTCACAAATATTTATGCTTACCAGTATCTCCGCGGAAGAAAAATCTTCGGCAAGGATTGATTTGAAAAAATAGTCAGTGATAAATACCTACACACCACATATTTTATAAGACATTAACATCAAGCAGGAAAGAAAATAGGAAATAGTCAGACAACTAAACAAATTGGACTTTCTATATTCAGAACAAAATTAAATAGAACAACACATAAAATATTCTCAAACTTGGATTTCCAAAAGTTTCAAATCATAAACGAGGCACATTCATGATCTGAGCTAACTCTTAGCTTAATTTATTCTGTAAGAGACATTATAACACAATGTTGAAGACAAATATCATATGTCAGCATCTCAGATAGATGTCATATGTAATGTAAACAGTATAACCTTCTTTTTTCATCCTTTTAGAAAATGCATTAATAGAGCTATAATAAGACTGCAGCATGTAAATGGGACTAAGCAGAAGTGAGGAAAATTTCAGAGAAGAAACCTTCGGCTTTGCAAGAAGAATCACATCACGGTGGATGCCAGATAATCGCCATTGGTCCTGATCTTCAAGGTAAGAGCCATCACTCCATCTAAACACTTGAACAGCCAGAACATTCTTAAGGTCTGAACCACATGGGTGACAAAAATCAGTGATTTCAAACTCTGCAGGTAGCCTGCTGTCTTGGCTGTCATTGCAAAATAATAAAACATCTGTTAATAAAACATGAGGTGATTAATGTCAAAGCTTTATTCTCATTATCTTTGTATTTTATGGGTATTACGTAATAAGACAATGACATCAACACCAACGAACAAACAAAAGCCCTTTTGTTTTAGCTTGAGTTGACCAAGGGCTATAGTTATCAATTTAAAGTTTACTTTACGATATGCCTTCTTGTCATCATGCATCACGGTTAACCAATTTCTGATTATTTTCTTTCAGTCATCATATTTAACTGTGTTGAGTATACTGACGAAGCATATCCTCTACCAAATATGTCAAGGTTATTATGATTTGTAAATTGTGTGTGGTGCACCACACATGATATTTATAATATAGGAAGGGGTACAAGAATAGTATATAATAATTACAATGATTGCAAATCAAATGAGAAATTAATGCATATCAATTTCTGATATGCACTTCTGTTAAATGTGTTATTTCTAACACTACCCCCTCAAGCTAAAAGCTTACCAAGCTTTAAGGTTGTTAAACAAAAATTATAGAAATTCTTCTTAGCACCAAAAACCTATGAAATTGATAACGTAGGCATCTACTTCTGGGATAGAGATGAGCCAGTACATCTTGGACAAAAATGAGAGCCAGAGCATTAGGACAAAGGTGGAGTTATTGTGACTTGCGAGTCATTACCAATATAAGTCATAATCGGAATGATTGTCGACGGGAATAGAATTCATTACAAATATGATTCACAAGTAGAATAGGAGGCACCATCACAATCATTGATGGAAGAAAAACTGCCACTGATACGATTCTCCATTGGGTAGGCACCACCGAAATGTTCATTGGTGGAAATAGCCACTGGTATAATCCATTAGTGGATAGGAAGCACCACTGAAATGAACATCAATGGGAAGAAAAACCACAAATATCTGAGTGGATGACATGGACGAGAGAAATGAATATCGAAGTTCTGAATTTATATTGATAGCACACAAGTCCTTGATGGTACTGCTCTGATTTCATATTATAATTTGGAAATTGTGTGAATTGCAAACCACACATAATATTTGTAATATAGGAAGGGGTTTCAAGAATAGAATATAATAATTACAATGATTGCAAATCAAATCAAATCAGAAACTAATGTGTATCGATTTCTGATTTGCGCATGTGTTAAATGTGCTACTTCTAACAGTTGTAACAGCCAGTACCAGCATGCACAAGAGATAGAGAGAGATACCTATATCCTATTGGATGCCCATTTATCCATGCACAAAAGGCAGAATCAACAGCTTCAAAATGTAACAAAATTCTTCTACCTAACAAAAACCAATCCATTGTTCAAAAGAAGTATTCCATATTAAAGTAAAGTCTATAGTTGATAAAAAGGAAAGAATAGATGGTGACTTTAAAGCAACATAAATAAAACAAATTGACATCATTTTTCCTATACAAGATACAGAAAAAAGATTGAACATATAATTCTTACAAGACTTGCATTATCAAGATCTATAAGCACTCATTAAAACCTATGTTTTCTCTCTATAAATGATCAATAAAACTAACTACAATAATAAAAATATATTTACGTCTAATTCATTGTCTAATAAAGAATAATTACATCTAAAGTACAGCACACCATAGTTACATAACTAAAGAATGGAATTGGAACATGGAAAGAATGACAATACCAAATTTCTCCCATTTTTTAAAAGATAAAAGACTAAATATTGCTAAAAATGAGTAAGTCATACCCTCCCATTCTTTAGGAATATGGAATTCTGTTCTATAGCAGCCCGTAGGATTTTCAATAGGAACCAAAGGAGGATCTACTGGAAATGGATACACAACATTTGTATATATAGGGACATCATATCCATGCATCTGCCAATTTGAAGGAACTGTACAAGTTTGGGGAAAGTAATTAGACGTGGATGAAATACTAGTGATCATAAAAATGACATCGTTCAATTCACAGGCAAGGATTAAAAAAGTATACGGATGATAATACGAACAAATAAAACAAGCAATAAGAGAACAAAATCTCCTATAAGATGAATTCATTAACCAAGCCCAAATGATCCATAAAAACCACACGTGTAACTAGGAAAATGCTGTGGCCTGTTACGTGTAGCTATCCCATCTTTCTGAATATTAGTGACAAAAACACCTGAAAAAACCCAGGGCAAGAATCCAAAGGGAAGTCGGGTACTGCTTTATTCCTTCCCTTTCAAAGACAGACCTATAGTTCAATCCAAAACCCTTTGGTACACAATTATATATGAACATAATGATGAATTTGATAGAGCACATTTTTACAAGAAAAATCAAATTATAGAGCACTTTCTAACAAAACAAAAGCAAATAGTACAGTTGGAATATCTGTTACTGGCCTATGACACTGCAACAGAGTTATACACACTGCATGTAAATTAATGGTTATAAAATATATGAGCATAAATATACACTTACCAGGCAAAAATTTCCACTCCAAATCCTGGAAATCACTTTCAAAAAATTTATCGGGGACAGTGTTTGGACTGTCAGCAAGGAAAAATTTCCAATGTCCAGACAAGGACTTAACAAATGGTAAGTCTTTGACCCAAAATGCACAACAATCAAGAGCTTCATCAACAGCATCATCATTCCAAACAGCAGATTTTGAAACCAAATGATCCACCTGGTTGCGTTTATACCAATATTTAAGAGATCCTACACATGACAAGATTCCAATTTATCCAAAAGAAAAGGAAACAAAGATATCAGAAACATAAAACACTGATGATTTTGATGTAATTTAAATCCATAAATTGCTTAATTCATAGAGTAAATTTACAAACTTTACTCACTAATTATCAGTTTCAAAAACTACGATCATAGATTATTAAAGCATCACCCTGAAAATCAACTAAACCCATCTTCTGTTTCTAAAGACAAATAAACTCTACACAGCATTGAAATGAATTTATTCAAACTCACTATTCAAATATCTAAAATAAATGAAGATTTTTTTAATGATAAAGAGATCATTTAAAAAAACATGAATTCAGAATGCAAATATTGTATATCCTATTATAGACAAACCCAACCCCATGTAAATGAATTCCACTTTATCAAACTGATATAGAATCATAAACCAAAATCAACACAAAAAAATGACAATAACCACTAAAAGTTTGAACAACAAAAAAATACAAAAACCTAAAATAGTGAATTGAAAAATGGACCTTCAACAGAGTCACGGCAATGCAGGGTAACATGTGATTCTCTTTTTCTCCATTTGATGAAAGAAGGATCCTCCCAAACTCTGTAACCAGAATCTGTAGAAAGAACAAGTGGTCCCACCAAAGAACTCATCACAAAATAAACCTATGAATCAGTGTTTTTTGGGTATAAGAGAGAAGAAGAAGAAGAAATAACTGTTTTATCAAAAAACAAAGCCAATGGAAATATCACATTTGTTGCCTATTTATGCCTTCCAGCGGAGGAATCTAAACCCATCCCTCTTATTTTTATAATAACACGTTTTTAATTAACTTCAGTCATTATCACTTTTCTTAATTTTTAAAACTTATTATGAAATTTTAATATGACTCTTTAATCAATAGTTTTATTGTAAACAACAAAAACAGACATAAAATATCTTATAAAAAAATATGATTTTAGATTGTAGTCTTAAGGATAAGAGTGGATATTATTTATGAGAGTGAGGTCACTTATGTCATGGAAAGTGAGTTTGACCTTAAATTAGACAAATAGCTGAAGACCAATTTCTTCTTAGATTTCTGTTAACTATTCAAGTTATTCATGTGAGTAATAAATGTTACACTTTGGAATTTGTCTTTAATGCTAACATCGTTTTCCCCTTTTAGTCATCAAAAGTCCATCTTGAATTAAGCCAGTACTGAACAAGATAATTGAACCTAATAATGTTATGTTAAATTTTAATTAGATTTAAGGATGATAAGCTTTAAAGCAAAAATGACTAAAAAGCTAATGAAATCTAGGGAGAGTAAATATACATAACTTTACTCAAACAAGCGAATAGACTATTTCTAAATTTTTATCGGCCGAAGGTATGTAGTTTATTTTTTATTTTTTGAATGGAAAGGATAGATAAAATAAAATGAATTTAAAGTAATCTTCATGTTCTAAATCCTAGAATAGATGCTAAGAAACCTTGGTAATAGGAATAAACCAAATGATATTGAGGGTTATCCAAAATAAATTTCAGGGTAGAGTTTTGACAGGCACATGTGCCATCATCATTCAAACATTGTGCACAAATGTGCCATCATCATTCACATGCTAAAAAAATGAACACCTAATCATCAAAACAGTCAACCAAAAGAGAAAGAAACTGTTTCCTATATAGGAATACTTAAGCTGTTGTGGTAACTTATTCATAGGCCTCAACTAATGCATTTTGCTGTACAACAATATGAACTCAGCTCTAGTTTTTTTACTCATTTGCTTCACTAGAAGTTGGCCATGTTGCTGTTGGGGCCTGGTTTGTTTCGGTAGAAGTAGGCCATGATGATGTTGGAGCCTGGTTTGATTCAGTAGATGTAGGCCATGATGATGTTGGAGCCTGGTTTGATTCAGTAGATGTAGGCCATGATGATGTTGGAGCCTGGTTTGTTTCAGTAGAAGTAGGCCATGGAGTTCTTGGTGCCTGGTTTGTTTCAGTAGAAGCACGCAATGGAGCTGTTGGGGCCTGGTCCCCTCCTGCTCTTCCACGAGGTTTCCGGAAATGCTTGTCGTTGAACGATTCAGCAACGTCTGGATACTTCTTCCGTACTAGGTTTTCCAGGCACTTCCTGTAGGAAAAGTCCTCCTTTTTACCATTCTTTAAAACCACATACATGCATCTACTTTCCTGAAAATTGCTGTGTCTGCTAACCTGTAAAAACAAGTCCCAACATTAACAAAGACAGACACATTAATATTCTCAATATGCATAGACACAAAGCATAAGCTGAAAAATTTCCCAAACATGTAGATGAAAGGGAAAAAGGTCAACAATATAATCACAAGGTTCAAATCCTGAAATTTAGGTAGGAAGACATTTTTATCTTAGGGTAACCATGACGAGATCAGTTATAATTGCAACTAAAAGCTAAAAGGAGAACAAAAGAGAAGTGAAGGATACCATGACATAATCAATTCCATCACCCATTTTGGTTTCCTTATCTGGATGGTGTTCGAAGACATTCTCAAGCACAAATGCTTGATCCTCTGAAGCCAGCGGATCCCCATCATTGTACCTTCACAGACGAATACATTATTACTTTATTAGAAATTAAGATGAAATGCCCTATGATACAAATTTCATATATGTGGGGAAGGAAAAAATGAAAGTACAGAAAGAAGGGGCAACTATAGAAATTAACAAATAAAGCTTATATAAGGGCAGAAAATCAAAGCTATAACAGCTATCATAGCAGCTGGTAGCTTGTTCACACCAAAAAAATAACTCCTAACATAATTACTGAGGCAGGAAGCAAAAATGTATAGCACAGAGGAGAATGTTCCTATTATGACACCTCGTGCAGTTTCAGACAATGCAGCTTGCAATTAATGTAGCTAAAATGTGAGACAACAAAAAGGCTGGGTGTAAACTGACCATAGGGTTAAGATCTCAAACATTCTCTTGCAAATTCATTTTAGACTTACCCTTCTTGTTGCATGATACGTCTGATTGACTGCACAATAGAATCAATATCCTTACGAACTTCTTGTTCCTCAGGTGTGTACATTGGAGGTGGTGGTCTGGGCGGGCGAGTCATATTTCTCCAGTCACCTGCATTTGAACCCCGTCCTTGCGAACTTTCAAAGCGTTTTTTCTTGAATGATTCTCTGCCCTGCTTTCCCCATTGAAAGCTTTTGTCGCTGTCAGAATTAGCTGAAGCGACTTGTGAGTCCCATCCTTGAGAACTTGCAGCCTGATTTGACTTATTTTTGGAATCCCATGATTGGCTTTCTGAGGATTTGGGTTTTCCCCATTGAAAGTTTTTGTCAGGGCCAGAATTTGCAGAAGCGATTTGTGAGTCCCATCCTTGGGAACTTGCAGCTTGATTTGACTCATTTTGGGAACCCCATGCTGGGTTTTCTGAGGATTTGTTGAAATTACTTTCCCAAGCATTAGACCTAGATTCAGCATTCCATTTCCAGGAGCTCCCAGAATCCTCTTGGGATCTATCAAACCCACCACCTTGCACTTCAGATTTCTTTCCTCCCCACCCTGACCATTCATTTGATGTTGTTTTTGCTTGGTTGGCTTTTGCATCCCAAGCACCAGGCTTAGAAGAGTCATCTTGGATAACACTAGCTTTCCTCTGACCAGAGTTCCAAGAATCCTCTTGGACTCTTCCGGACCCACCATCTTGTATTTCAGATTTCTTTCCTCCCCAGTCCAACGAATCATTCGACTTTGTTTTGGCTTGGTTGGTGTTAGCATCCCATGCACCAGGCTTAGAAGAATCTTCTTGGGCAACATTAGCTTTCCTCTGACCAGAGCTCCAAGAATCCTCTTCTGCTCTTTTAAACCCGACATCTTGTATTTCAGATTTGTTACCTCCCCAGGCCAACCAATCATTAGACTTTGTCTCTGTTTTCTTTGTATTGGCATCCCAAGCATTGGACCTAGAAGAGTCTTCTTTGACAACATCAGTTTTCTGCTTTCCGGAACTCCAAGAATCCTCCTTGGCATTTTCAGATACACCTTCAGCTTTATTTGATCCCCAACCAGACCAATCATTGGATTTTGTTTCATTCTTATTTGCATTTATGTCCCAACCATTGGAAGTTGAACTATTCGGTACTTCACAGTTCTCTTCAAAGACTGCATCATCAAAACCAGACGTATGCTGGGGAGACATGCCCCAATCCATATTCTCATCTTCTAGCAAATCATCAATGTCTTCACCCAAACAAGCATTTTTTTCTTCTTCTCCACTGGTGAAGTCTTTCACCATGTAAAGAAAATTGTATACATCCATCCCTCTATTCTCGCTGGACTTTATCTGCAAAAGAAAAAATAAACATTAAAATAACATTCACAGAACTCCAACAAGTAATATCACCCATCAAGTCCAATATTAAATTTGAATATAATCAAGTACCTCTTTCGCATTCCATACGACATCAAATTTTGAACCTGTACCCACAGCCACATGTTTGCCCCATGAACAGGAGGCAACTACACTTGATAAAGAATCTGTATGGAACTTTTCAGCAGCTCGCTCGAAACATTTTCGAGGTGTCTGCATAATCACATTAGAATCTATGACAAAAACACAATGATACAACTCATGATTAAGGAATTGGCAACCAAGGCAAGTCACTTACAAATAGTGTCGCATCAGTAAATGGTACTTGGATGTTTAGTTGTCGTGCCAGTGCTTTATATCCTCCCTTGTTAAAGCCCACCAAATTCCCACCGCAAGTCATGCTACTTGCTAAGAGAATGAGATGCTCCCGAAGGAGACCTTTGGCTACCATTTTTACTGACGTGGCAAGACGCTGCAGGCAGCCACAAATGGTTAAAAGACGGGCAGAACCCTAATGAGGAGATACTATAAAGTATATGATTTTCAAACCACTTTCATCAAACAATACTCAATAAACGACGACATCACTCTCACAATATTAGTGCCACAAGAATGAACACTTTTTTCTATAGAAGAAATGGCATTGAACGGAAAAGAGAAGTATAACTTAGAAGAGGATAAGAAACACTCCAACGCAGATGAAAAATTAAACACAATAAAAAAGGGAAATAAATAAGTATGAAGCAAGTCTTCTCATTCCCTCTGCAAATAAGGGACAGCAACATGCTTGAAGCAGCCATGAGCATTAGAGATGTCTGAAATCGAACTAGGGGACAACAAGCATCCTTGAAAATATGAACTTAAGCTCCAACAGTCCAAATGAACACACATCAGAGGACAGCAAAAAGTGCAGAGTCAAAAATCACAGATTCCTATAGTAAAAATAGAGGGGGAAATTGACAGGGTATACTTTTGGATTCATCCTACAGGCAACCCCACTGAAGTAAAATATAAGCTTTATGCTATTTTTAGCAGTGAGTTTAGAAATAGGAAAGAATGTATTAAACTCAGCATTGGATATCAGTTCATGCACTGTCAAAAGTAATCCCAACAGTTTGACAGCTGAAGAAAGGAGTCGGAAGCATACAGTTTAGAATTTTAATTTAACTCAAATGCTTGGAACTTCAAATTGGAATTTAAGTGCAAATATGCTTCTAAACAGAGCATATAACTTCATAGAGTAACTTACCAGTTACCACTACATTTGGTCAAAATAGAGGCTACTATGTTCTTAATTTTTATTGCTACTAGGACTCTTACATAAGGAAACTATTAATTAAATAAATGAACTCCCCATTATAAAATTATATCCAGAACTCCTGTTAATAAATTTTTAAAAATATTAACAGCCATGGTCTTTTTTTAAGTTACAGTTAGATAGGTTACGTGAATTAAGGATAAAATAGATACCAGAACTATAAAAAATGAACTTCTATAAGATGAAAATACTTGGAGATGATACTATAAAGTATAAACAGGCAACTTTAAATCAACAAGGGCTATTGTTCAGATATAGTAAAGGAAAAACATATGCACTTTTGAAGATTAGTGACTGAGGAACTAAGAAGGTTAGATAATGAATAAAAAAGAGGAAACTATATCTAATTGATTTTGGATGCATTTTTAAAACAGGGTGCAAAAAAGGCTCTCAACCAGTTAAATGTGTGCTTTAAAGTGCATAGTCACGGAGAAGCGGAGCAGACATCAGACATGTTAATATTACATTAAATATATTATTCGAATATTTACCTGAATTGCTTGAGCAAATGTACATGAGATTCCAAGTAACTCTTGAATTTGCTTAATAGCATAAGGGATTGACCGTCTTGTATCAATCAAATGAAGGATGGGAAGGCATGAGTCATGGACAATCCTCCAAGCATCGCCACTTTGTTTCACAGCTGCCTTGTCGAGAATGACATCAAGAGCCAATTCACCCTTTGGAGATTTGGAGGGGTTTCGGACCCATGTGTTTGTATCTGGATTAACCCAGATTATATTTGCAGAGCTTATTCGTGGATCTCCTATTTTTATGAGAGAAAATCAGAAAGATTATTTCAGTATAAACGCAACATGTGACAGACAATCGGAAAAGGCTCCTCTAAAATCTAAATTGAGTTTGTCTCTAATGTAAGCTCATAAAAGGGGTATCTACCATTAGATCTACTCTTACAGCTTTTAGTGGATAAAGATGTTAATGTATTTTATCAAATCAACGATGGATACTCCTTTACTTGTTACTTGAGCCAAACTCATTTTAAAGGAACTTTACCCCAGACAATCAATATAAATTAATAACTAACAAATATGAACAAAAAACAGTAGGAAGCAAATTACATCCTAAAAAGATAAAAGAGTAAAAATTTCAGTACATAATTCTTTTATGATTTTGAGATATTATACATTCCACTGGTTGTAGCACAGATCCCTCAGTTCCTTTTTACAACAAGAGGATACATCAATAACATGTAGCCAACCCCACCCTATGGGAATAAGCCTCGGCTCGTGCTGCTGTTGTTATGGTTGTATGATACATCAATAGGCAAAAGTAGAGCATATAAATAATTGTGACCGGAAAAACAGAAATTGTATGAAGAGAAAGGTCAGAAGCTTCCATGAGCTATCTACCAAGGACACCATGAGAGTTTTGTAATGGAGGTCCAGCATTAATTTACTCAATATAGACTGAGTTGATTTAGGTTTTGGTATTTCATATTTTCTGCTTGTTGGTTTGCAACTCGTAACAAGCATAAGGATAATAAAACTTTGGCTTAAGAGGAATCATAGAGTATGAGTCTTATTGTATTAGAAGGATTTGGATTGCACAATTAACTCTACTACTTGAGCAGTTGATCTACTTAAGCATTAGGTTAGTGTATAGCATCAGTGAAAACCCACATTATTCGGAGCATCTTTTTTCTCTTTTCCAATATTCTTAGCCATAACCTATAATTTCACGAATACTCAGACTAAATGATAATTGAAATATGATATTTCGATTAAAATGAATTAAAAAGAAAGTACCTTTGACTACTGTCTCTAACAAAACCGGGCAGATTATGTCAGACATGATGTTTGCTGTTTTGTCCAAATCACTATGATCACCATCTGGCCAGAGGAACTTGACACATAGTGCAGAATGATGTGAACAATAGCAAGACTCGCTGCCAGGAAGGAAATATAGATCAAAAGCAAAAAAATTAACTGAAAATATTGCACTGTTACTGTCTCTAGTATCAAATGGAATATAGACTGACATTTAAGCTGGAACGGTCAGAAGATAAAGCATGTGATTACAATGCACAAAGAAAGGCAATGCACATTCAAAAGCTTTTATCTACCTATTTGTTTTTTCTTCTTCTTCTAAAAAAAAGAAATAAGAAATTCTCAAAGGAAATTCTATTTTCATTCACCTTCAAAATAGAAACAGTAGTTTTTCCAAGTATAATGCCACAAAGGCTTCAGAGAAAAATCAACCAGTTGAATCACAATAATATTGAATTGCCGTGCTCCACAAATATGATAGCTGAGTTTGTTAGATACATTATTATATAATCATGCATTGAATGAGAAGATAACTTCCAATCAAAAGAGGACACCAGAAATATCAGAACATTTTTTATTTAGATTTCCTTCTGTTTTGATTTTCAGATAAGCAAACTTCCTATCTTCCTTTAGTCAAACTCTCTTGCCTTTCTTTCTAAAAAGGCTTCTCTATAAAAAGGTAGAGAACTTGTTGTGTGCATACTCATATACCCATGCATAACAACAAAAGGAGGGATTATGTTATGAAAGGAGAAGAGAATAGAAATGCAACAAAAAAAACACTTCTGTCAAAAAAAAATCTCATTTCTTTCTAACTTTTCCATAAAAATAAAGGTAGAGAACTTGTAATGCCTGTAATCTTGTACTCATAAGCAAAAAAAAACTAAAGAAAAAGTACACACAAAGAACATAAAAATGATGCTTTCCAGCATCTTGCAATTTGAATTAGTATAAAAAAGTAAATTAACTTTAAGAAAAGAATGAACATGAAAAGAAGCACACAAAAAAAAGAAAACCTAACAAGAAAAACAGGAACAGCTGCTAATATAAAAATATGCGCAGAGTACTACTTATACTTCATGATTTTTACAAAGAAAGAAGGGCAAAAATAAAAAGGATAAAATGAGCTCCTACATTTACTACCAATCAGATTTTAAGCAACTACTTATTTCAGGTAAGCATGAACTAAGAATGCATAGAAGTTAATAAGTGCAAGAAAACAGAACTGAAGATTAACCTGAAATCCAATTCAGTCCTCTTAAAAATTTGATTTACTTTCTTTTTCCGATTAAAGGAATTAAGTCTTTCCTGGCATCTTTGCAAAACTTCATCCAAATTGACCTTTAGCTTCTTTAGCATAACCTGTTACAATAAAATGGTTAGTCATCATCACAATGATAATAATAACAACAGAAGCAGCAATAATAATTGTACTCATATTAGATATAAAGTAAATCCAGCAACCTCATCCAGATGAATGTGGCCAACAAGCCCAGCCGCAATTTCAGAACTGTCCTTGCGATTTCGCTGCTGTTGATATCTGCAAAAGAGAAATAGGTCCCAGAAATACTGAACATAAGCACATCTGTTTTGCAGCATAAAATATCACAACCTGCTCCAATAATGTGAATATTTTTTTATAACCCAACCAAATAACAGGTAAGATTTTGAAAAGATTAGACAAACTGCATATCAGGATTTAATATCCTTGTGAACAAAAAGAGAAAAACAACCATAAAAAGGAAGCTCACTGCACGAGGCTCCAACCTAGTGGGGTTTGGGGAGGGTAGATGTATGCAGCCTTACCCTCGCAATCGAAGAGGTTGTTTAAAAGATTTAAACCCATGATCTCTAGGTCACAAGGCAAGCAACCTTACCGGTGCGCCGAGGCTCCCCTCTAGAAATAAAACCCGAAACCTTACAATAAGACTTCCCATGCAGAAAAATACCACAAGCAAAGCATAAAATAAGACTTACTCAACGATGAACTCTACTGATATGTCCTTGAGAGTGACTTTTCTCAATTGATTTTTAACTGCATATGCTGCATGTTCGATGCAATAACTCCTTCCACAACAGCAGTCATTCAAATACAAAATAACACGATGATCAATAGGTTCATTCCTAAAATTGGCCTTACACAGTAATATTTCCTGAAAATGACATGCATAAATAAAACAATCAGCAGAAAACCATTTCTGAGACTTGAAAAATAGATATCTGTTATTTCTAATGCAGAAATGATTACCTTCATCAACTCCCATGAAGAAGTGCTGCTTGGACTAGCATCAAGAACAGCCTTATATGCAGGGTTTGACATAGAAGTTGCAGCTAAGACCCCAACAGGCTCCCCAGCAGGGAATAAGTGTTGAGTCGTATCTCCTGCTTGTATCCCATACTCAAACTGAATGACCGAATTGCTGCAAACATTTCGTACTGTCCCATCATAGCAAACCACAACATCACGAAGGATGGCCATCAAGTTCTTGAATAGCGTTCCTGGTTCAGATAATCCTCTCGAAGAACGCACAAGTATTTCTCTAGTGGAAATTGAATGCACCATCTCTTCATATGGATCCAAGCCATGAAAAAAACATCCTTTGAGCAGCCCATATTCAGCAGAGGGATAACCATCCCCATCATAACAACACTTCGTGTGGAAATGGGATGCAATATCCTCAATCAACTCCCTTGAGTAAAATCTTCCCCTTTCAAAAAGCTGTTGGCCTAAGAACCCCATTTGTTGAACCACCTTGTTGATGGCCGACTTGCTTTTTGAGTCAATCAAATCTCCAAGTCTGGATGACTTTAGAGCAACATTGATAACAGGTTTTTCAACATCTTGAATGTGCTTTTCCAGTTGCTGTGCCACCAGCTCATTGTATATTGACCTTAGCTGATACAGCAATGGAGAAACTTTCCCAATGCTTCTATTTATAATTCTTTTCCGCGCCTGGGATATCGAGAAATCCTGAAGACCAACACTAAACCCATCAGCAAATATGTTTTCCATCAGAAAGGGCTGAATAACGTCAAAAAATTTTAGTGCTTCCTGAGGTCCTTTTGCAAAGAAAATTGAGGCTGCAATTTCATTTATCATAGTCGGCAAAAGATCCCTACTAAAATCAAACTCCACAATATCACTATGGCTAATTAAGTAACGGCCTCCAGCACAATCAAAAGAAGAGGGCAGTGCACACTGTAAAAGTTGCATGGCAGTCCAAGCATCACCAGAATTGGCTTTGAGCACAGCAGGCCTAGGCAATGGCTGGGTAAGAAACATAGCCAATCTATGAGCTGCCACTCTATCCAAAATACAAGTCTTGAACAGCATCTTCAGTGACAATAGTGAATCAGAAGTCAGTTGTAGGTTCAGATTACCACTGTGAGAACTTAGCAGCTGTTTCTCCACGGCGAATAGTTCCAACACCTCAGCTTTAGCAGCAAGTGACTGTGGGTAAAATAGATGGACACAGTCTCCATCAAAATCAGCCCCAAGGGGCCCACATATGAGAGGATTAATTTTGACGGTATGGTCATCATGGATGTAAACTTGCAGTGCCTGTAACGAGTGTTTATGTGTTGTAGGTGGCCTGTTGATGAACACAGTGTCACCATCCATAATCCTCCGATGGACTATCTGACCCGGCTTAAGATAAATGTGGCCCTTTGAGCCTTCCCTTAATGAATAAGTTGACACACCTTCCTTGTATGTCAAACATAAATGTTCGTCAACTAACTTTTGCAGATAGCTCAAGTTATGAATATTAACTCTTTCCTCAAAAGTAATCTTTTGGGCCACTTCAACCGGAATTCCAACTTCATTAATTTTCTTGTAGGCATCTCCAGTGATAACACTGCGAGAAGAAAAACCTGAACCCTTTCTTATAAATAGAGTCCTCATTTTCTCAAGCCATGCTTTTGTTGATGATTCATTGAGCTCTTTATTGACCCCATAATGAGTTTCTATATCGCGGGCTGCCTTAGAAGTGCCCCTTACTTGAAGATACAGATCAAAAACTGACTGCAATTCATTTGCTTCTAGTTGATGAGACTCGAAGTTTGGTTCACCAGACCTAGAGCTTTTGATTACTTCAACCTTCCTGAGCAATCTTCTGAGTGTTGTTATGGAAGGGTCCTACAAAGCGAGAAAGAAATGTAACTTAAAAATGTACTACAGAAGAGCTTTAGGAACAGGCCCCAAAAAATATCAACATTTGCGTACCGAAGACATGACACTGATGCCATCTGAAGCCACTGGCACTGATAAGCAGTTTGGTGGTACAGGAAGATACTTTAAAACATAGCCATCTTGAGGAAAATATCCTTTTCCAGCAAGCTTTTTCTTGGTCTCATGAGAAATTCTCTTAATAATTTCCTTTGCCTGTAAGACATTTGACAAGCAAAATATAAATCAAAAGGCAATGCCAAGCGCCAACAGAAAGATATTAAATTGGCAAACACAAATAAAAAACCACATACAGTTAGCCTTATCTCGAAACTCTCAGCTATAGACAATTCTATAATAAACATCAAAGACATTTTATCCTTCGTAGTAATTTTAGCCACATATAAAATGCTAATGTCAAATCAATCCATGCGATGAAGTCAGAAATTAGAATAGTCAAGATAAAAGTGTGTAGCTATATAGCTAAACATGTAACAAATTTGAGAGAGAGAGAGGGAGAGAAATAAAAGTTAAGTGTATAGAGGTAAAAGGGAATTGCAAGAAAATATTAACGTGGGCAATATATTTCCAGACAAGTAAAACCAACTAGCTACTTAAAACAGTAAAGTAACAATGGAGGGTAGTGGAAACCAAACCTCACAGGGAAGCAAAGCTCGAATATTTGAACCCTCATAGCGATAGCCATATTTTTCTAAGAAGCTCCAAAAACTAGATTGCAACTTCGACTTCGACACCTCGAGTGTCAAATAACAAGCCCCATCGGTTGTTTTGACCTCCCGAATAGAAACTTGTGCAGCATTAGTTTCCTAAAAAGGAAGAAATATAAATATCATGAACCGTAAAAATGAACTTTCATGCCAATAAAGGATTCCCATCTGAAAAATTAATATAAAAGTAAAATCAATTACATCCAACTAGATAAGGAAGACCTAGTTCAAGCCAAATTTGTGTAATAAGAACAAAAATACACAAAACCAAAGCATAAGAGATAAGACTTCAATCAATTCAGAAATAACAAGTTCAGTTTTCTGTTATACCTAACTCCATCTTTCCTTTCTCAACTATCCTCAGATTCTAACATGGTACCAGAGCCATATCTTAATCTAGTTTCACGGAGCTACATGAAGCAGGAGTGGACTGCTAGGTTTAGTGCTGAAGATGAGCACAAAAGACTAGCTAATACAGAAGGGAACATGATGTGGATCTAAAGCTTGCTGCAAAAGCTTGAGTTTACTTCCATTATTCCAGTCATCTACTGTGCTAACTCGAGTACTATGATGTTGTCTAGAAATCCAGTCCTTCATTCAAGGACAAAGCATATAGAATGGGACTTATTCTGGGTTAGAGATAATTAGCAAGAAGATTATAGTGGAGCATGTCCATAGTGATCAGCAAGTTGCACACATTCTAACTAAGCCTTTCTCAAGCTCAGGATTTCTGATTATGAGATAAACTCAGAATAACTGAGAAGAACCATGCACACACTCCTAAAGAGGACTACCCACCTTAGATTGAGGAAGGAATATTAGAGAGTGAATAATCTTATGAGGCTCAGTTATGTATAGTATGCTAAGTAACTAAAGTAAGGAAAAGAAGTGATGTGGCTCACTTCACTTATATTATCTGTTAGTCTTTAACCACCTTCTATAAATAGTTGGTTACTACATTTTATTCAATCCATCAATTCAGTAATAACAATTTCTAGTTTTCTGTTTTACTTAACTCTCTTTCTCTCTCTCTCTCTCTCTCCCAACTATCATCAGGTTCTCAATTGATCAATGTGGAGGGAAGAGTGCAGGAGTTGGTATAGACGTATAATCCTTTCAAGACTTGCAAGAAAGCTCTAACAGCATGAAGAAAGACTAAACTGAGTTTTGTAGCCTCTTCGACTCTATGTGCAGCACATGACGGAGCAAGGCAAACAAACCTCCATTGATGGAGATGAAGCCTCCAATCATGAGAACTCACTGAAAAGGTGGCCCAATGCACGAAGCTCTCACTTAGTGGGGTCTGGGGAGGGTATGAGAAATAAATGAGGTACAACTCATGGCCAAGCGAATAGAGCTTCCACCACTTGAGGGTGGCGATCCTCATAGGTCACTAACTAGGGCAGGGACATACTTTCCAAGTGGGTGGAGCTTCCACCATTCGATGGTGGCGATCCTCATAGGTGGCTATTCAGGATCCTTATGAGGAACTCAAAGCCTTGAAGTAAAACGGAGGGGTGCCAGAGTAAATCAATGAGTTTAAGCACCCATGACATTGGTGCCCAGACAGCCGAAGATGCAATTTGTGGGGTATGCTTTGAATGGGTTAAGAGATGACATCAAAAGTTGGGTTCAGGTCTATAACACGAAAAGCCCGAACTGAGCCATCAAAGTGGCTCGAAATGTGTCAGTGGTTCTGAAGAAAGGGAGTGAATGGCAGCTGAATAGTTGAATGGGGAGTGTCCAGTTACAGATACGAGAGGGGGAAGGAATATGGAGCGACGGAGTGAGTTGTGGTGGAAATAGGGTAAATGATCATGCTATTGATTTCATTGTGTGTACGTACTAGGCACGTGCCCATGCGAGTTTTTCTTAGTTATATGTGTGTATGTGCATATTTACACCAATAACTCTTCAAGATAAGAGACAGACTGTATTGGCCACATCACATGCTACACAAATAAAACATTCCAATGCTATTAAACAAAAAAAATACTACGATGATGATGAGACACTTCTAGAAGCTACTTAAACATTCTTAACACATCACATAAATGAAAAAAGCCTTCATTTAAAAATTAAAAAAATAATCAAATTCAGAACTTGGTGAAAAATATATCAAATAAAAAAAATTATTATAAGATTGATTCATCATACTAACCGGACAACAGGAAGGTGAAAGTCTCTGTGCTACACCACTGCTTGATGCTGGAAACTGAAAAATTAAGAGCCCGTAAAATAAAGCACACAAAATGGCATACGATGAAGGTCTCGTATTCTTGTTTCTAAATTAAACACTCAAAGTGTGTGATAGTCAGATTACAATACATATTAAGACAACTAAACTAACAAACCAAATCTTATTCATGCATTTCGATCTTCAAAAATGACAACAAAAAAGAAGAAATATAAACTGAACAACAAAATTGTAATAACTTTACAAATTCAAATGTTTGCAAGTGGAATTTGTATAAATGTCTATCACAATATATCTAGACTCACTTATTTACACTCCTTTAAACAAGTCAAAGTTCTTTTTACTTCTCAAAATGTTTATATACATTGCTACATGTTCACACTCATTGTTAATTCTTTCAATTATTTTTCTAAATTGATAATCATTTTTCCCATTAGAATGACAAAAATATATACATGGATGTATATGATAATATCATTTTAATAAAATCATAAATAAATGTGTATCATAAATAATTTTGTCATAGATCATACTTTAGTAATCATGTATTGGTACGGTCAATAAATAATTTCATCACTACAGTGTGATTCTGTTCCTGGAGTACACTTGTTGTCTCAAAAAGTGTCACTTAATGTCCCAAAAAGTGTCACTTGATGTGATTGGTTGAAACAAGGTATTCAAGTCAAAAGTATAATAATTAAATATTTTTTGACCAATGACAAAATGTGGCACATGAAGTGACACACTTTTGTAGAACAACAGATGTACTCCCTTCTATTCCACAATTCTTTTATTTACTAATGGAGATGACCACTAGGAGGATCTCTTATCACACAAAAAAGGGCATCCAGTGTAGGAGGCTCCCACTTAGTGGAGTGGAGTAAAGGTATACAACCTTACCCTCACAAGCAGAGAGGTTATATCCAAGATTTAAATGTGTCACCTCGTGGTCATTAAACAATAACTTTATGTTGCATCAAACTCATATTTGTGGACAAATAAGCAATGGGTGTGCCAAACATTCACAAGGCTATGTATCATGTGAAACAGACATGATTGGGAGTTCAAACATGAGTGGCATGATGAGAAACAAATTAAAGATCTCAATGTTTTTACGACTAGATAGGGGACACAATGGTAGGATATTTCTACCAATGAGGATTAAAATTTGGATTAATGTAAATAAAGCAAGATAAAATTGAGCAAGACTCTAGATTTTTCATATATTTTCAGCTAGCAGCAATTGAAGCTTAAATACAATAAGCAAACTCTAATTATGATGTTAGCCATACACTTGGCATCATCTTGATTGATAGATATTTTTTAAGGGAAAAGAAATAAACTGTAAAATATACTTTAATTGACAATGTAATCTGCCATCCATTTAGGAGTAACAATTTGCCTTATGGACTTAGGCCCATTAACTGTATTCATATCTTCAACTGGATCATTCAACCTATCAATACTCTCCCCATGAAGACCAACCTTGTCCTCAAGGTTGAAGCCCAACTCGGTTGGCCCTGTTGGAACCGTGTTGGTGGAATTGACCATTGTTGTTGGGAGATCATGGGAGTCCAACTGGAAAGGAATTGAAGGGAGTTTGGATTCCTTTGGATAAGATTGCTTTGGATAGGAATTATGAGGTGGCACTTGGTGAGTGGAAAGCTGAGATTTTTGTTCATTGGAGTGAGATAGAGGTTTTTGACTTGCTGAACCACCTTCATTGTGCTTTCCACGTGTTGCTTCACCTTTGGACGATGTGGAACCATTTGCTGAATTTGTGGGAATTAATGCCCCATCAATTAATGCTGCAGGGAGTCGTTGGGTTCTAGGCCAACAATTAAAGCCATGTCCAATGTGTGGGACACGTGGCAAAGTTCCACTGGGTTGTGCTTGCATATTTCCAGGCTTTTCTTTGAATGGAGTCCAACTGTTTGGACGATGGAGGGAAGGAACCGGGTAAATATTTTTTTATCCCTAATAATAATTGCTCTGGACCCCTTTTGAAAATTACACTCTTCATTAATGAAATTTGGAATCCGTGGAAGTACAGTTTTGTCACTCAAAACTGTTGTGTTCCACATAACTTCCTTGTTCCTTATAACTTCATTCTTTAGTTCCAAATGAGGAGTATTCTGGTCACTTCTTGTCTTTTCCACTGCAATATTATTATTTTCACATTCCCCTTTATTACTCATTGAAATTTCTAAAACACTGTCTCTTTTCTTCTTTATGTTCTCCGAAATTTTTACAATACCATTTCCTTCCTCTTGAACTTGTAATGGCTGAGAGAAAGTGCAAGTGGGAGGGGTTCCCCAAAAAGGTATAAGCTTTGAAACATGAAAAACCGGATGGACTTGTGAACTTTCTGGAAGTGCTAGTTCATAAGCCACCATACCAACACGTCGGAGGATCTGATAGGGCCCAAAAAATCGTTTGTTCAACTTCTGGTTTGTTCTCTGAACTACAGTGTGCTGGCAGTACGGTTGTAGTTTCAACCACACCCAATCATCGACTACAAAGGTACGATATCCTTTATGTTTATCACTTTGTGTCTTCATTCTTTGCTGAGCTCTGTATAAATTTGTTTTTAAGCGAGTGATTAACATTTGTCTCTCATGTAGGGAGACATTCAAATACGGATCGGAAGCTCGACCAGAAATATAGTCCATGACAGTCGGAGGAAGTCTGCCATACAGAGCCTGGAATGGAGTCATGTCTATGGCAAAATGTATAGAAGTGTTATACCAATACTCAACAAGAGACAAAAACTTGAACCAATTTTTGGGTTGGTCACTGGTGAAACACCTCGGGTAAGCTTCTAATCCTCTGTTAACCACTTCAATTTGTCCATCAGATTCTGGATGGTATGAAGTACTAAAACAAAGTTTTGTACCATGCAGGCGGAAGAACTCCTTCCAAAAAACACTCAGAAACAACTTATCGCGATCTGAGACAATAGTTCTTGGGATCCCATGAAGCCGAAAAATCTCTATGGTAAAACGCCCCACCAGTTGGGCGGCTGTAAAATGGGTCGGTAATGCCACAAAATGGTTGTACTTTGTCAATCTGTCCACAACGACCCATATGACCGTATGCCCACAAGATGAGAGAAGGGAAGTGATAAAATCCATGGATATGTCTTCCCAAACTTGTTGAGGTAAGGGGAACGGCTGAAGCTTACCTTGTTGTTTAGATGGGATATATTTATTCTGTTGACATATAAGACAATGTTTAATGAATTCTTTAGCTTCCTTATGTTGTCCAGGCCAAACGAAAGAAGCAGCTAGCCTTGCCATGGTAGGTTTGAGCCCTGAGTGCCCTGCAACAGGGGTTGAGTGATATTCAGCAAGCAAAATGCCACGCAACCCAATTTCAGCAGCTATATACAACCGGCCTTTGTAATATATCAGCCCATTTTTTTGTTGGTAAGTGTTTTCTGAAGCTGCTTGTAATAGTTTTTGTACTAATTGTTTGCCCTCTGATGTTGTGTAAAAATTTGTGAGCTGGCTGAACACGTTTGGAATTGGCGAGCTCAAGGACACTAGTATCGATTCAGTCGAATGACACCGAGATAGAGCATCAGAAACCATGTTCTCTCTTCCAGGTTTGTAAAAAATCTCATAGTTAAATCCTTGTAATTTTGTAGCCCATTTTTGTTGTTCATTAGTTTAAAAAACTTGTGTTAACATGTGCTTCAAGCTTTGTTGATCTGTAAATATGCGAAAATATCTGCCAATTAGATACTGACGCCATTTCATTACTGATTCTGTAACAGCATAGAGTTCTCGGACATATGCGGAGGCAGCTTGCATCCTGGTTGATAACTTCTTGCTAAAGAAAGCTATTGGGTGTCCATTTTGTGACAATATTGCCCCAATTGCCAAGGCAGAAGTATCAGTCTCAACATCGAAAATAACATTAAAGTCTGGAAGCATTAACACTGGGGTTTTTGTCATTATTGCTTTCATTTGTGTAAAGGCTTCAAGTGCCATTGTTGACCATGTACACTTTGTATGCTTTAATAAATCTGTGAGTGGAGCGGCGTGAGCAGTGTAGTTTCTAATGAAACGACGAAAAAATCCAGTCAGGCCCAAGAATCCACGTAATTGTGTCAAAGAACGCGGAATTGGCCACTCGACTATGGCTTGGATTTTGTCGGGGTCATGTTGAACCCCATTGGCTAACAAAACATGGCTCAAGTAAGCAATTGATTCAACACCAAAAATACACTTAGACATCTCAGCAAAACATTGATGCTTAAACAACAATTCTAAAACCAACTTAAGACTAACATGCTCTATTATTGTAGAGCTATAAACCAGAATATCATCAAAAAATACCAGCACAAACTTGCACAAATAGGGTCGGAGTAGGTCATTCATAGCTGATTGAAACGTTGATGGGGCATTGGTAAGCCCAAACGGCATCACCAAGAATTCATAATGCCCATCGAATGTCCAAAAAGCAGACTTGTGTGTATCTTCAGGTTTTACTCTAATCTGGTGGTACCCTGATCGCAAATCAATTTTTGAGAAAATTGAAGTATTCTGTACTTCGTCCAGAAGTTCATCAATAGTCGGAATCGGAAAACGATCCTTCACTATAATAGCATTGAGGCTACGGTAATCCACACAAAAACGCCAAGTCCCATCTTTTTTTCGCACCAACAAGATCGACGATGAAAAAGGACTTGTGCTTGGGATCACAATCCCTTCTTTTGACATGTCAGCTAAGAGTTTGGTCATAGCATCTTGTTGGATATGTGGGTATCAATAAGGTTTAACATTAACGGGTTGAGATTTAGGAATTAGAGTGATATGGTGGTCATGTGGGTGGGATGGTGGCAAGCCTTTGGGTGGGTTAAAGATTTTGGAAAAATTGTTTAGAAGGTTTTTTATTTCGGGCAAGGTGGGGCCGTTGGTTGTGGTTTTGTCCGGGTTGGGTTGAAACTTAAGTGTGGTTGGTTCTGGAAAATAAATGCAAAACATTTCTGCAATAGCGTCTGTATGGGAAAGACGACTTAATTGGTTGAGTGAGGCTAGGTTTGGTGAGTGTGAGTTTTGGCTGATGAGTGTTATAGGTTTGTTGTCATAGTGGAAGGTCATGGATGCAATAGCAAAATCGGAGGTGATAGGTCCAAGTGTTTGTAGCCATTCGATACCCAAAACCAAATCTGCCCCTTGAATTGGTAGCAAGTAGAAGGGCACTAGAAACAAGTGTTGTTGTAGCTGTAGTGGAGTATCCTTGCACACACCGGTGCAGTAAATATGATCACCATTTCTGACCATAACCGGAAAGTGAGGAGTAGGAAAAATCTCTAGTCTTAGAAATTGTGTACCCTCGGTTGCATGACATTATGGAAGCTGCCTATGTTAATCAACACATGAACTGGATGACCATGAATGAGACCTTGGAATCTTAGTGTCAGAGGTGAGGGGTTGCCTTGGAGGGCCTGGGCTGATAGTTGGAAATGGATGAACTCTTCCAAGTTCTCTAGTGGAGAACTTTCTTCATATTGTGGAAGGATAGTCTCCAAGGTAGGTTGTAGACTACACATCTCAGTCGGCTCATCATCCATTAAGAATAAGAAAAATTGTTTAGCTTGACATTTGGGGCCAAAAACATATTTCTCATCACAATTATAGCAAAGACCCTAGGCTCTACGTTCCACCTTGTTACAAAGCTTTTCAAAACGGTGTTGGTAGTCTGTAACCGTGGTGAGCTGCTTAAGTTTGTACAGCTCCGCTTGGTGGTTAGCATAGGCTGATGGGCCAAATCGTTGCTGTAAATCTCTGGTAAAACTCTCCCAAGTGGTGAGTTGATGATTCTGGAACATCCACTTATACCAGCTGAGTGCTTCCCATTGCATGGAAAAGGGCATGAGATCCATGCGTTGGTGAGGGGCAATCTGGTAAAGCTGAAAAAATTGTTCAGCTTAAAAAATCCAATCCAACGACTCAGAACCGTCAAATGGTTGGAGATTTAATTTTGGGGGTTTAAGATTAGGGTATGGGTTAGTGGAAGAGGAGTGAATGGGAGTAGTGAATTGAGGGTTGGATGGAACAGATAAACCTGGTGGTGATGATGAGGGTGGATTAGAAGGGGGTGGTTTTGGTTGGATTTGTGATTTCAGATCTGAAATTACAGATTGAAGTTCTTCATGTTTAGATGTCATGGTCTGATGCAGCAATTCTTGTCTTGCAGCAAAATGGAGCTCCATAGAGGAGAGTTTCTCCAAAATGTTGCTCAAGGGATCTTCTGCAGGTTGAGATGTTTGCTTAGGAGGCATGAGGGAGATGATGAAAGCACTAAATTGGTAGGATATTTCTACCAATTAGGCTTAAAATTTGGATTAATGTAAAGAAAGCAAGATAAAATTGAGCAAGGCTCTAGATTTTTCATATATTTTCAGCTAGCAACAATTGAAGTTTAAATACAATAAGCAAACCCTAATTATGATGTTAGCCATACACTAGGCATCATCTTGATTGATAGATATTTTTTAAGGGAAAAGAAATACACTGCAAAATATACTTTAATTGCCAATGTAATCTGTCATCCATTTAGGAGTAACAATTTGCCTTCTGGACTTAGGCCCATTCACTGTATTCATATCTTCAACTGGATCATTCAGCCTATCACACAATTATGTTCTACCACAAGTCAATTACGGGGCTTTTAAATTTTTAAAAAATAGTGTTGATGGGTAAAAGACAAAATCAAAAGACATTGGTTTTTTCATAAAATTAATAAGAACAAGTTATAAAGGTTTCATGACAAGCTTAGGAATAACATGCTCATGTTCCATTTGGGCAATACCTTGGTTTTTTTTATTTTCAAGCAGTTTAAACAAATCAGGCTCAGCATCCGCTTCAATTCACTGACATGACTTGGATGGTATATTGGAATAGGTAGCTCGATATACCCAAAGTGGCCTGAAAAGTAAATTCAAACAATGTTGGTTCATTTTTCCATCAAATGACAATTGAGAAAATGAGTACATAAACCCATACCTTCACATTTTCCAGCTTCTGAAGCACCACATGATTCACATCTTCCAAATTCAAGGGGAAGGCCAAGAAAAGGATTTGCTAGCTGACTAGCATGACTAATTGCAGAGTCACTGATGGACGCTGTACACTATCAAGACATAAACAGAAAAAATCCCAATAACTTAATTATAACCAATAAATGTTGAATAGGTCATAACTCATAACATCACTAGTAAGGTAGTAAGGCTCAGTTAATTACTTCAAACAACTTCTAATTTAAGCAAAACAGTGAGAGTTTTAAAACAAATAATAAAAACAACAAACAATAGAGCCTTGATCTCACTAGGTGGGGTTGTGACATGAATCGAACAGTACCATGATGCTCTCTCATATATCAAAACAAATAATGAAATAAAAACTGACTGATATGCAGCCACATAGGTATAAACCTAGAGAAGATATGTTCGAGACTATGGTTTATGTACATTTTGAAA
The DNA here is from genome assembly GCF_001865875.1 of Lupinus angustifolius. Classification (NCBI taxonomy): domain Eukaryota; kingdom Viridiplantae; phylum Streptophyta; class Magnoliopsida; order Fabales; family Fabaceae; genus Lupinus; species Lupinus angustifolius. The sequence goes on from NC_032021.1 coordinate 6,181,956, forward strand.
TTTTAGACAAAAAAGAAAAGGAATAAATGACCATGTGGCTGCATATGACCAAGGCGTAACATGAGTAAATTTTAAAAAAAATGTCAAAATGAAAACAAAATCCAAAAAGAACCTAGCAACAAATGTGGTCCAAAATTCTAGCAAGAATTTCCTAAATTCCTAGCATGCCATATTCACCCTTGCACAGATCATAGTAGTATTCTCCATAATCGACAATAGTTCATCTCATTTTGAGTCATTTCCTATTAAACTGCGTTGTGAAACAACACCTAATAATTATAAAATTTAACTGAAAAATATATTCATTTTATGCGTACAATTTCCTGGTGTGTAGCCATGCCAAATCTTATCCCGATGACCTCCCCATCCAAAAAATTTGAAGGGGGATTATCCTCCATAATTTTAAAAGAATCCTGCAAACAGATAATTCATAACCACAATTATTATTTGTAAACCATAAAAAATGACAACAGAATTACGACAATAAATGAGAACATTAACTTAACAAATGATGAAACAAAATAATACGAGAAAGGTAGCCTAGGATAATTTTAAAGAAACATTTCTAGCATCTTTGTAAGATTAAAGAATATAGGCAACTTCTACCACAGCCCATATTTTCCCTCTATGCACACTTTCAACATCTCCTAATGCAGAGAAACAATACAGCTAACTAAACAATAACATTTGGCTACTACAAATCTCTAACTAGTTTGCCTCTAAAGCTTCCCTTATTACTAGATAGCACATACTGTTTAGGGGAAAAGACCATTAAATATCAAGCAGCAAGCACCCAAATCTATGTGTCTCCTCTTACTTGGAAATATTACCATCATTAAAAAACAAAATTGCAGACAATTCACTGCCACTTGTAAAAAGCATAGAGATTACACTTAATTATGTATCTAAACTAGACCACACAAATGTACATTACTAAAATGGAAGTAGCGAGTATTAATTACTGAAAACAAAATCAAAAAATAGTCGCATGGAAATTTATCTCCTCGGGATAAGATTTCTCCTTTATCCTAGCACTGATTGCCTTTACATACATAATAAATTGACAAATCCACTTCACTTAAGTCTCAATCTCTTGAATAACACAAAGTCACCTCAAAAAACCTCACCCAATACCCCAACCAAAACCATGCAATTGCAATTTTATCATCACCTAAACCTGCATATGTGTACTTGCTGCTATATACGTAGCCGGTCCTAAACCCGAATAAAAGATAAAAGGTTGGTTTGTTATTGTTGTATTCTTCCACATGCATTCCGACCTCTGAGTCAAATCAACGCACCATGGGTTCGAGTTGGGTCAGATCTGACTGAGCTCCCATAACCCATGGCTTATCGTGTAGCCAGGTTGGCTAACAGGTTGGAGTAAATTAAAAAAATGAAACACAAATCAGTCAAATAGGAACTCGTCGTGTAAATTTTCTTCAACAATTATGAAATATCATAACTACGATAATTGAAATAGTTTACACTATAAATCAAGTTTGAAACATATAAACAACCTTGAGGAAGACGGTGATAGACTAAGATTTGGGATTGGAATACTTTAGAGTTCTTCAATATCTACTACTTTTTTTTAGATTATATTTTCTAAAATGAAGCTCAAAATTTATAAGCTCACTAACTCTCATCTTCGCTTAAATGAACTTACACAAAAAAAAGAGATTTTTTTCTCTCTCTAGAAATAGAATAATGATAAAGTGAACAACACGTCGAAAGTTTTTACCCAAAATGATCACATTTGAAGAAGAAAAAAAAGAGTTTCTCAAACCTTCAACAAAAACAAAACTAATTAACTTTCTCTACCTCTTTCTCACCTCAACAGCAAAAAATCGCGTCCTCTTTAAGCGTTTCACTGAGTTGAACACAAAACCCTAGCTACACAAAAAAAAATGGAAATAATGAAAAACAAATTAGTAACTCAAATAATCGAATCGAAAAAATTAAAATAGGGTATAACCTTTCTGCATGAAACAACAATGCAGAATCATAACAACGGAAAGTGAAGAAAGAAAAAATTGACAGTACCGATTAAAAGGTTTTGTGTTTTTTGTCTCAATCTGAAGATAGGGTTTTGAGATGAAAACGGAATAAGTGTGACTGAGAGAGAGTGAGAAATGAAAGTGATTTTGGATTTTAATTTTTTTTTTTTGCATGAAATGGATTTTCTGATTAGAACAAAAAATTAGAAGTGAAAAATTTTGTTGAGTTGACACAGCTTTTGGAGACTGGGATTTTTGGTGCTGGGTTTTTTGGATTAAATGAGGAACTGCCCTCGTTAACTCGTCTTTTATTGGTTTTGGGTGGTCGTTGCATCGTGTGCATAATTGGGATTTTCATTTGGTAAAACCAAATAATAGAATAAATTTATGAATATACATATTATTATAAGTAATAATATTTATACAATGTGATTAAAAAAATTATATACAATCAATACATAATCTCTTATTCATTTTTTATTACTTTTATGTAAGAGTTAATAGTAATTAAAATTAAATAGTAGATAATATAATAATAATATAAAAATTTGTTACACTGTCAGTGTATACATTTTTTTCCTCAAATATTTTTATTTATAAAATATAACAAATTATTCTCTAAGTAATTATATTACAAATAAGTATTCAGTTTAAAGTTTAAATCTTTATTATGCTTTTTATAATATTATTTTTTTCATTTATAAACTACTTTTGATTAGAATGATATAGTTTGATTGTTTTTGACCAATTTATTTTAGTATTTCCTCATGTTATTACATATCTAATATAATTATTATATCATATTCATAAGAGGACTAATTCACTAATTTCCCAATTTCAGCTGCCATTGCCACACAGTTTAATAAGTTTGGGTGAGAGATCATTGAAATTGGTGTATTCCAATGTTTGCATTATTTTATCAACAAAATGTTTGCATTGTGGACCATGCCTAACCCATTTAACTTCTTTAAGAACATTTGTGAATTGAGTTTTATAAAAAGAAAATTGTAAAATTTATATATTGATAGTATAAAGATTTATATATAGTTTATGCATAATCCATTATTTATAGTATTACTTTTATTTAAATGTCAATGATATCTAGAAATGAATGGCGGGTGATGTAGTAACATTGTAAAAATCTCGTACACTGTCAGTGTATACATTTTTTCTCTAAAAAGAAATTGAATACTCTAAATTTATCTCACACATATATTTCACGACTCTAAAATATTTTTTCTTTCTTCCTTCGAATTGGTGCATTCAAATGTTTGCATCCATTTACCAACTAAATGTTTGTATTGTGGACCTTGCCTAACCCATTTAATTTCTTTAATAATATTTGTTAATTAAATTTTAGAAGAGAAGAAAAAAATTGAATATTCTAAATTTATAACGTGTAAATTTATTATCAGTGGTAATGATATATTTACCTTTAAAGAAAGAATATGAATACAATATAAGATGAACTAAAAAATTCTTAGTGAGGGTAAAAGAGGACAAACAAAAATTGCATTGTCTAACTACTAATTTCCTTTAACATAGTATTTAGAATGGTAAGTATATAATAGATATAGATATATATCATCTACCTCTTTTTTGGTACATAGGTATATCATCTTTTTTTGTACTATTAAATTTCACCTTTTAGGTAAAGAATTAATTATTTTTTAGGTGTATAACCATTTAGATATCTTTAAGATTTAGCGAAGATTTATATCACTTGACCAACAACTTGTCGGTAGATATATATATACATATATTATATACCTTATATACCCATTTATATTTTATATACATAAAGGGTGTAAATAAAGGAAAATATAAATTTTTAGAAAGCGTCTTACCCTATTTTATTTTTAATAAGAATATATATTTGCATCTATTATCTCTTTAAGATTAAATATATAATTCTCATTAATAATAAATTATATATTTTACTTTTTAAAATTTTAGTCTATATCCATATTAACATATAAGGAAAAGTTCCGAGCTAAAACAAATTCATTTATACTATTTATTTTAATCTTAGAAAAATAAAATGGATATATGGATGATTGAATTGGCCCAATATACATATATTTTACTTTTATCACTATTCATTTGTGTGTCAGTTGATATTTTTTTTGTTTACCGATCCATATTCTTATTTCATAGTATTTAATTTTAATTTTTATATATTTTATTTTAGATAATTATGTCATATTTTAATATTTTACCATCTATATATGATACAAATTCTTATAAAAATTAGCTTTCGAGAACAATAAGGTTGTAATCTTTGATTTAATTATGTTACCATACTTCTTCAAAAGAATGATCTTTTTTATCTAAAAAATTGAATGAAATATGAATGTATGATAATCTTTAGAGAGTAACCAATAATATATAGAGAGTAAAATAATTAATTTTTGAGTATTTCAAAAAACACATTATAATCTACATTTAAAAAATAACCGGAAGTAATGATACACAACTTATTTAGCCATTTATCACTATTTTTTGCAGTCATTTATTGGAACACTATTTACAACTTATACCCTGCCAATTGAATATATGATGGTACAATAAAATTATCTTTCAAAGAGATAATTGAAGCTTGAATCTAATATTTAATTTGAATTAAATGAAATCAATTATCTCGATGTCATATAAGTATATTTTGTCTTTATATAATAGTAAGGATAAAATTGAGATATAGAAAATATGAATGTTTAATTACTTAAATAATCTTTATTTATGTTTTGCCTTTATAAGTAGTATAGACCAACAAAATTACTAACAAGGTATTGATCTAGTGATATAAGATTCTACTAAATCCACGAATGACCAAAATGTTCATGCAAACAACATTTGTTGAAATGACAACCACATACCTCGAAATGAATTAGTTTCTTATCTAGAAGAGTGAAGAGATATAATACAAAAAAAGACCAATGAAATTATCTTCCAAAAACATTTACTTTAGAAAAAAACGTATATTGTCTTTCAATGAAATTTAGTAGATAATAAAAAAGTACGAGACAATTTATTACATGAAATTGAAACTACAATAGGTTTTGAAGCTTGAATCTAATATTCAATTGAAATTAAATGAAGTTAATTATCTCAATTTTCTTTATGTATATTTTGTCTTTATATAATAGTAATGGAAAAGTTGAAATGTATAAATTACATATGGTTAATTATTTAAATATGTTTTGTCTTATTTCATATATCTACTATTCATGTATCTCTTACAGATTTTTATATATTTTAAAATTAAATTAAATATTTTTATTAATGGTAGTAAATTTAATATCTTTTATATTTTATTTCTAATTTTTTGTCTGTATAACTTGTATTAATGAAAGAACTAATTTATAATATTAAATTTATTATACACATTCAACAAAAAATGTATAAGTTTTATTTATGTCATATTTGTAAACTATTCTATATTTATTTGTATATAAATTTTATTTATTTTAATATTAACTTAAAGAATTGTGAGTTCACAAGCAGCTAAAAAATGCAATATTAATTTTTTTATTAAAACGTAGTATATATAATATATTTTAATTTAAAAGCTTTTAAGTATAAAGTTTGTTTGATTTTCCCTTTCTCCCCACCTTTTAATTAATTATATTTTATTTCTATTATTATAGTAGGAGTGGTTGGTGAAGATACAAATTATGAAAAATGAAATTATTATTGGGTAATTATTATGCACAAATTAGTCTAGATTAAATAAACTAACTTTATTCTATTTTAGATAACTATATAAAAATATGATTTCCTATTATATAAATGACTCACTTACCATTATTACCTATAATTTATACTACTTAATAAAGGGAAAACACAAAATAATCACCCCATCATGGTGTAATTCGTGATTATCTATTCTGCCCTTATTATACTCTTACTTCTACAAAAAAAACATATAACATTATCTTCTTATTTTACCTTCAATTTCTTCTTTATTTTGAAAGTGTATTTAAAAAGTTGAACATTACATCAATCGAATAAATTCAATTATAAATTACAAATATTTAACACGAAATACTATATTTGTCGTTTATAACGTACAAACTACACGTTACAAACGATAGGAAATCAAGTTGACAGGCACATTAGTGACTATCAACATGCTAGTTATGATAAAATGAAAACAATTAACATAAAACATTAGATCTTATTTGAACGGTTAATATTAAAAAGTAATTATGTGATAAATAATTAACATTTATTCGTAACATTCATGTATGATTGTAAGATCCAGATTTATTGTTTTCATAATTTTTATGTGAGAAATATTATCACTTGAGTCACTTTCTGATATTATTTTGTACTGTAGTTCAAATAATTTTTTTAATGCTCATTCCCTTAACCAAGGAAGATTGATCAAATTGGTAAGTTGAATTCAAATTTCATGGTTGAAATGAGAATTTTCAGTATTTTTATTGCATGTCTTATCTTTCTTTTTTGGGTATAAGTATGTCTTATCTTTATTAAGCCTCATAGACTTTTATCTATAAAATATGTTTATTCCTTTATAAAAAATATTGAATATAAATATTATAGAACCAATACATAATCATAAAATTTAATTATTGGTTATAATATTTTTCTAAAAATGAATAAAATTAAATATAAAAAATGGAGGTTAAAGTGCATGAATCTAAACTATTTAATATGATCAATAGTTGATAGTATGCCTCACTTAATGAATCTATATCAACATTTCGTATAGATTCATTTATATACTATATATAAGGTTAAAATATGGTCTAACTGAATACTATATATAAAACCAAAACTTGATGTAATTATCACCATGATATAATTTTTACTTTTCTAGTAATTAGTATCAAAATATTAATTGCAAGTTGAAATTGTATCTCTTCCCTTAAAATAAACATTCTAATAAGAAAAAAATTATAATTTAAAGTATATCCAATAAAAATTTATAATATCATATACGCTAAATACAAAAAAAAACATTTTAATTATGCAAATAAAAATTAAATATTTAGTTACATAAAATAAAAATAGAAGTAAGCCCACACAATAGTAGTTTATAAAATGGAAAGAAAATTTAGAGGATCTTTCCCTTTGTAATTACAACAATTAATTAATGAAATCATTGGAATTATTGTAATTAGATTAATTAGAAATATTTGTCATCTAAATTAAATAATTAAATGGAAAAGATAAGTAATTATGTTTTGATTAGTGCTTAAGAGTGACATGTGACACAGCAAAGACATAAGGATTATAGAAAATGATTAAAGTTCAAGAATGGAGAGTAATATTTAACACATTAGGATTATTAATCTAGAATACTCTTACTCCTTATGCAGAATGTCATTGTGCTTGATTTATTTATTTTATTATTATTTTTTAAAGATAACATTGTATTATTATTAGGATTAATTTGGACATACTATCACTAATATTTGTTATGAGATGTTGGTCTAGTAATATAATAAACCACTGAATAGATCTCCATATATATTACTAGGTCAAAAATTTGATTCTTAATAACAACATTTATTGGAAGCACAATTACTTAAACTAAAATAGATAAATTAATGTCTTTTAAGATCTATTACTAATCCACCTCTTTTGTTCTCTATGTCTTTAAGATCATGTCATAGGTTTCTCTAGGATGTTTGGGCCAACACTTATGTGAATCTATTGGCCTAAACTGGTCAACCAGACTTTGAGACCTTATTATTTTGACAATCTTCCAGCTTTTTGCTAGTATTAATGTAATTTTGACGAGGATTTCTTCTTCGTTCTGTTGTTGGGTTCTTTAGCCTCTTGTAAAGTATATAGTTTTTAGAGTTTACATCATGGCTAAGATTTTATATGCTATGTAACAAAAGAAATGGATAAGCAAATAGAATTTAAACCCAAAAAAGATCCAATTTACTTGACAAAAACCATCCAAACTTCGAAATGAAAATACTTATAATTTTTTCATTTCATGTTATTAAAATTTAATTGGGTAAAGAAACAAATTAACATTATTTAATTGCATTATATTTTATGTTAACATCTAATGGCATGGTTGTGAGACTAAATTCTTAACACATGTGACTGTCTTAATAAATCCCATAATGTTAAATTTTTTACATGGAACCAGCAAATTGACCCAAATTCTACTGAGTTTATACCCTATTTGATCAAATAGAAAATTATTTAGAAGAGAAGTTTTAAAAACTCAAGCTCACCCTTTTACTAATCGAGTTGGGGTTGGCTTGACAACACATGTAACTTAAAGAGATATTAGTAGTATCTCCTATTAGAAAATGTAATCTCCATTTGTGAGTTAGTTTTTGAAAACAATGGAGGGAATGATAAAACTTGAAAGCTATAAAATACACTTGTAAGATGACTCTTATGCAATTCCCCTACGTTTCAGATGTTTGATATATGTGAACAATACTTAGATTTCCTCAGATAAATTATGAAAGCAATGACAACTATCAAACTCCACTCCTCCAACTCAAGTAATGACAACTATCAAACTCCACTCCTCCAACTTTCGATGTTCCTAAACTCTACCTAGTAATACTGGATATAAAGTGGCCAATTAATAGCTTCAACTAGAGAACGCAATTCAGAAATTAGAGGAGAGTGCGATATAAGTTCTGTAAAGCCAAACTAGAGATCACTTCATTGAATACAGTGAGCCAAACTAGGCTTCTCCAATTGTGTAAAGCCATAACATTACTCATTTCATTTCAGACAGGAAATCATGAAAGATAAGTTGCTAATTGTAAAATCATTTTAGAACTTACTCCTACAAATGTAACTTACTTTGATTAGCTGCGGATGGAATTTCAATCTGAATTGTGTTTAACCCAGCTGAAGATTAGTTAATAATAATGGGAATAATAGTAATTCATAAAACTTAATAACATAAAAACATTGTTCTATCATCTTCAGTTCATCACCATTTCACAATCACTCTCAACTGAGAAGGAAGAAACAATAAACTGATCACCTCATCCAAATACATCACATGGTTTAGATTTACATGTTGATATAAAAAGCACTCACTTTCTTTTCCTTTTCTCAACTGCAGAATTTCTCATTTCATTTTTCGGAATGGTAGACCCAGGGGGTATGCCATATGGCATTGGAGATGGAGCTCGAGTAGATGATGCTGTCACCGTGACATTTGTAGTTGGCGCCGGTGGCAGTGCAGGCAGGGGCATCTGGTTTGAAGTTGAGGTAGGAGCAGGAGGTGCGGGTGTGGCACTAGTTTCAGGAAGTGACCTCGGTAACAGGTGTTTTAGACGATTGTTCCTATAGTTCTTCCAGAAGTAGAATTGTTGTCTATGTGCCAGTTCCTAAAATACAGAGACGAAATAGCATTTGTACAATCATTAGAAACAAGTATGGTAAAGTAATTCACCAATATAATTGCTTTTACAGACTTGCAATCCGAATCATTTGGCTTGATTCATTGAAGTTTATAATAAACCAATTATACAGATTATCTATTGGTAAAAGAAGATAGGCACAAGTGCCCAACAGGTAAGACAGTTAAAACTATTCTTATCGATAACCCATCACCTGACAAATACAACAAAAGATTGTTAATTTATATGACTACAATGAAAATTTGCTAATCATTTTCGAACATCTAAATGGAATCTATCCCAAAAGGAATGCAACATGGTGTAACTTCTTAGGGGAGTAACCTCACATGAAATAGCAAGTGTGATTTTATAGCAGGGTAAAAATTATAAAGCTGCTATTCACCTTATTGTTGGGATGTGCCATTGCATTGCGGAAATTTGCATTCTGAAGAAGCTCAAGGAAATAGAGGGAATGAGGATACCTAACATTTAAAGAAAATGAGTAACTAGATCAGGAAAGTGCAAAATAAACAAGATGCACTAGAAGCAATTCAAATTCTTTGTCCTTTTTCCCTAATTGAAATAACACAGTGCCTGTAATAGAATACTATAACATAATCCCTCTCCTGGTTACAGTGGGATAATCGGAAGATAATGCTTACATAATAAATTTAATGTATTCAGGTCGCTGCCAATACTGAAGATACTTTAAGTATTCAATGAAACCTTCATCCTCAAAATATCGATTCTGAGCCAAATCTGTCACAAATAGTAACAATATAAGCATAAGATTAATGAAAATTATATAAGTAGCTCCCACACACAAACTTATTACAATGCATGCCATGTTTTGTTAATATAAAATAAATGAGATGAAGAGAAGAACTTGCAGAGTTAGAACATTGGAGCATAAGAAATTTTCTTCTAACAAGAGCAAGACACAACATTAAAGGAAAAGTAAAAAAAAAAAATGGAGCATGCTGCCAATACCCCCATCATAACTTTTAGGTGTACAAATAGAAGTCGAATGTCTAATGTATCCCAATTAACCAGTTGTGTAAAACAAAGCTCCTTGAATATGATAAAATATGCCAATTATTTTCAGCATCCTTTTTCCACAACCTATGTCACATTTCCAACTAAACAATACTCTTAACCTTTCAAACACACAATTCAACAAATATAGTCATGTAGCTATTACTTAATGAAGTTCAGACTCACAAAGCATATGAAGCATATAGTTAAAGTGAGAATCATACAGTGAATGTAGGTGGGATTGGCAAGGCATTGAATAAATTCCAATTCAAGCAAAAGCCGTTGCCGCCCATCATCTGGATCTTTGTATATATTCTTTGGCCTGAAGAAAACGTAACCATTATGCAGAGGTTAGCAGATACCACCAACATAATGATATTTGGCGGAAAAAAAAGGAAACTCTTTTGCTTACAATGATGGGGTAGTTTTGGTTGAACTCCCACTTTCATTTTGAGAGGCCATGAAACCCTCAACTACAACAACAAAAAAAGGCCACAAAGAAAGTTTCAAAAGGAATGCACAAAATATTCATAACAAAATGAAACTACTAATTCAGAAACAATCCAAACTCATAGAACCTTCATAATCACAGTAATGATTTGTAAAAGATTTAAAAAGACAACAGGATTAAAAAGGACAACGATAAAAAATTGAAAAAACATGGCACATAATAATAATAGAAAATGTGAAAATTAAAATTATAACGATTATTTAAATCACAATTATAAACCAATAGAACATCTTTACCTACGATAAACAACCATTGGTTTCTGAAACCTAACATCTAAAATACAATTGAAATCCAACCATAACAGAAAAATCAAAGAACCACTAAAACCCTTAATAGCCCATTTGAAAACAAAAGGGAAAAAACACATTGCAAATTGGATCAATTGTAACATATAGCAACAAGATTTTCTAATGAGTAAAATATTTGTCTTATTTACCTGATGTGAGAGGCAAAGGAAGAAGATGAAAGTGAAGAAATGGTGAGTGAGAGTCACGGTAGTTGATTAGTGAGGGCTGATGTGAGAAGAAAGAAGAGATTGAACCCACTTATGGATTCAGCCCAAAACAAACTTTTTTTCTGTTTCCAAAAAAAAAAGAGTCTAAATTAATATGAATAATATAGTACCTAAGTTTGAATCATTAAGGTGATAGTGTATAAATATTACATTCAATATTAAATAAGGATAAAGTTAATATATATTAAGTTATTAACATTTTTTTATTACTTATTAGGATAAGGAATTTAATTTTTAATTTTTTGGATCAAATTAAAAATTTATAAGGACACTATCCACTCTAATTAGTATTATAAAATCAAAATATAGTATTTAACAATTTATTGTGCTATCAAGTGCCAACACAAATCGTAATAAGTAATAAAAAGTGCCAATATTTTGGGTTTGTTATACTCCATGTCATAGTTTCCAAGTTGGTTTCATGGACTAGTTATTCTTTTTCATTATTACTTTTTCATGGACTCATATCTCTATTGTCTCAGTCTCATGCCACTTCGTGTAATTCCAATATTCTCACTTTATAATTTAAGTATTTCTTGTGATTTTGTTCACTTAATAATATAAGTAAGTTTATGATGCACATGCAATTAATTTAACACTACAACATAGTATCACACTCTTGTTGGAAAAGAATGACATTCATGTATTAACTATTGCTGAATATTGAATGAATGATATATCCAAATACAAATTTGTTCTATTGCATAAATATTAAACCCAAAAAATCTCACTCATACTCTTACCTTATTTTCTATTAGCATCAGAAAAAGTTGTTGGCAAAGTTCTAGATACTATTTAGTGCACATTTCTTTAAAATTTTCCAAAAAGTGATTCTCATAATATGATTTTGGCAAAGAAGATAGTTGTGAGAAGCTGATATTCAAATGTTGTATTTCAGGTTTCTCTAGATATTCTTTTGTCTCAATCAAATACACAGAAACAGAATCCAAAAAAATGACATTTATACTCCTGTTCAATCTATAATGAAATCTCAATCAGTTAATTATAAATAACACACCATCATTCAATCATCAACATGAATTCATTTATCAATCACAATGAACATAAAAACTAAACCTACCACTCAAGCAATGATTAAACAATGAAAAGCATATTCATTAGCACAAAATGTCAGAAACCTCTAACATATTGTCCAAAAGGGAAATGAAAAATACTAACCTTTAGAAAAAACAGGGGTTTGGCCACTAAGCTGTTCCAACACCTATAACATAAAAAACAAAAACAAATTGCTAAACAAAATGATCAAAAAACAAGAATGAAAACAAAAATTAAATAAAAAAATTTAAAAAAAAAAACTACCTTTGCTGCTCTTGTGAGACGATCTCCACTCTCACCAACAGAGATATTGAGTACAAGCTTCTGCACCTTGATTTCCCTCATAGGGTTCGACAATTTCTTCTCTGATGCCTATTCATTTCAACAACAAAAATTTGCAATTTTCATTTCATAAATCAGTAGAACCAATCATGTAACATAAATTGACAAAATCAAAAGAAAGTGTACCATTGCAATTGGAATCTAACTCGATCCAATTTCCACACTTTTCAGCGACAGAGTAGAATAGTGAAATAGCGTTTTTGATATATATGAGGCTAGGGTTTTGATGCGCTATTACTATAATACCCCTAACGAGAGTTGCTAATCTCAAATCATCTTGTCCGTCCACGGTTTTAAATCAGATTTTAACGGCTAAGATTACGCGTGATTTAAACGGCGCCGTTTAGTTGGTTTGAGAATTGTAAAAACTAGGCAACAAAATAAGAGACATAGTGACTTTTTCACTCTTCCACACTCCGCCGCCACACTCCTCCACCGCCGCCGCCGCTCACCGAACACTTCTGTGGTCTTGCTAACGTTTTGGTTTTTACGAATTTGACACTAGAAATGGAAGCGATGGTGAAAAAGTTGCAGGCAAAATTCAGAAAAGTCAGGGAAGAACTAAATGAATGGGAAACACTTCAGTCTCGCTTAATTTCACAATTCATGAATGCTTCTCATATTATTGATAGATTGCAGGTATAATTTTAACCCTTGAAATTTGTATTACATTGTTGTCGTTTTGAAATAACTTTGGAGGATTCTGATTTTGTTTTAAGCAGATGCTGCAAAGTTCCAAAAGTTATGGTGATCTAAATTGTATTAGTGGTTTAAGGGAAGCTGTTTTGGCAAAGCAGGTTCAATCTTTGAACAACATTTTTGTTTCCATGAAAAGAACCTTGTAAGTTTCTACTATTTTCCCAAACATATAACTAGTTCAGGTTTTATAATGTTTTTATGAGTAGATTAGTTTTTAAAATTAGGTTCTTCAAGTGAATTTTTCTGGAAGCAATTGTAAACTTGACATTACGGACTATTTCGAGCAAATGTGATTCGAACAATCGAACACAATTGTGGTCGTGATATGGTTTCAGCAAGTCTGGAAAATCTTAACATTTCGGCATGTAACAGTGACAGTCCCATATTTAAAACATGGATCCTAAATAGAAGCATAACAATTATATGTGCACAAATGATGCTGATTAGATCAATGCATAAGACTAGATGTTTTTTGTGATCTCATTGTATGCCAATGCATAACATATATATACTTCCTTATATATATATATATACTTCCTTTTAGTTTTTCACTTGTCAGGATTTTGTCCTAGTCTATTTGTTTTTAGTAAAAATCTAAAATGAAGTGTTTTGTGGTTCAGCTTTTACAGTCAAGCTAATGAGCCTTAATGATCCATAGGTGGTGATGATTTGTTTGTTTAAATGAAATTTCAGAGAAGAATTTCATTCTATTGTCTTATCTCTTGAGAAAGCTCATCGTGATGGTAGACAACTAGTAAAAGGAGGTTCTTCTCAGCCGAAGGTGAAACAACTTCAGCAGCAAGTTGGTGTCAAACCTACACTTACTGAATGTTTGGATGGCCTGTTGTTTCTACATGAGATACATCACTCTGAGTAAGGAATAATGCCTAGGACTTTTGCTTTTATTTTGTGCTTTTTGACCATCCAGAAATGTATTAGTATGAACGTAATTTTAACACGTCATATGATATTGTACAAGAGCTTGGAAGATTGGCAGAAAGTTGATTGAACTTGGTACCACTTGGATTAATGTTTCTTTTAATTTCCCATGCTGCTTGAATACATTGGCTCAACTTTAACTCCCTTTTAATAGAAAATCAATGCATAGATTTGTAATAGGCATACAGCATCTAAAGGCTTTCTCTTATCAAAAGAAGTAAAAAATCTCAAGGCTTCTACCCTCTAAGTCACTTCTTTTAATAAGAAACATACATCTAAAAGAAACAAATGAAACACCTCATCTTAGTGACATAAAGAGTTCTAGACTAGTGTCCCAACCTGTTGGTAGGCAGTAGCATAAAATGGCTGAGAAAACAAACATAGCAAAGGGTAGGAAGAGGTTTTTATCTGAAAAGAAAAAGAGTGATGCTCCATAGCATGACTCCGTACTTTTTCAGGGCCAAAAGCTGAAGCATATTATAACAACCGCAAATGGAGAACAGAAAATAAAGCTTGTGCTTTCAAACCAAAAGAAGAAAACAATGGTCATTGATATTGGAATAAAACTTGTGATTTGATAGCTTTGTGCAGAAGTGCCTTTTTCGTTGATTTTCTCTTCAGATAAAACCATATAAGTAGTAGGTTCTTTTGATTAATAGTTTTCATTTACTTATGTTGGAACAGGTATTTATTAAAGTCATCAGTGATTTCAGAACTATCAGGACTTGCCTTAAAGCCCAGGTATGAAGATGTCAATGCTATAGTCTTTACCATTCCAAAGTCATAATTTTGTATATGGAAACTTCCCCTTTATCCGCTTCTTTTCTTGGAAAACATTTATTTTTTGATAGAAAATGAAATTTCTGACGGGAAGCACAGTTAGGACAGGGGCAGGAGATCCTCCAGCACAAGAAAGTCTAAATACAAAAGGAGAACATGGAGAACTAAGAAAGCAATAAAGCTGCCCTGTCTCTCTGCATATCCCACTTAAACCAAAAGCATGACTACATTATCTGAGTTTAGGGACATAGAAAGGAGAAACACTCATAAAGATACAGCATTCCTTGCTAGCAATAAAGACCATAGGGTTGCAAAACCTAAAGGCTGCCATACAATTTTGGTCTACTTGTTTCTGTTCAAACCTGCATAGAGAATCATAAAAAACTGCTCTAGGCTAAAGGGACATACCAAGTGCTCTCCAAAAACTATTTCTTCTTCCAAAAGGAAAGTAGCCACCTTACAATAATAAGTGGCCTACCATCTTTGAGCTGGATCTGCTTATAACATACGCTTTAGGATAGTGAGGTTTTGAGTCCTAACCCCAACAAATTTGCACTTTCAGTCAGGTTTATCAAAGAAACTTTAAAGTTTAGAGTAGTGAATTAGGAACTGAAAATAAGATTTGCATGAGAACTCTCTCCGCAGGAATCCAAAGTCCAAATTATTCTATCAGAATGGGTTGAGCTTGAGAGACCGAACAGATATACTCAAGTAACCAAAAGGGGTTGTATACTTGTATTCCACTAGTTTCTTTATCATTCAGATGTTTATTGTTTACGGAAATGAAATTTCCAATTTAAAAAGTAACCCTAAAGTTACCTTTATCTCTACTTTTTTTAACTTTAATGCTGTGAAAACATCATATTTCCTGTATGGGTTTTATATTGACTTTGCATTAACTGCATTGCAATCCAGTTCCAGTGATCTTGGTGCACTTCAGCAACTCTTGGTTGATCAACCCAATCTCCCTTCTGAAGAAGGTATGGAAGAATTATCTGTAGACCAGAAATCATTTAATTGATGATTAGCAATATATTTATATATATAATGTTGAAATTTTGTATGTGCATCCACACCATTGTCTTTATGCTTTGAGTATCAGATATTGAAAGTCTTCATTTTATGGAGACGTAGCAAGTAGAAATATTCTCATGGAATGCCTCAGTTCAGCCTCCGCATGGGGCTTCCTGTAGGATCCATAGATCACTAATGCCAATTTCTTCAATTTGAAGTTCACATTTAATTATACTAAACGAATAGAATCTTCTGCTAAACATTGTCTATGTTTGAGAATTTTGGAATGCCTTCTACAGACATCACAAGGTGCAAATATCATTCAAATTTAATGAAACATTCTTGGAGTCGGTAAATTTTGAGATATTTTCACTTGGTGAACCATAATTGAACTACATGTGTAAAAGAGCTATGTTGTCTTTTATATTCTTTAATCTAGATATATCAAAATAAAACCCTTACACAAATGTTGTTTCTCACTATCTGACTTTTGGGTGCAGTTCAATTTGTATACGATATAATATTTGCTGAAGAACTGTGTTGATGATCCTCTATCATGGATTAACTTACTACATGAGAATGCTTGAGCATATGTGTATCAGTGGATCCTGAAGGCATGATTTTAGCAACACATGACCGATGAGATATGTCGGATAGTAACAGAACTTGGCAACATGCTTGGGCTCTCCCACCAGGAAAGGAAATGTTTCATGCTTGTGATATAAAGAAAGGGAAACTCTTTTCTCAACTGTGACTTTAAGCTTGCAACTAATTCTGCTAGTGATCTTAAGGCCATTTGACTAGTTCTTTTTTTTACATGACTTGCTGGATGATGCATTTTAATGCACATATTTTATATTTGGAGTATGATACTGTACATCTGTTGAATTTTGCCCTACTTCTCCATTTGAGTTATGGAAAAAATTGCCCCATTTTCGGTTTAATTTCAGTATCAAGAAAACTTTTTGTATCAAGAAAAACTCTTGCTAGACTCGTTAGTTTAGATTGTTTTTACACCTAAAAAGGAGTATTTTTTACTTATAAAAAGTGCTTCTAATATTTTCTTAACTTTTAGAGGTTGAATTTTTCATTTTCTCACAAAATTGTTTGGCCAAAATCTATTTTGGAAAATCACTTTTCCATGTCTAAATAATTATTTTCAAGGTCATCTTGAGTTGGTAAATTGAGCAAGGTTGATCTAATTCTTATACTTTGAGTTTGGAAAGTAAAACCAAACGAAAATGATATTTAAAGAAAATGGCTAATAGTTTTATGATTTTTTTAGGATCTTATACATTTAATAATTTTTTATTCCTTCTTTTTTAGGATCTCAGTCATAGGTATAAATGAAAGATCAAGATCATTAACAATTCATAGTGAAATATTTGTTGTATTTGACAGACTATATACAAATAATAAGTCCATTAGTGGCTTTGAATCTTCACTTCCTTCATGATTGATTGCTTTGGACTCTTCCCTTCAATTACCACTTATTCAAGTTTGACGCTTTTGGTATTTACACTTACTTGTAGTATTTCATTTTCCATCATCATTCACTCATAAAAACAATGCAAATAATCATGGATAATGCATTAGTAGTGTATAAATCTTTAATTTGTCAATGCATTAGTAGTGTATAAATCTTTACTTTGTCAATGCATAGATATTACACTCCTTACTAAGAAAGAGAAAAAAAATATGTAGTGACAATATAAGAGTTTTTTACACTATCATTATATCATCCA
Organism: Lupinus angustifolius; assembly: GCF_001865875.1. Lineage (NCBI taxonomy): Eukaryota > Viridiplantae > Streptophyta > Magnoliopsida > Fabales > Fabaceae > Lupinus > Lupinus angustifolius. Next base: position 6,199,949 of record NC_032021.1, read on the forward strand.
CATTCATTCTCAATCATTATTGATTCTTATATAATAAAAAAGGAATGCAAATGAGGAATGGTAAATGATACAATTAACAAAGTATAAATTTTTATATTATCTTGTGAATAGATTTAGGCTCTTACTAAAATTGTCAAATAATTACATTACACAAACATTACAAAAACTTTGGTGTAGCGGAAGCAATCATTGTGCAGCGTTGACCACAAGCAATCAAATAAATGCATAGAATAAATAGAAGAGAAGAAACAAGAGAATTTGTTAACGGGGTTCGACCAATTGTGCCTATGTCTCCGAGAGCGCTGAGCGGCTACCAAAATATTATTAGAGAATAAGGATTACAAACTCTAACACACCCATAGGCCCATCTGCCCATGTGGTGTTTCTATTTGGTGCTTGTATCTTGTGCAAATTATAACAAGGGACTTGAGTCCAATATATAACATTGGTTACTATTCTCTATTCAATACTAGACAATGTGAGACTAATACAATAACATATTTCAAGCATTCCCAACAATCTTCACCTTGATTGAAATAGACGAATATCTCGCTCCTTTAGGAACTCTACCCAAGAATCTCCACCTTAGCGAATATCCAGCTCCACCTTGCTCAATGTCTAATTCTCTTTAACAACTCCTCCACATAAGAGTTTGCTCCCCTTTAGTATAAACCTTCTGAGTATCCTTGACGATATTACCAAGAACCTAACTCTCCAAATTTGTAATGCAACTTCCCGTACCGCTATCAAATGGAACACGCCGCCTAGCCACCTATTGCTAGAAAGTCTTTCGATATATTGGAACTTCTACACAAAAGTTCACCAACAATCGTCATCTTCAATACTCAGTCAAACTGAACCTTGGAGCTTCCTTGTAAAGCTTCAACTGCTACCACCATTGTCTACTCCAACAATCCTATTTCAAAAGAACTATCATACTCCACCGTAAGGAGTATTCCTACAGCACACACCTTACGTCAATGCTAACTAATGTATGTGTCACATCCTTGCATCCAAGCCAATGCCCATGTAACACCCCTGCATCTCTACCAATGCTCATGTTACAACTTGCATCAAAGTCAATGCCCATGTTACACCCTGCATCAAAGTCAATCAGTGCCTTTGTTCTTTTGTGAATCTGCTAACAATTAATATCCTTCACTATGATGTCTCATACACGCCATTAGGATATTCCACTTCTCATCTCAAATGAGAACATTCCTTCAACATCTGGAGAGATATTGTCAGCATCTGTCTCTGGGTCAAACTCAACACATGAGTCCTTATCTCCACCTTGATCCTAACCCAATACATGAACTTATGGGTTCTGGATCAACACATACACTCAACTAAGGTTTAGTCTAATTCAATACCGATTAATTTCTAAAATTAATCGTTGTTAAAATAAATAATTAATAAAACATACATAGAAAATTCACGGTGTTACACATACCCTATTTGACCGAGTAGAAAATTATTTAGAAGAGAAGTTTTAAAAACTCAAGCTCGCCCTTTTACTAATCGAGTTGGGGTTGGCTTGACAACACATGTAACTTTTAAAGAGATATTAGTAGTATCACCTATTAGAAAATGTAATACAATGTAGGGAATGAAAACAATGTAGGGAATGAGAAAACTTAAGAGCTATAAAATACACTTGTAAGATGACTCTTATGCAATTCCCGTCGTTTTAGATATTTGATATATGCGAACAATACTACTTTTGATGTTCCTAAACTCTACCTAGCAATACTCTGGATATAAAGTGGCCAATCAATAACTTCAACTAGAGAACGCAATTCAAAAACTATAGGAGAGTGTAATATAAGTTCTGTAAAGCCAAACTAGAGATCACTTCATTGAATACATTGAGCCAAACTAGGTTTCTCCAATTGTGTAAAGTCATAACATTACTCTTTTCATTTCAGACAGGAAATCACCAAAGATAAGATGCTAATTGAAAAATCACTTTAGAACTTACTCATACAAATATAACTTATTTTGATTAGCTGTAGATGGAATTTCAATCTGAATTGTGTTTAACCCAACTGAAGAATAGTTAATAATAATGACAATATTAGTAAAACATAAAACTTAATAGCTTAAAAACATTGTTTTATCATCCTCAGTTCATCACCATTTCACAATCACTCTCAACTGAGAAGGAAGAAACAGTAAATTGATCACCTCATCCAAATACATCACATGTTTTTTTTATAATAGATTTACATGTTGATATAAAAAGCACTCACTTTCTTTTCCTTTTCTCAACTGCAGAATTCCTCATTTCATTTTTCGGAATGGTAGACCCAGGGGGTATGCCATATGTCATTAGAGATGGAGCTGGAGTAGATGATGCTGTCACCGTGACATTTATAGTTGGAGCTGGTGGCAGTGTAGGTAGAGGCATCTGGTTTGAAGTTGAGGTAGGAGCAGGAGGTGCGGGTGTGGCACTAGTTTCAGGAATCAACCTCAGTAACAGGTGTTTTAGACGATTGTTCCTATAGTTCTTCCAGAAGTAGAATTGTTGTCTATGGCCAGTTCCTAAAATACATAGTCGAAATGGCATTTTTACAATCATTAGAAACAAGCATGGTAAAGTAATTCACCAATATAATTGCTTTTACAGACATGCAAACCAAATCATTTGGCTTGATTCATTGGAGTTTATAATAAACCAATTATGCAGATTATCTATTGGTAAAAGAAGATAGGCACAAGTGCCCAACATGTAAGACAATTAAACCTATTCTTATTGATAACACCTATCACTTGACAAATACAACAAAAGATTGTTAATTCATATGACTACAATGAAAATTTGCTAATCATTTTCAAACATCTCAATGGAATCTATCCCAAAAGGAATGCAGCATGGTGTAACTTCTCAGGGGAGTAACCTCACATGAAATAGCAAGTGTGATTTTATAGCAGGGTAAAAATTATAAAGTTTCTATTCACCTTATTGTTGGGATGTGCCATAGCATTGCGGAAATTTGCATTATGAAGAAGCTCAAGGAAATAGAGGGAATGAGGATACCTAACATTAAAAGAAAATGAGTAACTGGATCAGGAAAGTGCAAAATAAACAAGATGCACTAAAAGCAATTAAAATTCTTTGTCGTGAACTGATTGTTTAATTTCATATATCCCCGGCATAAACTATTTTTTTTCAATCCTTTTTCCCTTATCGAAATAACCCAGTGCATGTAATAGAATACTATAACATAATCCCTCTCCTGGTTACAGTGGGACAATCGGAAGATAATGCTTACATAATAAATTTAATGTATTCAGGGCGCTGCCAATACTGAAGATACTTTAAGTATCCAATGAAACCTTCATCCTCAAAATATCGATTCTAAGCCAAATCTGTTCGAAATAGTAACGATATAAGCATAAGATTAATGAAAATTATATAAGTAGCTCACACACACAAACTTATTACAATGCATGCCATATTCTGTTAATATAAAATAAATGAGATGAAGAGAAGAACTTGCAGAGTTAGAACATTGGAGCATAGGAAATTTTCTTCAAACAAGAGCAGGACATAACATTAAAGGAAAAGGAAGAAAAAAAATGGAGCATGTTGTCAATTCCCCCATCATAAATATTAGGTGTATAAATAGAAGTCGAATGTCTAATGTATCCCAATTAACCAGTTGTGTAAAACAAAGCTCCTTGAATATGAAAAAAATATGCCAATTAGTTCCAACATCCTTTTTCCACAACCTATGCCACATTTCCAACTAAACAATACTCTTAACCTTTCAAATACACAATTCAACATATATAGTCATGTAGCTATTACTTAATGAAGTTCAGACTCACAAAGCATATGAAGCATATAGTTAAAGTGAGAATCATACAGTGGATGTAGATGGGATTGGCAAGGCATTGAATAAATTCCAATTCAAGCAAAAGTCGTTGCCGCCCATCATCTGGATCATTGTATATATTCCTTGGCCTGAAGAAAACGTAACCATTATGCAGAGGTTAGCAGATACCACCAACATTATGATATTTGGCGAGGAGATGCGGGATAAAAAGGAAACTATTTTTCTTACAAAGATGGGGTAGTTTTGGTTGAACTCCCACTTTCATTTTGAGAGGCCATGAAACCCTCAACTACAACAACAAAAAAAGGCCACAAAGAAAGTTTCAAAAGGAATGCACAAAGTATTCATAACAAAATGAAACTAATAAATCAGAAACAATCCAAACTCATAGAACCTTCATAATCACAGTAATGATTTGTAAAATTTTTAAAAAGACAACCGGATTAAACAGGAAAATGATAAAAAAAATTGAAAAAACATGGCACAAAATAATAATAGAAAATGTGAAAATTAAAACTATAACGATTATTTAAATCACAATTATAAACCAATAAAACATCTTGACCAACGATAAACAACCATTGGTTTATGAAACCTAGCATCTAAAATACAATTGAAATCCCACTTTCATTTTGAGAGGCCATGAAACCCTCAACTACAACAACAAAAAAAGGCCACAAAGAAAGTTTCTAAAGCAATGCACAATGTATTCATAACAAAATGAAACTACTAAATCAGAAACAATCCAAACTCATAGAACCTTCATAATCACAGTAATGATTTGTAAAAAATTTAAAAAGACAACCGGATTAAACAGGAAAATGATAAAAAAATTTGAAAAAACATGGCACAAAATAATAATAGAAAATGTGAAAATTAAAACTATAACGATTATTTAAATCACAATTATAAACCAATAAAACATCTTTACCGACGATAAACAACCATTGGTTTCTGAAACCTAGCATCTAAAATACAATTGAAATCCAACCATAACAGAAAAATCAAAGAACCACTAAAAGACTTAATACCCCATTTGAAAACAAAAGGAAAAAACACATTGCAAATTGGATCAATTATAACATATAGCAACAAGATTTTCTAATGAGTCAAATATTTGTCTTATTTACCTTATGTGAGAGGCAAATTAAGAAGATGAAAGTGAAGAAATGGTGAGTGAGAGTCATGGTAGTTGATTAGTGAGTGCTGATGTGAGAAGAAAGAAGAGATTGAACTCACTCTCATCTTCGCTTAAATGAACTTACAAAAAAAAAGAGAGATTCTTTCTCTCTCTAGAAACAGAACAATGATAAAATGAACAACGCATTGAAAGTTTTTACCCAAAATGATCACATTTGAAGAAAAAGAAAAAAAGTTTCTCAAACCTTCAACAAAAACAAAACTAATTAACTTTTTCTACCTCTTTCTCACCTCAACAGCAAAAAACCGCATCCTCTTGAAGCGTTTCACTGAGTTGAACGCAAAACCCTAGCCGCACCAAAAAAATTGGAAAAAAAGAAAAACAAATTAGTAACTCAAATAATCGAATCGAAAAAATTAAAATAGGGTATAACCTTTCTTTATGAAACAACAATGCAGAACCATAACAACAGAAAGTGAAGAAATAAAAAATTGACAGTACCGATTAAAAGGTTTTGTGTTTTTTTGTGAATCTGAAGAGAGGGTTTTAAGATGAAAACGGAATAAGTGTGAGTGAGAGAGAGTGAGAAATGAAAGTGATTTTGGATTTTAATTTTGCATGAAATGGATTTTCTGGTTAGAACAAAAAATTAGAAATGGAAAATTTTGTTGAGCTGACACAACTTTTGGGGATTGAGATTTTTGGTGTTGGGTTTTTTGGATTAAATGACAGAACTGTCCTCGTTGACTCGTCTTTTATTGGTTTTGGGTGGTCGTTGCATCATGTGCATAATTGGGATTTTCATTTGGTAAAACCAAATAATAGAATAAATTTATGAATATAAATATTATTATAAGTAATAATATTTATACAATATGATTAAAAAAATTATACACAATCAGTATATAATCCGTTATTCATTTTTTATTACTTTTATGTAAGAGTTAATAGTAATTAAAATTAAACAATAGATAATATAATAATAATATAAAAATTTGTTATAATGTGAGTGTATACATTTTTTTCTCAAATATTTTTATTTATAAAATATAAAAAATTATTCTCTAAGTAATTATATTACAAATAAAATTCAGTTCAAAGTTTAAATCTTTATTACGCTTTTTATAATATTATTTTTTTCATTTATATACTAGTTTTGATTAGAATGATATAGTTTTACTGTTTTTGACCAATTTATTTTAGTATTGACTCATGTAATTGCATATCTAATATAATTATTATATCATATTCATAAGAGGGCTAATTCACTAATTTTCCAATTTCACCGGCCATTGCCACACAGTTTAATAAGTTTGTGTGAGAGATCATTGAAATTGGTGTATTCCAATGTTTGCATTATTTTATCAACAAAATGTTTGCATTATTTTATCAACAAAATGTTTGCATTGTGGACCATGCCTAACCCATTTAACTTCTTTAAGAACATTTGTGAATTGAGTTTTCAAGGAGAATAAAAAGAAAAGTGTAAAATTTATATATTAATAGTATAAAGATTTATATATAGTCTATGCATAATCCATTATTTATAGTATTACTTTTATTTAAATGTCAATAATAACTAGAAATGAATTACGGATGATGTAGTAACATTGTAAAAATCTCGTACACTGTTAGTATATACATTTTTTCTCTAAAAAGAAATTGAATTCATTTAAAATATCTCATACATATATTTCACGACTCTAAAATATATTTTTTTCTTCCTTGAAATTGGTGCATTCAAATGTTTACATTCATTTACCAACTAAATGTTTGCATTCATTTACCAACTAAATGTTTGCATTGTGGACCTTGCCTAACCCATTTAATTTCTTTAACAATATTTATGAATTAAATTTTGGAAGAGAAAAATTGAACATTCTAAATTTATATCACAAATATATTTCATAATTCTGAAATATTTTTTGTCTCTTCTTTTTCCATCAAGACACACTCACAAAGGAACTTTCTCTAATAAGTTTATTAATACATTATCTTTAAAAAATAAAAATAAATAGGTATTCATTACTAAAACAAATATTTCATACTTGAGTTTTTTACATGTATTACAATAAAAATATTATTATGTATTAACACTAATATAACTAAAAGTTATGTCGATTAAAATTTTGAAAAATATAACGTGTAAATTTATTATCAGTGGTAATGATATATTTACCTTTAAAGAAAGAATATGAATACAATATAAGATGAAGTTATAAATTCTTAGTGAGGGTAAAAGAGGACAAACAAAAATTGCATTGTCTAACTACTAATTTCCTTTAACACAGTATTTAGAATGGTAAGTATATAATAGATATAGATATATATCGTCTACCTCTTTTTTGGTACATAGATATATCATCTTTTTTTGTACTATCAAATTTCACCTTTTGGATAAGGAATTAATTATTTGTTAGGTGTGTAACCATTTGGATATCTTTAAGATTTAGCAAAGATTTATATCATTGACCAACAACTTGTTGGTATATATATATATATATATTTAATAAGAATATATACTTGCATCTATTATCTCAGATTAAATATATAATTCTCATTAATAATAAATTATATATTTTACTTTTTAAAATTTTAGTCTATATCCATATTAACATATAAGGAAAAGTTCCGAGCAAAAAAAAATCATTTATACTATTTATTTTAATACTTAGAAAAATAAAATGGACATATGGATGATTGAATTGGCCCAATATACATATATTTTACTTTTATCACTACTTATTAGTGTGTCAGTTGATATTTTTTATTTACCGTCCCACATTCTTATTTCATAGTATTTAATATTTAATTTTATATATTTTATTTTAGAGAATTAAATCATATTTTAATATTTTACCATCTTTATATAATACAAATTCTTATAAAAATTAGCTTTCGAGAAGAATAATGTTGTAATCTTTAATTTAATTATGTTATGATACTTCTTTAGAAGACTGATCTTTTTTATCTAAAAAATTGAATGAAATATGAACTTATGATAATCTTTAGAGGGTAACCAATATATAGAGAGTAAAATAATTAATTTTTGAGTATTTCAAAGAACAAATTATAATCTACATTTAAAAAATAACCTAAAGTAATGTTACACAACTTATTTAGCCATTTATCACTATTTTTTGCATTCATTAATTGGGACACTATTTACAACTTATACCTTGCCAATTGAATATATGATGGTCCAATAAAATTATCTTACAAAGAGATAATTGAAGGTTGAATCTAATATTTAATTGTAATTAAATGAATTCAATTATCTCAATGTCATATAAGTATATTTTGTCTTTTATATAATAGTAAGGATAAAGTTGAGATATAGAAAATATGAATGTTTAATTACTTAAATAATATTTATTTATGTTTTGCCTTATATAGTAGTATAGACCAATGAAATTACTAACAAGATATTGATCTAGTGATGTAAGACTCTACTAAATCCACGAATGACCAAAATGTTCATGCGAAAAACATTTGTTGAAATGACAACCACACACATCGAAATGAATTAGTTCCTTATCTAGAAGAGTGAAGAGATATCCTTGATAATACAAAAAAAAAAACGACCAATGAAATTATCTTCCAAAAACATATACTTTAGAAAAAAATGTATATTGTCTTTCAATGAAATTTAATAGATTATAAAAAAGCACGAGACAATTTATTACATGAAATTGAAACTACAATAGGTTTTGAAGCTTGATTCAAACATTCAATTGAAATTAAATGAAATTAATTATCTCGATTTTCTTTATGTATATTTTGTCTTTATATAATGGTAACGGCAAAGTTTAAATATATAAATTATGTATGGTTAATTACTTAAATATGTTTTGTCTTACTTCATATATATATACTATTCATGTATCTCTCAGACAGATTTTTATATATTTTAAAATAAAATTAAATATTTTTATTAATGATAGTAAATTTTATATCTTTTATATTTTATTTCTAATTTTTTGTCTGTGTAACTTGTATTAATGAAAGAACTAATTTATAATATTAAATTTATTAGACACATTCAACAACAAAATGTATAAGTTTTATTTATTTCATATTTGTCAACTATTCTATATTTATTTGTATATAAATTTTATTTATTTTAATATTAACTTAAAGAATTGTGAGTTCACAAGCATCTAAAAAATGCAATATTAATTTTTTTATTAAAACGTAGTATATATGATATATTTTAATTTAAAAGCTTCTAGTTTTAAGTATAAAGTTTGTTTGATTTTCCCTATCTCCCCACCTTTTAATTAATTATATTTTATTTTTATTATTATAGTTGGAGTGGTTGGTGAAGATACAAATTATGAAAAAAAAATGAAATTATTACCTTTTAATTAATTATATTTTATTTTTATTATTATAGTAGGAGTGGTTGGTGAAGATACAAATTATGAATAAATGAAATTATCATTGGGTAATTCTTATGCACAAATTAGTCTAGATTAAATAAACTAACTTTATTCTATTTTAGATAACTATATAAATATATGATTTCATATTATATAAATGACTCACTTGACAACCTTTATTACCTACAATTCTATACTACTTGATAGGGAAAATGCAAAATAATCACCCCATCATGGTGTAATTCGTGATTTTCTATTCTGCCCTTATTATACTCTTATTTCTACAAAAAAAAACCATAGAACATTATCTTCTTATTTTATCCTCATTTTCTTCTTTATTTTGAAAGTGTATTTAAAAAAGTTGAACATTACATCAATCGAATAAATTCAACTGCAAATTACAAATATTTAACAGGAAATACTATATTTGTCATTTATAACGTACAAACTACACGTTACAAACGATAGGAAATCAAGTTGACAGACACATCAATGACTATGAACATGCTAGTTATGATAAAATGAAAATAATTAACATAAAACATTAGATCTTATTTAAATGGTTAAGATTAAAAAAAGTAATTATGTGATAAATAATTAACATTTATTCATAATATTCATGTATGATTGTAAGATCCAGATGTTAGGTATCAGTGGTCTAGGAACACCTAGAAGGGGGAGGGGGTTGAATAGGTGTGGCGGTGGTTAAAAATTACCACTTTTTAACAACAACTGGAAAAACTGTCTAGTTAATCGATTAACGGAAGGGTTTAATCGATTAACACAGTTACAGAACATATTGATTAAACAAGCAATTTGCACAACAAATAAGATACACTTTAAACAGATATATTCCAGATATTATTGCATACAAGTGTTAACTATACAACATTAAACATATATCCAAATTATCAAGTATATATTCAGTGTATCAATGCAAGAAACAGAAAACAAGATAAAGAAAGAAATAACAATGCAAAAGGATTTTTATCCTGGTTCGTTTGCGGTCCACTGCAAACTACATCCAGGCCTCCCCTTCTGGATCAAGAAGATTTTCTTTCTTCACAATATTGAATTAAGATACAGTTACCAATTCAATTTACAAGCACAAGGGATGCTCCCTTCTTGAAATCTAGGATCTCTAAAACCTGGTTTGACTTCTACCCTTTCGCCACTTGAGAAAACCTTTCTCGCGAACAAGCCCCAGCCAAGAATCTTATCCTCAAATCAAGACCTCCCTGCCTTGGTGAAGAACTTCAATCTCTATGGTGATTTCACACCAAGAGACAAATCCAGACTACCCAACACACGTTAAAATCAAGGTATTCTAAGCACATAAAGCCTAAAATAATACAATGTAAAGACTAACGATTAACCCTTATCCTAATCGGTTAAGCCATCAATATACAAGTGAGTTAATCAGTTTTTCAGTATACAACAAGTTTCTTTCAATCAGAATCTAATGCATGATCATGTGAGCAATATCAAATGAATATTAAATTATGCAGAAACATAAAGCATGTTACAGAAAAACAGCATAATCTCTCTTCTCACACATGCAACTCTCATGCAAAATAACAGTGAAAATACGAATGCAAATCCCTCTAATACAGCCCTAAACAGATAGAATGAATGCTGATGAGCTCTCAGTGAAGCCTCATATTTATAGCATAATGAATAAGTAGTTAAAGACGTTGCAAAAACAGTTAAACAGTTATAACAGCTAAAACAGATTTCAGTTATAACATAAAACAGACACGTTAATCGGTTAAGACTACCCTTTAATCGAATAACGGATTTACAGAATGACATCCAAATCAGTTGAAACAGAAAACACACATTTAGCATAAAATCAGTTACGTTAGTCGATTAAGCTTACCAGTTAATCGATTAACTGGAGCATTTATGCATATGTTTCACAAGGCAAACTTCTCATATGTTATGTGCAATATGTATACATGTTTTACCATTTATATTATGCCTAATATGCACAAATAACATGTATAATATATGCATGAACATACGATTAACTAGATGATGTATCTTATGAATATGGTAGTTCAATTATGATAGCTTAAGAGACTAACATCTAGGTTCACCTAACCTATACTCACTTACTATGGCACACATCCCAGACTAATTAGGTTATAGACTCAATTTACTTCCTATTCTAGATATGACCAAATGAGAATAAGACATGTTGATTGCTGAGCCATCTTCAAGCGTTGTTAGAACCTCGTTTTCATCAAAACATAGGCTAAGATAGGCTAGTGCTATTCTTGACACTTTGCACTTTCACCAGATTTATTGTTCTCATAATTTATATATGAGAAATATTGTCACTTGAGTCACTTTCCAATATTGTTTTTTATTGTAGTTCAAATAATTTTTTTAATGCTTATTCCCTTAGCCATGTAAGATTGATCAAATTGGTAAGTTGAATTCAAATTTCATTGTGGAAATGAGAATTTTTAGTATTTTTATTGCAGGTCTTATCTTTCTTTTTTGGGTACAAGTATGTCTTATCTTTATTAAGCCTCATATGCACCACTGGCTTAGACTTTTATCTATAAAATATGTTTATTCCTTTATGAAAAATATTGAATATAAATATTATAGAGCCAATACATAATCATAAAATTTAATTATTGCTTATAATATTTTTCTTAAAATGAATAAAATTAAATAGAAAAAATGGAGGTTAAAGTGCATGAATCTAAACTATTTAATATGATCAATAGTTGATATTATGCCTCACTTAATGAATCTATATCAACATTTCGTATAGATTCATTTATATACTATATATAAGGTTAAAATATGGTTTAACTGTATACTATATATAAAACCAAAACTTGATGTAATTATCACGATGATATAATTTTACTTTTCTAGTAACTAGTATCAAAATATTAATTGCAAGTTGAAATTGTATCTCTTCCCTTAAAATGAACATTCTAATAAGAAAAAATTATAATTTAAAGTATATCCAATAAAAATTTATAATATCATATACACTAAATACAAAAAAAAATGTTTTAATTATGCAAATAAAAATAAATATTTAGTTAAGTAAAATAAAAATAGAAGTAAGCCGACACAATAGTAGTTTATAAAATTCAAAGAAAATTGAGAGGATCTTTCCTTTTGTAATTACAACAATTAATTAATGAAATCGTTGGAATTATTGTAATTAGATTAATTAGAAATATTTGTCATCTAAATTAAATAATTAAATGGAAAAGATAAGTAATTATGTTTTGATTAGTGCTTGAGAGTGGCATGTGACACACCAAACACAGAAGGATTATAGAAAATGATTAAAGTTTAAAAATGGAGAGTGAGATTTAACACATTACGATTATTGATCTAGAATACTCTTACCCCTTATGCATAATATCATTGTGCTTGATTTATTTATTTTAATATTATATTTTAAAGATAACATTGTATTATTATTAGGATTAATTTGGACATACTATCACTAATATTTGTTATGAGATGTTGGTCTAATAATACAATAGACCCTCCATATATATTACTAGGTCAAAAGTTTGATTCTTAATAACAACATTTATTGGAAGGACAATTACTTAAACTAAAATAGATAAATTAATTTCTTATCTATAACGTAGGTGAATACAATGGGTCATAAAAAAATCTATCACTAATTCACCTGTTTTATTCTCTATAACTTTTAAGATCATGTCATAGTTTTCTCTAGGATGTTTGGGCCAACTCTTATGCAAATCTATCGGCCTAAACTGGTCAACCAGACTTTGAGACCTTGTTATTTTGACAATCTTCTAGCCTTTTGCTAGTGTTAATGTAATTTTGACCAGGATTTCTTCTTCGTTCTGTTGTTGGGTTTTTTAGTCCCTTGTAAAGTATATAGTTTTTAGAGTTTACATCATGGCTAAGATTCTCTATGCTATCTTGTGTAACAAAAGGAATGGATAAGCAAATAGAATTTAAACCCAGAAAAGATCCAATTTACTTGACGAAAAACCATCTAAACTTCGAAATAAAAATACTCATAATTTTTTTCATTTCATGTTATTAAAATTTAATTGGGTAATGAAACAAATTTACATTATTTAATTGCATTATATTTTATGTTAACATTTAACCACATGGTTGTGAGACTAAATTCTTAACACAGATGATTGTCATAATAAATCACATAATATTAAATTTTTTACGTGGAACTAGCGGATTGACCCAAATTCTACTGAGTTCATACCCTATTTGATCTAGTAGAAAATTATTTAGAAGAGAAGTTTTAAAAACTCAAGCTCGCCCTTTTACTAATCGAGTTGGGGTTGGCTTGACAACACATGTAACTTTTAAAGAGATATTAGTAGTATCACCTATTAGAAAATGTAATCTCCATTTGTGAGTTGGTTTTTGAAAACAATGTAGGGAATGAGAAAACTTAAGAGCTATAAAATACACTTGTAAGATGACTCTTATGCAATTCCCGTCGTTTTAGATATTTGATATATGCGAACAATACTACTTTTGATGTTCCTAAACTCTACCTAGCAATACTCTGGATATAAAGTGGCCAATCAATAGCCTCAACTAGAGAACGGAATTCAGAAACTAGAGGAGAGTGCAATATAAGTTCTGTAAAGCCAAACTAGAGATCACTTCATTGAATACATTGAGCCAAACTAGGTTTCTCCAATTGTGTAAAGCCATAACATTACTCCTTTCATTTCAGACAGGAAATCACCAAAGATAAGTTGCTAATTGTAAAATCATTTTAGAACTTACTCATACAAATATAACTTATTTTGATTAGTTGTAGATGAAATTTCAATCTGAATTGTGTTTAACCCAGCTGAAGATTAGTTAATAATAATGGCAATAATAGTAATTCATAAAACTTAATAGCATGAAAACATTGTTCTATCATCCTCAGTTCATCACCATTTCACAATCACTCTCAACTGAGAAAGTAGAAACAATAAACTGATCACCTCATCCAAATACATCACATGGTTTTTTTATAATAGATTTACAGGTTGATATAAAAAGCAGTCACTTTCTTTTCCTTTTCTCAACTGCAGAATTCCTCATTTCATTTTTTGGAATGGTAGACCCAGGGGCTATACCATATGGCATTGGAGAAGGAGCTCGAGTAGATGATGTTGTCATCGTGACATTTGTAGTTGGCGCTGGTGGCAGTGCAGGCAGGGGCATCTGGTTTGAAGTTGAGGTAGGAGCAGGAGGTGCGGGTGTGGCACTAGTTTCAGGAATGACCTCGGCAACAGGTGTTTTAGACGATTGTTCCTATAGTTCTTCCAAAAGTAGAATTGTTGTCTTTGTGCCAGTTCCTAAAATACAAAGAGGAAATGGCATTTGTACAATCATTAGAAACAAGTGTGGTAAAGTAATTCACCAATACAATTGCTTTTACAGACATGCAATCCAAATAATTTGACTTGATTCATTGAAGTTTATAATAAACCAATTATGTAGATTATCTACTGGTAAAAGAAGATAGGCACAAGTGCCGAACATGTAAGACAATTAAACCTATTCTTATCGATAACACCTATCACCTGACAAATACAACAAAAGATTGTTAGTTCATATGACTACAATGAAAATCTGCTAATCATTTTCGAACATCTAAATGGAATCTATCCCAAAAGGAATGCAGCATGGTGTAACTTCTCAGGGGAGTAACCTAACATGAAATAGCAAGTGTGATTTTATAGCAGGGTAAAAATTATAAAGCTGCTATTCACCTTATTATTGGGATGTGCCATTGCATTGCAGAAATTTGCATTCTGAAGAAGCTCAAGGAAATAGAGGGAATGAGGATACCTAACATTCAAAGAAAATGAGTAAATGGATCAGGAAAGTGAAAAATAAACAAGATGCACTAGAAGCAATTGAAATTCTTTGTCGTGAACAGATTGTTGAATTTCATATATCCTTGGCATAAACTAATTTTTCCAATCCCTTTTCCCTTATTATAAATAACCCAGTGTCTGTAATAGAATACTATAACATAATCCCTCTCTTGGTTACAATGGGACAATCGGAAGAAAATGCTTACATAATAAATTTAATGTATTCAGGGCGCTGCCAATACTGAAGATACTTTAAGTATTCAATGAAACCTTCATCCTCAAAATATCGATTCTGAGCCAAATCTGTTCAAAATAGTAATGATATAAGGATAAGATTAATGAAAATTATATAAGTAGCTCACACACACAAACTTATTACAGTGCATGCCATATTCTGTTAATATAAAATAAATGAGATGAAGAGAAGAACTTGCAGAGTTAGAACATTGGAGCATAAGAAATTTTCTTCAAACAAGAGCAGGACACAACATGAAAGAAAAAGGAAAAAAAAAAGAAAAATGGATCATGCTGCTAATTCCCCCATCATAACTTTTAGGTGTATAAATAGAACTCGAATGTGTAATGTATCCCAATTTACCAGTTGTGTTAAACAAAGCTCCTTGAATATGAAAAAAATATGCCAAT
Source organism: Lupinus angustifolius (assembly GCF_001865875.1). Classification (NCBI taxonomy): domain Eukaryota; kingdom Viridiplantae; phylum Streptophyta; class Magnoliopsida; order Fabales; family Fabaceae; genus Lupinus; species Lupinus angustifolius. The sequence goes on from NC_032021.1 coordinate 6,215,826, forward strand.
TAGTTCCAAATCCTTTTTCCACAACCTATGCCACATTTCCAACTAAACAACACTCTTAACCTTTCAAATACACAATTCAACAAATATAGTCATGTAGCTATTACTTAATGAAGTTCAGACTCACAAAGCATATGAAGCATATAGTTATAGTGAGAATCATACAGTGGATGTAGGTGGGATTGGCAAGGCATTGAATAAATTCCAATTCAAGCAAAAGCCGTTGCCGCTCATCATCTGGATCTTTGTATATATTCTTTGGCCTGAATAAAACGTAACCATTATGCAGAGGTTAGAAGATACCACCAACATTATGATATTTGGCGAGGAGATTCGGGATAAAAAGGAAACTCTTTTTCTTACAATGATGGGGTAGTTTTGGTTGAACTCCCACTTTCGTTTTAAGAGGCCATGAAACCCTCAACTACAACAACAAAAAAAGGCCACAAAGAAAGTTTCTAAGGGAATGCACAAAATATTTATAACAAAATGAAACTACTAAATCAGAAACAATCCAAACTCATAGAACCTTCATAATCATAGTAATGATTTGTAAAAAAATTTAAAAAGCCAAAAGGATTAAACAGGAAAATGATAAAAAGTCTAAAAAACATGGCACAAAATAATAATAGAAAATGTGAAAATTAAAATAATAACGATTATTTAAATCACAATTATAAAACCAATAAAACATCTTTACCCACGATAAACAACCATTGGTTTCTGAAACCTAATAGAGACCACCAATATAATGATATTTGGCGAGGAGATGCGGCAGAAAAAAAAGGAAACTCTTTTGCTTACAATCATGGGGTAGTTTTGGTTGAACTCCATCTTTCATTTTGAGAGGCCATGAAACCCTCAATTACAACAACAAAAATGGGCCACAAAGAAAGTTTCAAAAGGAATGCACAAAATATTCATAACAAAATGAAGCTCCTAAATCAGAAACAATCCAAACTCATAGAACCTTCATAATTACAGTAATGATTTGTAAAAAATTGAAAAAGACAATAGGATTAAACATAAAAATGATAAAAAATTGAAAAAACATGGCACAAAATAATAATAGAAAATGTGAAAATTAAAATTATAACGATTATTTAAATCACAATTATAAACCAATAGAACATCTTTACCTACGATAAATAACCACTGGTTTCTGAAACCTAACACCTAAAATACAATTGAAATCCAACCATAACAGAAAAATCAAAGAACCACTAAAACCCTTAATAGCCCATTTGAAAACAAAAGGGAAAAAACACATTGCAAATTGGATCAATTGTAACATATAGCAACAAGATTTTCGAATTAGTAAAATATTTGTCTTATTTACCTAATGTGAGAGGCAAAGGAAGAAAATGAAAGTGAAGAAATGGTGAGTGAGAGTCACGGTAGTTGATCAGTGAGTGCTGATGTGAGAAGAAAGAAGAGATTGAATAGGTCATAACTCATAACATGACTAGTAAGGCAGCAAGGCTCAGTTAAATACTTTAAACAACTTCTGATTTAAGCAAAATAGTGAGAGTTTTAAAACAAATAATAAAAGCAACAAACAATTTGAGCCTTGATCTCACTAGGTGGGGTTGGCGACATGGATCGAACGGAATATAGAAAGGACATGATCTGGTTATTAGCCCCCAGCAAGCTCAAGGAGAGGACGAACTTGGAGCTTGTTACGAAGTAGAACAACACGATCCTTTGCCAACGGTTTGGTGAAAATATCAGCCAACTGGTCCACAGAAGAGACATGACATATGTTTAGAGCACCAACTTCAACTTGCTAATGTATAAAATGAAAATCCAAGGCAATATGTTTTGACTTTGTACGGATGAGAGGATTCTTACTCAAGAAAATTGCACCGACATTGTCACATAACAATAAAAGAGGCTTATGAAGAGGAATGTTGAGATCTGTGATAAGCTGTTTGAGCCACAATAACTCGGCTGCAATGTAGGCAAGAGAGCGATACTCAACTTCTGTACTAGAGCGAGCAACAACTCGTTGTTTACGAGAAGTCCAACTGATAAGATTGGAACCATGGAAGATGGCATAACCGTACTGAGATCTGTTGTCTTTCGTGTCTGAAATCCAGCCAGAATCTAAGTAAGCTAGCAAAGAGGTGGATGTAGTTGGAGTGAAATGGAGGCAGTGATGTGAAGTCCCCTTTAAATAGCGCAAGATTCTCTTTGTCGCTTGCCAATGTTGGGTCGTCGGTGAGTGCATATATTGGCAAACTCGGTTGACGGCATATGCAATGTCAGGACGAGTGATAGTAACAGATTGAAGAGAACCCACAATTTTTCGAAAGAGTTTAGGATCACCTTGATGAATAAGTCGAGTACTAAGATCAACTGGTGTGGAGATGGGCGAGGCCTCGGTCTTGTTGCTGCGGGTAAGAACATCATGGATGTAGTTTTGTTGGGATAGAGTTATACCTGCAGAAGTTCTATGTATTTGCAATCCCAAAAAAATGCAAACTACCAAGACCTTTGAGTGCAAAAACCTGATTTAAGTGAGTGATGAACCTCTGAATTTGAGCGGCATTGTTGCCTGTAATAATGAAGTCATCCACATATACAAGAATGTAGATGACAGAGACGGGAGAAATATGGACAAACAATGAAGTATCTGATTGACAAGCTCGAAATCCTTGAGATGGAAGATGATGTTTGAGCTTAGTGAACCATGCCCGTGGAGCTTGTTTATGTCCATAAATTGCTTTGTGAAGGCGACACACATGAGATGGGCGAGATGAATCCTCAAAACCAGGAGGTTGCTTCATGTACACTTCTTCTATTAAATCACCATTAAGAAATGCATTGTTGATATCCAGTTGCCGAATACACCATCCATATGAGAGAGCAATGGATAGGACCAACCGAATGGTAGTCGGTTTTATAACTGGGCTGAATGTGGCAAAGAAATCAATACCCTCCTGCTGACTAAATCCTTGAGCAACAAAATGAGCCTTATGACGCTCAATTGAACCATCAGAGCGACGTTTAATCCTGAAAATCCACTTACAACCAAAAAGATTGACATTAGTAGGACAAGAAACAATAGACCATGTGTTATTTCTCATGAGAGTATCATATTCATCTTGCATTGCTTGTTGCCAACAAGTGTGTTTGATGGCTTGGGTATAAGTGTGAGGCTCAATGTTAGTAGGAGATAGAGTGGTGGTGAAGGTTTTTGGCTTTAAGGAGTTGGTGCGTGCGCGAGTTACCACAGGATGAGTGGTGTGATCAGCAGGCTGGTAATGGGAGGTAGAGGGTTGTGTGTTTTGTGCAGAGGAGGTCACAGTGGACTGTTGAGATGGAGGGGTATTAGTTTGAGGAGATAGTATGGGGGATGGGTATTGGTGCATAACAGGGGGAGGACATTGTGGCACTAGTGTGCAAGAAAAGGGCAAGGTAGCAACATTTTGAAGTAGATGTGGTGGAATAGCTTGTTGTGATGACATGGAGGAAGGAGGCGTGTGAAGGGACAGTGTAGCATAGGGAAAAACATGTTCATTGAAGACAACATAGCGGGAAATATAAATGTGGGAGGATGGTTTATGAAAACAAAGGTACCCTTTATGTGCAACACTGTAACCAATAAACACATATGGAACAGAACGAAAATCAATTTTATGTTTTGTGTAAGGTCGAAGAAATGGGTAACATAGGCAACCAAATGTTTTGAGAAAACCGTAATCCAGAATTTTATGATATAATCGCTGATATAGAGATTGAAAACGAAGGAGAGGAGTGATTGTACGATTGTGAAGATAGGTAGCGGTTTTGAAGGCATGTTCCCAAAACACTTGTGGAAGGGAAGATTGAGCTAAGAGGGTAAGGCCTTTTTCGATGATGATACGGTTTCGTCGTTCAACAATACCATTTTGTTCTTGAGTATAAGGGCAAGAAATTCGGTGTTTAATACCATGTTGTTGAAGAAAAGTGGAAACATTTCTAAACTTGTCACCCCAATCAGATTGAAGACTTTTAATGTTATGATTAAATTGGGTTTTGATCATTTTTCTGAATTGCACAAAGGTAGAAAACACTTGTGATTTATGGGATAAAAAATAAATCCATACAAATTTAGTGCAATCATCAATAAATAAAACAAAGTAGCGATTTCCATTCAGTGAAAATAGAGGAGATGGTCCCCAAACACCCGAGTATATTAATTCAAATGGTGTTGTTGAGGCAATATGAGATGTAGGAAGAGGAAGACGATGACTTTTAGCTAGTTGGCAAGAATCACAAACAGTTGGAAATATATTTGAACACACGGGAAGCTGAAATAACGATAGAAGACGTCTTAAGAGAGGTTGGTGAGGATGAGCAAGTCGTTGATACCATCCATGAATGGTAGTGCGCACACCAGTAAGGGCCATGGTAGAGGGTGGTTGATTGGTGGTGAGAGGCAGCCGGTACAAGCCATGACTAATGTCCCCTTCGAGGATGGTTCGTCCCTAAAAATCCTTAACACAACGATGAGTAGGCCAAAATTCCATAAAAACATTATTGTCCTAGGTTAATTTAGAAACACTGAGAATATTTTTGGTGAGTTTAGGGTCAATAAACGCACTAGGCAGGCAAAGATTAGGCAAAAAACATGAACCCACATGAGAAATAGACAAATGGTTATCATTTCCTACTTGCAACTTGTCATGTCCTGTGTAGTCATCGACAATGTGAAGCTTGAGAATATCTGGAGTGACATGATCTGTGGCACCCATGTCAAAGTACCATGATGGGTCCATAATAGTGGAGGAAATGCCGGATTGTGCTATATTAGCTTGGCAAAACGAAGCCCGCGGATTGACACGATGGGAAGGGAAATCTGTTTGATTTGTTCGTTGCCAGCAGTCAATAGCTTCGTGACCTAGTTTGCTACATAGTTGACATAGAGGGCGACGACGACAGTTGTTAGTGTTGCATGTTGAAGAGAAGCCAACACTACTGTTGCGACTGTTGGAGTTGAAAGACGCCCGATTGGAGAACCGGTTTGTAGTGAACGCAGAGGAGCCAGAGAGAAGTGATGTTGGGATGTTGGACGGAGGCATAACAATAGCTTGACGAGCATGTTCTTGTTCAAGATGAGCCTCCTTTTGAAGAAGGAGACCAGCCAAATCATCAAAAAATACATCGTCGGACTTCACCATGAAGGCAGTAAAGAAGGCATTGTAAGATGAATCAAGACTGCTTAATATATACCCAACAAGATCTTCGTCGGAGAGGGGATGGAGATTCTCAGCTAGAGAGTCGACAATGGAGTGCTTACGCTCAATGTATTCTAGCATAGAAAGAGAACCTTTTGTGAGTGTTTGTAATTGAACTTTCATAGTCATGCGGCGAGCCTGAGTTTGAGCCTAGAACGATTTTTCAATGGCAGTCAAGGTTGTTTGAGAGGATGTGGAACGAACGACCAAGGAGAGTGCTCGCTTAGAGAGAGTAGATTTAATCCATAAAAGGACAAAACGGTCTCACTTCTTCAATATAATGAAATCAAGGTTGGATTCGGTGGTGAAGACACCGTCAGTGGTTGTAATGACACAAGTTTCTGGTGGTGGGGAAGGATTCAGAATGAAAGCTTCTAGGTCGAATGTCTCAAGAGCAGAGATAACAGTGGACCGCCATAAAGAGTAATTGTCCTGTTCAAGCTTGATATTGATGGTTGGAATTTGAAGATTAAGGTTTGGATTTGTGTGGTTGGCAAGAGTGAGGAGAGATTGATTTGTGTTAGCCATGGGACGAAAGAGATGAGAAGAGAGAGAAAGGAAAAAAAATTATCTAGCTCTAGATACCATGTAGAGAATGAAGTTCTCTGTTATTTTTCATTACACTCAACACATGAATTACAATGGTATTTATGGAGGAAATCTCCAGCAACAATTACTGAAAATAATCCTAAATACACGGCACTATCACAACTACATGCACAAAAATAGGAAACCACTAAAAGACCAAGTCAGAGCATCTAGAATATAGGAAGGACATGATCTGGTTATTACAAACAGATAATTCATAACCACAATTATTATTTGTAAACCATAAAAAATGACAACAGAATTACGACAATAAAGAAAAACATTAAATTAACAAATGATGGAACAAAATAATAGTAGAAAGGTAGCCTAGGATAATTTTAAAGAAACATTTCTAACATCTTTGTAAGATTAAAGAATATAGGCAACTTCTACCACAACCCATATTTTCCCTACATGCACACTTTCAGCATCTCCTCATGCAGAGAAAGAATACAGCTAACTATCCATAACATTTGGCTATTACGAATTTCTCACTAGTTTGCCTCTAAAGCTTCCCTTATTACTAGATAGCACATACTGTTTGGGGAAAAAGACCATTAAATACCAAGCAGCAAGCACCCAAATCTTTGTGTCTCCTCTTACTTGGAAGTATTACCATCATTAAAAAACAAAACTGCGGACAACCCATTGCCACTTGTAAAAAGCATAGAGATTACACTTAATTATGTATCTAAACTAGACCACACAAATGTACATTACTAAACTGGAAGTAGAGAGTATTAATTACTGAAAACAAAAACAAAAAACAGTCACATGAAAATTTATCTCCTCGGGATAAGATTTCTCCTTTATCCTAGCACTGATTGCCTTTACATATATAATAAATTGACAAATCGACTTCACTTCAGTCTCAATCTCTTGAATAACACAAAGTCACCTCAGAAAACCTCACCCAATACCCTAACCAAAACCATGCAATTGCAATTTTATCATCACCTAAACCTGCATATGTGTACTTGATGCTATATACATAGTCGGTCCTAAACCCAGATATAAAATAAAAGGTTGGTTTGTTATTGTTGTATTCTTCCACATGCATTCCGACCTCTGAGTCAAATCAGCTCACCATGGGTTCGAGTTGGGTCAGATCTGGCTGAGCTCCCATAACCCATGGCTTATCGTGTAGCCAGGTTGGCTAGCAGGTTGGAGTAAATTAAAAAAATGAAACACAAATCAGTGAAATAGGAACTCGCTGTGTAAATTTTCTTCAACAATTATGAAATATCCTAACTACGATGATTGAAACAGTTTTCACTATAAATCAAGTTTGAAACATAGAAACAACCTTGAGGAAGAGGGTGATAGACTAAGATTTGGGATTGGAATACTTTTGGGTTCTTCAATATCTACTACTTTTTTTTAGATTATATTTTCGAAAAGGAAGCTCAAAATTTATAAGCTCACTCACTCTCATCTTCGCTTAAATGAACTTACCAAAAAAAAAGAGAGATTTTTTTCTCTCTCTAGAAACAAAACGATGATAAAATCAACAACACCTTGAAATTTTTTACCCAAAATGACCACATTTGAAGAAGAAAAAAAAGAGTTTCTCAAACCTTCAACAAAAACAAAAGTAATTAACTTTTTCTACCTCTTTCTCACCTCAACAACAAAAAACTGCGTCCTCTTTAAGCGTTTCACTGAGTTGAACATAAAACCCTAGCTACACCAAAAAAAATTGGAAAAAATGAAAAACAAATTACTAAGTCAAATAATCAAATCGAAAAAATTAAAATAGGGTATAACCTTTCTGCATGAAACAACAATGCAAAACCATAACAACAGAAAGTGAAGACAGAAAAAATTGACAGTACCGATTAAAAGGTTTTGTGTTTTCTGTCTGAATCTAAAGATAGGGTTTTGAGATGAAAACAAAATAAGTGTGAGTGAGCGAGAGTGAGAAATGAAAGTGATTTTGGATTTTAATTTGTTTTTGCATGAAATGGATTTTCTAGTTAGAACAAAAAATTAGAAATGGAAAATTTTGTGGAGCTAACACATCTTTTGGGGACTGAGATTTTTGGTGCTGGGTTTTTGGAATAAATGACAGAACTACCCTCGTTGACTCATCTTTTATTGGTTTTGGGTGATAGTTGTTAGGTATCAATGGTCTAGGAACACCTAGAAGGGGGGGGGGTGGAATAGGTGTAGCGGTTAAAAATTATCGTTTTTTAACAACAACCCAACTGCTGGAAAAACAGTCCAGTTAATCGATTAACACAGTTAAAGAGCAGATTAACAGAACAAGCATGAAAGTGCGCATGTCAAGAGGAGCACTTTGGAAAGCTCTCTCATTATATGTCATGGTTTTGATGAGGACAACTTGTGCTAATAAGAGCTTGAAGATCATCAACAAATCAACGTGCTTAACTCTTTTGATTGGTACTAGACTTAGACTAGAGACTAGTTTAGGTTGAGTCTAAGGCTAAGTCACCTTAACACATGTCTCATATGCATAAATCTTTTAAATAATTTCATCTTTGAGTATGTCATTCATAAT
>NC_032021.1:6224253-6224980 GCF_001865875.1 Lupinus angustifolius
ATGAGTTTGTATTAGGTGTTTAGAGTAAAGCCTTACTTGTTAAATATGAGCTTTGTAATTGCTTGAGTTTACTCTATAGTTTTGTTGTGAAAAATCGTTGTAACATTAGGAATCTCGAGGTGTCATACCACCTAAGAGATTGAGTTGTATCTTCATATTGCTTAGAGTTCTTGATAAGGAAAGAACAAGGTTCTTGGCTGGGGCTACACCGAAAGAAAGGTTTTCTTTGTCGGTAGGAAGGGAGTCAAACCATAGAATAAGGTTCTTTATTTTCTTGTGAATGTCTAAGTGTTGTAATTGGAAGACATGCTTGTAAAAACATTGATTCAATTATAGTGAAGAAAATCTCCCAGATCAGCCGGGAGGCCTGGATGTAGTTTGCAAGTGGACACGCAAACGAACCAGGATAAAAATCATGTTGCAGGATTTTTTCTCTCTCTCTTTCTCTCTTTATTGCATTTAATTGGTTAACTTGTATAGTAGAATTAATTGCTATATTCTGTATCTTTGCTATAATGTTAACACTCTGATAAAATTGTAAGATCTGTGTATTCATTTCATTATCGGTTAATTATTGTGCAAGAAACCGAATCTGCCTAAGCTTATTGTTCTGTTTTAATCAGATTAAGTCAAGTGTGTTAATCGATTATCATCATTCCTTTAATTAAATAAATTGGGGTAATTCAGCATTAAGTGTTGATTTTCGAAAAGCGGATATTCTAACCGC
>NC_032021.1:6225080-6227990 GCF_001865875.1 Lupinus angustifolius
CTAGTTGTATTTTTAACCACTGATACCTAACAAAGCAAAATGCACGACAATTAAGATACACTTTAAACAGATATATTTCAGATATTTTTGCATATAAGTGTTAACTATATAGCATTAAACACATATCCAAATTCTCAAGTATATATTAAGTGTATCAATGCAAGAAACAAAAGAAAGAAAGAACGGTGCAAAAAGGATTTTTATCCTGGTTCGTTTGCGGTCCACTGCAAACTACATGTTGGGATATAATGTATGCCGAAGAACCAATTTGTCATGTTTATAATAATAAAGTTATATGTATTATCATCTTAATATCATCTTCATTATTTATCAAAATAATTAATATGAAAGATCCTTGATTAAAATTAGAGATTTATTATTATAATAGAGATTATAATAATGAGAAATAAATCTTTTATAATTTTAATCCAAATCGTTCTTGATCATAGGATTATTGAGCTTAGGATACTATTAATCCGGATAGATCAATATATGTGTAATGGTCTTTATTAGATAATGATTAATATATCTCATTTATTAAATAACACATATAAATTGTGCATATAGAGATATGACCATTGAACTGACTCAAGGGAGAATTCCTAATGGTTAATATATTACCTTTGAATTGTCAATAGGATATTCTTGTGAAGAAATATATATTTTCCTTAGACTTGAGTGTGAGTGAGCGAGAGTGAGAAATGAAAGTGATTTTGGATTTTAATTTGTTTTTGCATGAAATGGATTTTCTAGTTAGAACAAAAAATTAGAAATGGAAAATTTTGTTGATAGTGAGTTTCGAAAACCAAAAACCAAAAAAATATGTTGAATTGATGAGTGATTAATTGGCATTAAATGGATTCATGAAGTTTTGATTTTATGCTAAATTAATATGTGATTAATTGGCACTAAATTGTTTGAGGGGGAACTTTTTTAGAAAAGGAATTTCTTGCAGAAGGAATTCATGGTAAAGAAATAATGCTTGATGAGGATCAACAAACCAATGAAACATCTATTGCTAAAGAACATAATATGGAACTTGAGCAACCTTGCTTAGATGTTTTAAGTTCAACACAAAGGTTACAACCTTCAACTAGTGCAGTTCAAAACCCGGTTGTAGTTCAAGAACAGGTTACCGAACCAGTTCAGGAACAAATGGAACAACCAATGAATCCAGAACAAAGGAATTCAGATGCACAAGTGCCTCTTAGAAGATCTTCGAGATCACATCGTGCACCAGAAATATTAAACTTAATGGTGCTAGATGCAATAGCAAATGAGGATTATCATATTGATGATGACCCCAAATGCTATGAAGAGGCTATGCGAAGCTTGGATCATGAGAACTGGCAAGAAGCCATGGAATCTAAAATGGAATCCATGAAGATCAACAAAGTATGGACTTTAGTTGATGCTTCAAAGGATATAAAACCAATTGGTTGTAAATGGGTTTACAAGAAAAAGATTGGAGCAGATGGAAAGGTTGAGACTTATAAAGCTCGCCTTGTTTTCAAGGGATATCGTCAAAATGAAGGAATAGATTATGACGAAACTTATTCTCCTGTGGCAATGCTCAAATCAATTCGGATTCTACTTGCTATAGCAGCATACCATGATTATGAAATTTGGCAGATGGATGTGAAAACAGCTTTTCTCAATGGAGAGTTGAAAGAGGATGTGTACATGACACAACCTGAAGGTTTCACACCTATGTCTGATCATAATAAAGTTTGCAAGCTACAACGTTCCATTTATGGATTAAAGCAAGCTTCTAAAAGTTGGAACATTCACTTTAACAACACAATCAAAATGTTTGGTTTTGTTAGATGTGAAGAAGAACCTTGTGTTTACAAAAAGGTTAGTGGGAGCATGATCATTTTCCTATTGCTCTAGGTAGATGACATATTTCTCATAGGAAATGATATTCCAGCATTGCAATCTACAAAGATTTCGCTATCAAGACAGTTCTCCATGAAGGATTTGGGAGAAGCAGCTTTTATTCTAGGAATAAAGATTTATAGAGATAGATCTAAAAGACTGCTTGGACTCTCTCAGTCTTTGTACATTGATACCATCTTGAAGAGGTATAACATGGACAACTCCAAAAGAGGTTACTTACCTATAGGATCTGGAGTTACTCTTAGTAGGCAGGATTGTCCTAAGACTACTGAAGAAAGAGAACGCATGAATAGGGTACCATATGTGAGTGTAGTGGGAGCTATCATGTACACCATGACTTGTACATGGCCCAATATCGCCTATGCACTGGGTGTAACTAGTCGATATCAAACAAATCCAGGTGAGGAACATTGGAAAGTGGTTAAGACCATTCTTAAGTACTTAAGAAGGACTAAGGACCAATTCCTCATATATGGAGATTCTGAACTCAAGTTAAAGGGTTATGTCGATGCGAGTTTTCAGTCTGATAAGGATGATGCGAAATCAGTTTCTGGTTATGTCTTCACATTGAATGGAGGTGCAATAAGTTGGAAAAGTTCCAAACAAGATACAGTAGCTGATTCAACTACTGAAGCAGAGTATATAGCAACAAGTGAAGCTGCTAAAGAAGCAGTTTGTATGAAGAAGTTTATAACTGAACTTGGTGTAGTTCCTTCAATGGAAGGTCCAGTTATGTTATCATGTGATAATAATGGAGCTATTGTTCAAGGACAGGAGCCTAGATCACACCAAAAGAATAAGTATGTTTTGCGAAAATATCACCTGATTAGAGAAATCATTGGACGTGGTGATGTTAAGCTACAAAAGATAGCTGGTAAAGAGAATGTTGCAGACCCATTCACTAAAGCGCTTGGCATAAAAGAGTTTGATAAGCACAAGTGGGAGATGGGAATGAGGTACATGACTGATTGGCTCTAGTGCAAGTGGGAGATTGTTGGGATATAATGTATG
>NC_032021.1:6228090-6237683 GCF_001865875.1 Lupinus angustifolius
CAATAGGATATTCTTGTGAAGAAATATATATTTTCCTTAGACTTGAGATTATCATAGTAATTAACAAGTTATTTATTATATTTTGATATCGGACACCTAATGCCTTATGATATTAGTTGAATGATTATTGGATATAATAGTTTTGAAATATAATAGTTTTGAGTTGATTTTTTTTTCACGAATCAAGTGTTGATACAAGAAAGATTGTTCTCGGTGTGGATACACGTGTAGGACCTTCATACTTTTGAAGGATAATTTTCAAAAGTCATCGCAGTCTCCTGAGGTAATTTTACAAACCGTTTTGTCCAAACTATTATAGTGTATGCATATTTTAACACAAATAGATCCATAATTTTCCGCAGTGTATGTTATGAACATGCATATTAACCTTAATATAGGTGTATATACACTTCACTTGGTTGAGAAAGAGCAAAATTAACAACAACAATGGAAACATTGTTGAAAAACTATAACAACATAATACAATGATGTTGTTGAAAATATTATTCCAACAACAAAATGGAGAAAACCAAATTGATGCTTTCAATGGAGTGAGGATCCACTTACTCCAGAAGTAAGTTTTTTAAACTTACTCCTTATTCTAACTATCAATATTAGGGAAATCTAATAGTTTCAGTTGTTCACACCAAGAGACAAATCCAGACTACACAATATACGTTAAAATCAAGGTATCTAAGCACATAAAGCCTAAAATAATACAGTGTAAAGACTAACGATTAACCATTATCCTAATCGGTTACAACATAAAGCATGTTACAGAATCTAATGCATATACAAGTGAGTTAATCAATTTTCAGTATACAACAAGTTTCTTTCAATCAGAATCTAATGCATGATCATGTGAGCAATATCAAATGAATATGAAATTATGCAGAAACATAAAGCATGTTACAGAAACAAAACAGCATAATCTCTCTTCTCACACATGCAACTCTCATGCAAAATAACAATGAAAATACGTATGCAAATGCTCTCTAATATAGCCCTAAACAAATAGAATGAATGTTGATAAGTTCTGAGTAAAGCCTCATATTTATAGCATGGTGAATAAGTGGTTTAAGTCGTTGCAAAAAAAGTTAAACAGTTAAGCAGTTACAACAGCTGAAACAGATTTTAGTTATAATACAAAACAACGCATTAATCGATTAAGACTATCATTTAATCGATTAACGGACTTACAGAATGACATCCAAAACAGTTAAAACAGAAACCACATATTCAACAAAAAATCAGTTACGTTAATCGATTAAGCTTACATGTTAATCGATTAACTGGAGCATTCATGCATATGTTTCACAAGGCAAACTTCTCAAATGTTATGTGCAATATGTATACATGTTTTACCATTTATATGATGCCTAATATGCACAAATAACATGTATGATATATGCATGAACATACGATTAACTAGATGATTTATCTCATGAATATGGTAGTTCAATTATGATGGCTTAAGATGTTAGCATCTAGGTTCACCTAACCTATACTCACTTACTACGGCACACATCCGAGACTACTTAGACTATAGACTCAATTTATTTCCTAGTCTAGATATGACCAAATGAGCATAAGGCATGTTGATTGTTGAGCCATCTTCAAGCTTTGTTAGACCCTTGTCTTCATGAAAACATAGGCTAAGATATGCTAGTGTTATTCTTGACACTTTGCACTTTCAATAGTTGCATTGTGTGTATAGTTGGGATTTTCATTTGGTAAAACCAAATAATAGAATAAATTTATGAATATAAATATTATTATAATTGTAATAGACTGTGTGTAAAAAATTTATTCACAGTTAGTATATTATCCTTATTCATTTGTATTAGTTTTATATAAGCGTCAATAATAATTAAAATTAAAATATCAGATAATATAATAATAATATAAAAATTTGTTACACGGTCAGTGCATACATTTTTTCTAAAATATTATTATATATAAAATATAACAAATTATTCTCTGGGTAATTATATTTCAAATAACTATTCAATTCAAAGTTTAAATCTTTATTGTGATTTTTATAATATTATTTTTTTCATTTATAAATTAGTTTCGATTAAAATGAGATAGTTTGACTGTTTTTTACCAATTTTTTTAGTATTGACTCATGTAATTACATATCTAATATAATTATCATATCATATTGGTATGAGCATTAATTCACTAATAAGTTTGGCTCAGAGGTCATTGAAATTGGTGTATTCCAATGTTTGCATTCTTTTATCAACAAAATGTTTGCATTATGGACCATGCCTAACCCATTTAACTTATTTAAGAACATTTGTGAATTGAGTTTTGAAGGAGAATAAAAAGAAAAGTGTAAAATTTATACATTAACAGTATCAAGATTTATACACAGTTATGCATAATCCATCATTTATAGTATTATTTTTATTTAAATGTCAATGATAATTAGAAATGAATTGCAGATGATATAGTGACATAGTAAAAATCTCATACACTGTCAGTATATTTTTTTTCTCTAAAAAGAAATTGAATATTCTAAATTTATCTCACACATGTATTTACGACTCTAAAATATTTTCTCTTTCTTCCTTCAAATTGCTGCATTCAAATGTTTGCATCATTTACCAACTAAAATGTTTGCATTGTGGACCATGCCTAACCCATTTAATTTCTTTAAGAATATTTATAAAATAAATTTTGGAAGAGTAGAATAAGAAATTGAATATTCTAAATTTATATCACAAATATATTTCATAACTCTGAAATATTTTTCTCTCTTCTTTCTCCATCACAAGACACACTCACAAAGGAACTTTTTCTAATAAGTTTATTAATACATTATCTTTAAAAAATAAAAATAAATAGGTATCCATTACTAAAACAAATTATTTCATACTTGAATGTTTTACCTGTATTTCAATAAAAATATTATTATGTATTAACTTAACCCTAATATAAATAAATGTTATGTCGACTAAAATTTTGAAAAATATAACGTGTAAATTTATTATTAGTGGTAATGATATATTTACCTTTAAAGGAAGAATATGAATACAATATAAGATGGAGTTATAAATTCCTAGTGACGGTAAAAGAGGACAAACAAAAATTGTTTTGTCTAACTACTAATTTCCTTTAACATAGTATTTAGAATGGTAAGTATATAATAGATATAGATATATATTACCTACCTCTTTTTTGGTACATAAATATATTATCTTTTTTGTATTATCAAGTTTCACTTTTTGGGTAAGGAATTAATTATTTTTGAGGTGTGTGACCTTTTGGACATCTTTAAGATTTAGCGAGGATTTATATCACTTGACCAATAACTTGTTAGTTTATATATCATATACGTTATATACTCCTTTATATTTTATATATATAAAGGAAAATATAATTTTGGACATATGGATGATTGAATTGGCCCAATATACATATATTTTACTTTTATCACTCAGAATGAGTGTGTTGATTGATATTTTTTGTCTACCGACTCACATTCTTATTTCATAGTATTTAATATTTTATTTTTATATATTTTATTTTAGATAATTATCACATATTTTACTATCTATATATGATACAAATTCTTATAAAAATTAGCTTCCAAGGAAGAAAAATGTTGTAATCTTTGATTTAATTATGTTACCATACTTCTTCAAAAGAGTGATCTTAACCAATATATAGAGACTAAAATAATTAATTTTTAAGTATTTCAAAAAACATATTATAGTCTACATTTAAAAAATAACCTAAAGTAATGATACACAACTTATTTAGCCATTTATCACTATTTTTTGCGTTCATTTATTGGAACAATATTTACAAGTTTTACCTTGCAAATTTGAATATATGATGGTCCAATAAAATTATCCTTCAAAGAGATAATTGAAGCTTGAATCTAATATTTAATTGGAACTAAATGAAATCAATTATCTCAATATCATATAAGTATATTTTGTCTTTATATAATAGTAAGGATAAAGTTGAGATATAGAAAATACGAATGTTTAATTACTTAAATAATTTTTATTTATGTTTTGCCTTATATAGTAGTATAGACCAACGAAATTACTAATAAGGTATTGATCTAGTGATGTAAGACTCCACTAGATCCACGGATGACCAAAAAGTTCACGTGAGCAATACTTGTCGAAAATAACAATCACACACTCCAAAATTGATTAGTTTCTTGCCCAGAAGATTGATGATATATCTTTGGTAATACAAAAAAAACCAATGAAATTATCTTTCAAGGGGACACTCCTTTAAAGTTTACAGAACTTCGAGAAAAACTATCTGCCCTTTGGAGTATGATAGGAAAATGAAGTATGATCTCTCTAGGGAAGGATTTCTATGAGTTCTCTTTCTC
Organism: Lupinus angustifolius; assembly: GCF_001865875.1. NCBI lineage: Eukaryota > Viridiplantae > Streptophyta > Magnoliopsida > Fabales > Fabaceae > Lupinus > Lupinus angustifolius. The sequence continues at coordinate 6,232,454 of NC_032021.1, forward strand.
TTCGGTGGACGACATGAGAAATTATCTTTCAAAAACATTTACTTCAGAACAAAAAACGTATATTGTCTTTCAATGAAATTTAATAGATAATAAAAAAGTACTAGACAATTTATGACATGAAATTGAAACTACAATAGGTTTTGAAGCTTGAATCCAACATTCAATTGAAAATAAATGAAGTTAATTATCTCAATGTTCTTTAAGTATATTTTGTCTTTATATAATAATAATGACAAAGTTGAAATATATAAATTATATATGGTTAATTACTTAAATACTCTTTAGCTATGTTTTGTCTTATTTCATATATCTACTATTCATGTATCTCTTAGACAGATTTTTATATATTTTAAAATGAAATTATATATTTTTATTAATTGTAGTAAATTTTATATCTTTTATATTTTATTTCTAATTTTTTGTTTGTGTAACTTGTATTTATGAAAGAACTATTTTATAATATTAAATTTATTAGACAGATTCAACAGAAAATGTATAAGTTTTATTTATGCCATATTTGAAAACTATTCTATATTTATTTGTATATAAATTTTATTTATTTTAATATTAACTTAAAGAATGGTGAGTTCACCAAGCAGCTAAAAAATGAAATATTAATTTTTTTATTAAAACGTAGTATATATAATATATTGAAATTTAAAAGCTTCTAGTTTTAAGTATAAAGTTTGTTTGATTTTCCCTTTATCCCCAGCTTTTTAATTAATTATATTTTATTGTTATTATTATAGTAGAAGTGGTTGGTGAAGATACAAATTATGAAAAAATGAAATTATTACTGGGAATTATTATGCACAAATTACTCTAGATTAAATAAACTAACTTCATTCTATGTTAGATAACTACATAAACATATGATTTCATATTATATAAATGACTCACTTGACAACTTTTATTATCTATAATTCTATACTACGTAATAAAGAGAAAACACAAAATAATTACCTTACCATGGTGTAATTTGTGATTATCTATTTTGCCCTTATTTTATTCTTATTTCTACAAAAACATTATATAACATTATCTTCTTATTTTACCCTCATTTTCTTCTTTATTTTGAAAGTGTATTTGAAAAAATTGAACATTACATCAATCAAATAAATTTAACTGCAAATTACAAATATTTAATACGAAATATTATATTTGTCGTTTATAACGTACAAACTACACGTTACAAACGATATGAAAGCAAGTTGGCAGACACGACAATGACTATCAACATGCTAGTTATGATAAAATGAATATAATTAACATAAAGCATTAGATCTTATTTGAATGGTTAAGATTAAAAAAAGTGATATGTGATAAATAATTAACATTTATTCATAAATATTCATATATGATTATAAGATCATTATTTATTATTCTCATAATTTTAATATGAGAAATGTTATCACTTGACTCACTTTTCGATATTATTTTGTATTGTAGTTCAAATAATGTTTTTAATGCTTATTCCCTTAGCAAGGAAGATTGATCAAATTGGTAAGTTCAATACAAATGTCATTATGGAAATGAGAATTTTTAGTATTTTTATTGCATGTCTTATCTTTCTTTTTTGGGTGCAAGTATGTCTTATCTTTATTAAGCCTCATATACAGCACTGGCTTAGACTTTTATCTTTAAAATATGTTTATTCCTTTATAAAAAATATTGAATATAAATATTATAGAACCAATAAATGATCATAAAATTTTATTATTGGTTATAATATTTTTCTAAAAATGATTAAAATTAAATATAAAAAATGGAGGTTAAAGTGCATGAATCTAAACTATTTAATATGATCAATAGTTGATATTATGCCTCACTTAATGAATCTATATCAACATTTCGTATAGATTCATTTATATACTATATATAAGGTTAAAATATGGTCTAACTGAATACTATATATAAAACCAAAACTTGATGTAATTATCACCATGATATAATTTTTACTTTTCTAGTAACTAGTATCAAAATATTAATTGCAAGTTGAAATTGTATCTCTTCCCTCAAAATACACATTCTAATAAGAAAAAAATTATAATTTAAAGTATATCCAATAAAAATTTATAATATCATATACGCTAAATACAAAAAAAAACATTTTAATTATGCAAATAAAAATTAAATATTTAGTTACATAAAATAAAAATAGAAGTAAGCCCACACAATAGTAGTTTATAAAATGGAAAGAAAATTTAGAGGATCTTTCCCTTTGTAATTACAACAATTAATTAATGAAATCATTGGAATTATTGTAATTAGATTAATTAGAAATATTTGTCATCTAAATTAAATAATTAAATGGAAAAGATAAGTAATTATGTTTTGATTAGTGCTTAAGAGTGACATGTGACACAGCAAAGAGAGTAGGATTATAGAAAATGATTAAAGTTTAAGAATAGAGAGTAAGATTTAACACATTAGGATTGTTCTAGAATACTCTTACCCCTTATGCAGAATGTCATTATGCTTGATTTATTTATTTTATTATTATTTTTTTAAAGATAACATGGTACTATTATTACTTATTAGGATTAATTTGGACATATTATCACTAATATTTGTTAGTAATACAATAAATCACTCAATAGATCTCCATATATATTACTAGGTCAAAAGTTCGATTCCTAATAACAATACTTATTGGAAGGATAATTACTTAAACTAAAATAGATAAATTAATTTCTTATCTATGACGTAGGTGAATACTCTGGGTCATAAAAAAAATCTAGAGTTAATTACACTGACACCCCCTGAGTTTTAGTGAAATTATACAAATCACCCCTCACTTTTCTACACATACGGAAACCGCTTTCATTACATTGACCACCCCTATATGAGAAATAAGTGTAATTTTTAAATAAAAAATGTGATAAATGCAATTAAGTTAAACAAAACATAGTATATTATGAGGAAAAATCAAAATAATATACAAATCAATGTATCACTAATCCGCCTCTTTTATTCTCTATATCTTTTAAGATCATGTCATAGTTTTCTCTAGGATGTTTGGGCAATGCAACTCTTATGCGAATCTATTGGCCTAAACTGGTCACAACCAGACCTTGAGGCCTTGTTATTTTGATAATCTTCCAGCTTTTTGCTGGTATTAACTTTGACCAGGATTTCTTCTGCGTTCTGTTGTTGGGTTTTGTTAGCACCTTGTAAAGTATATAGTTTTTAGAGTTTACATCATGGCTAAGATTCTCTATGCCTTATGTAACAAAAGGAATGGATAAGCAAATAGAATTTAAACCCAAAAAAGATCCAATTTATTTGACAAAAAACCATCTAAACTTCGAAATGAAAATACTTCTAATTTTTTTCATTTCATGTTATTAAAATTTAATTGGGTAATGAAACAAATTTACATTATTTAATTGCATTATATTTTATGTTAACATTTAACCACATGGTTGTGAGACTAAATTCTTAACACAAATGATTGTCATAATAAATCCCATAATTTTAAATTTTTTTACATGGAACGAGCGGATTGACCCAAATTCTACTGAGTTCATACTATAACACCCGAAAATTACTCCAAAAAAATATTGCTCAAAAATGCGTAAAAAAAAATTTTTAGTAATGAAGTCATATAGAATTTATTTCCTTATATTCATTTCATTTTAGAAAAATCAAAAACCATTACTTCATGGTAATAAAAATAACTCAATATAACTTCGAATCATACTTCATTAGAATATCAAGAAATGTTGGTACAAAGTACAAGGCGGAATCCTAATCGTCGTCCAAATAAAACTACTCCCAAAATAAATACCCTACATGAGTACCCTAAGGTACAAGGGTCTGTGTAGGTATAACGGTCTCCCTCAATCCTCCATTCCCCCTCTTGGGACATAAGAACCGGTAACTCTGAATCATGGCAGAACGATCCATCTGAACACTAACCGAGGTTAGCCGATTAAATCTTTTATGAGTATGCACACTAACCGAGGTTAGCCGATTAAATCTTTTAATCATTATTTTATATGATGGGGCCCAACCTAAGACATCTCCCACAGGAATGCTTCTTGTGGGACCCGATCTTACGTCAACACGTAAATAGAGGAATAGCATCCATACCACTATGAACCACCGCTGAATCACCCTGGACAGCCACATGGCCAAGCCTCTTACGGTCAGACGACCTCGCTGCGTGATATCATGTAATCCTTTTTTTTGGGCATTGCCCTAATCACGACATCACAGTCGGAAACCTTGCCCTAAATAAGCGCAAGAACAAAGGTACTTGTATAAGTTTGTCAATTTTGAGTACCAGACTCAATCATCTGAGTCATGGTCTTTCCCAAGTGTAAATACACTTCACACCCAAGCTAGGGTTATTGCCTAAGCAATCAAACAATCAGAAACAATAAAAAATATTGTATGTCTCTCGCTCAAGCGAGAAACTGTCGCTCAAGCGACGAAGTCATCAAAAAGACTCAATTCTCTTTCTGATTCTCTCCCAAGCGAGGGACTGTCACTCAAGCGACAAATCCATCAAAAATTGGTCAACGTACCTATCTGGTCCATGCCGGGGCGAAATACGGTCGCTCGGGCACCAAAAACGCCCAAAACGGGCCCTCTGGCCCTCGCCTTTAACAAAGCAATTCCTTAATTTTATTACTTTCAAGAATTTCATATAGTTATTTACCTTTACAACTTCTTGATAGCAAAATGCCATTAGGCTCTCGTATATATGAGAGTTATCGTTCAGACGACTTGAAAAGAAGTCAAGTTTGTATGGAGCCCTCTCGCTCAAGCGAGAGCTGTCTTGCTCAAGCGAGGGCACATCCATTTTTGAGGCATTTGTGGCTTAAGCGAGAAAATAATCAGTTCTCTTGGTGCCTATTTTAGCTCAAGCGAGAGCTGTCTCGCCCTGAGCTAAAACTCTCGTTTTCTCTAGGCACTTCTTGCTCAAACGAGAGCTGTCTTGCTCAAGTGAAAAGAGCCTGAATATCATTTTAATTATTTTTCTCAAGGAAAATATTTCTCATTTATATCACATGTTTTTAAACCTTGGCTTTAACAATTATCACATACATATCATTCCCATAATAATCATTCAAGCATTATAATTCAAGAGTAAACATGGTATATTTGCATATATAAACATAACATAAATCGGTATAAGAAATATTGTTGTACTTAATCCAAACAAACAAACAATTGATTAAGTATAAGCTTTCTTAATACCCAAGACAACTCTAAACTTGTG
>NC_032021.1:6237783-6239424 GCF_001865875.1 Lupinus angustifolius
CGAACTCTTCATTACGCCAAAATCACGTTAATTAGTTAACTGACAATAATTATTATACTTACGAAATAATTTTTTATGCGAAGATAAAACTTTCAATTTAAAATGATTTACTTGCTTTCGTCCATCCGATTCAAGGTTGAATATCCTTGAATTATCATTTGTCATTGAAAGTCTTAAAATCAAATAACACTTTTTAAAGCAAGATTTTCAATAAAACTTATACCGGTATTATGTCGTAATCCATGGATATACACCAGGCTAGTTCCCAGGAAAGAGAGGTGGGTCGTAAAGACATCCTTAAATATCAAGTCTTTCCTTAGATAGAACCTTTCTAGATATGTATTCTCACTTCATTACATTTTTCTGACATTTCATAAATCTTACTTTTTTTGTAAGTAAAACATTTTTACTAAAACTAACCTTTTAAAATAAGATCATTAAGCTAGACTTGTCATTTTTAAAGTAAGACAATTTTAACAAAATCAATATTTTTTAAGTAAGTCTTACCATTTTAAAGTATGTTCACTTAATTATGATTCAACATTTTTAAATCATTTTACCATCTAAGACTTCATAGCACTTTAAGTTTATAAATTGAAGACTTTTAGGTAAATCTCATTATTTCAAGTATACTACTAAAACAAATTTTTATGAACATCTTAACACCTCCTAATTTTTTTTAGGAAAAAACATCAAAGGTTAGTAAGTGTTATTTTCATAGTCATGAAAAAGAATGACTCTTAATTTAATATTTTACACTAAACATCTTTTAGTTATTCTTACCACTTTAAAGTAAGTCAACTAAAATAAATACAACAATGTTTTATGAAGATCTTAACACCTCCTATTTTTTTAGGAAAAACCTCAAGGGTTAGTAAGTGTTAATTTCATAGTCATGAAAATAAATCCTAAGGTAAGACTTTCTACTACTTTAATATCCAAAACTTCATAACACTTTAAGTTTATGAAGTCAAGACTTTAATAAATCATCTTTTATCCCAAATAATTATTTTAACTTGGAAATCAAAGAGTAAAATATGCTAAACCATTTTTAAACATAATACTTTCTAAAAATAAAACATTTTTAACAACAACTTATCAACATCATAAACTTTCAAGAATAAAATACAAACTTTTTCCTAAACACATTAAAGGTTCCTTTGATGTTAAAATCATCACCTTTAAACATATTCAAATACTAACAATAATTTCTAATATTTCCAAACAAATAACTCATCCAACCTTGTCCAAAGATATAGTTTTTCCATCTAAGAACAAGGAAGAAATTTCAAGATTTACAAAGGTCAAAAACTACATAAAGGTTCACATGATTTTATTATCATCCCATTTAGTTATGCCTTCATAAAATACTTAAAGAACAAATATAAACTCTACTTTATGAACAACATAATAAAAGCTCATAACTTTCTATGAAGTATGAGAAGAAGATGAAGAAGAGAAAATAAAAGACTACCTTAGTTTGAGGAAATTTAGTGTAAAAATGAGAGAATGGAGTGGGGTATTTATAGGGGAGCCTCACCCTCATCAAATCATAAAATTTAATGCAAAGTAAGTAGAGCTAGACTAGTATAGGTGATGTGTCTAATGGTGATGGATTGAGGGGATTTGTTGAGTGATTTA
>NC_032021.1:6239524-6276001 GCF_001865875.1 Lupinus angustifolius
AGCAAGCTTCTTACATGAAAGTGATGTGACCTTTTCGATGACACATTCTCGATTAAACCATTCCCGAGTATTGTCGGCTAATACCTGGTCGGATAATAAAAATCTCCCAATTTCGGTTTATGGTTAGAACTTCGAAACACGGAATTCGGAGTGAAAAATAATTAGAAATACGTTCTGGACAAACTTGGTGTCTATCTTGACTTGAAATAATATTTCAAAGCCAATGGCGCAATTAGAACTCGATTCCGAGCTACGGAACTCAAAAACAAATTATTGGGCCGAATTTGAGCGAATTTGGGCCCAACAGCAGCTCAACTAAGGTTTAGTCTAATTCAATACCGATTAATTTCTAAAATTAATCGTTGTTAAAATAAATAATTAATAAAATATACACAGAAAATTCACGGTGTTACACATACCCTATTTGATCGAGTAGAAAATTATTTAGAAGAGAAGTTTTAAAAACTCAAGCTCGCCCTTTTACTAATCGAGTTGGGGTTGGCTTGACAACACATGTAACTTTTAAAGAGATATTAGTAGTATCACCTATTATAAAATGTAATCTCCATTTGTGAGTTGGTTTTTGAAAACAATGGAGGGAATGAGAAAACTTAAGAGCTATAAAATACACTTGTAAGATGACTCTTATGCAATTCTCATCGTTTCAGATGTTTGATATATGTGAACAATATTACTTTTGATGTTCCTAAACTCTACCTAGCAATACTCTGGATATAAAGTGGCCAATCAATAGCTTCAACTAGAGAACGCAATTCAGAAACTAGAGGAGAGTGCAATATAAGTTCTGTAAAGCCAAACTAGAGATCACTTCATTGAATACATTGAGCCAAACTAGGCTTCTCCAATTGTGTAAAGCCATAACATTACTCCTTTCATTTCAGACAGGAAATCACCAAAGATAAGTTGCTAATTGTAAAATCATTTTAGAACTTACTCATACAAATATAACTTATTTTGATTAGCTGCAGATGGAATTTCAATCTGAATTGTGTTTAACCCAGCTGAAGATTAGTTAATAATAATGGCAATAATAGTAATTCATAAAACTTAATAGCATAAAAGCATTGTTCTATCATCCTCAGTTCATCACCATTTCACAATCACTCTCAACTGAGAAGGAAGAAACAATAAACTTATCACCTCATCCAAATACATCACATGGTTTTTTTTATAATAGATTTACATATTGATATAAAAAGCACTCAATTTCTTTTACTTTTCTCAACTGCAGAATTCCTTATTTCATTTTTCGGAATGGTAGACCCAGGGGGTATGCCATATGGCATTGGAGATGGAGCTCGAGTAGATGATGTTGTCATCGTGACATTTGTATTTGGCGCTCGTGGCAGTGCAGGCAGGGGCATCTGGTTTGAAGTTGAGGTAGGAGCAGGAGGTGCGGGTGTGGCACTAGTTTCAGGAATGACCTCGGCAACAGGTGTTTTAGACGATTGTTCCTATAGTTCTTCCAAAAGTAGAATTGTTGTCTATGTGCCAGTTCCTAAAATACAGAGACGAAATGGCATTTGTACAATCATTAGAAACAAGTATCATAAAGTAATTCACCAATATAATTGCTTTTACAGACATGCAATCCTTGAGTGAGAGTCACAGTAGTTAATCAGTGAGTGCTGATGTGAGAAGAAAGAAGAGATTGAACCCACTTATGGATTCAGCCCAAACCTAACTTTTTTCTGTTTCAAAAAAAAAGTGTAAACGAATTAGATGAATAATATAGTAACTAAGTTTGAATCATTAAAGCGATAGTGTATAAATATTACATTCAATATTAAATAAGGATAAAATAATCTATATTAAGTTATTCACATTTTTTTATTAATTATGATAAGAAATACTTTGATTCCCTTGAGATATTTGAGCACTAATTTAATTTTTTATTTTTTGGATCAAATTAAAAATTTATAAGGACACTATCCGCTCTAATTAGTATTATAAAATCAAAATATAATATTTAATAATTTATTGTGCTATCAACTCTATCAAGTGCCAACACAAATCGTAATATTATAACACCAAAGAATATATAAAGTGAAAATATTTTGCCAATAAACAGCACCAAACATCTCAGGTGGCCTCTCCAAATCCAATTCAGCTCATTATGTAAAGAGAATGTTACTATGTTATTGACTTTTATCAATATAACAGATTTGGTTTGATTGTATGTGTTAGGTTTGTTGGATGTTATTTTTTTATATAGGGTTATTATGAGTCACGTTTCATTTCTTTGAGATTATGTTTGGGAGTCTTATTTTTAATGGAAAAGAAATGAATAATGTTAGACGAAGTCTTCTTGTTTAATCCTTAATGGTGAGAGAGAGATATTTTGGAGATTTTTAGAGTCATATAAGACCAATCAAATGCTCATTTTCATTGTTTTTTTGTAGACAAATATGTCAAAATATCTAAATGTCTTAATAAAATCTTATTATAAAGACCTAATAGTTCATTTTTTCATTTTCAATGTTTATAAAGATTTAATAGTTTAAATTTACTTACTAATTCAAATCATTGTTTTTTTTAAAATTAATTATGTAGATTAGTTTTTTAAAACTTATTCTTGGAATAAGTCGACCCCTCCCACTTTCATTGTTAAATAAATTTTTAAATAAAGAGTAAAACAATATTTTGCATTATCATTATTTTAAGAGTAGATTATACTGACATCCCTGATTTTTAGCGAAATTACATAAATTACCCCTCAATTTTTTACACCTACATAAATTCCCTCATTTTTTATACATTCATTACACTCATCACCCCTGAACGTGAAATAAGTGTAATCTATTAAATAAAAAATGTGATAAATACAATTTAGTTAAACAAAACATTGTATATTGTGGAGACAAGTCCAAATAATATATTATTTAGACTTGTCTCCATAATATATCATGTTTTGTTTAACTTAATTGCATTTATCATATTTTTTTGTTTAAAAGATTACATTTATTTTCCATGCAGTGATGATCAGTATAATGAAAATGTAAAAATTATGAGAGTTTATGTAGGTGTAAAAAAGTAAGTAATAGTTTATATAATTTTACTAAAACTCTTATTTTAATCTCCGACATATTTTGCTACTTACCCATTAATTCATCTCATCTCATTCCCCTAAACAAAACTTAAGTTTGTCATATCCTTCCTATATATATGTACTCTTGCTCATATGCATCTATATCTACACATATCAGAGAGAATAAAACTTCTGCCTCTATTCTCCTTTGCTATTTGCCTCTTCCAAATTTATTATCATGGCAGATATTCCAACCAGCAGCAACAGCAACTCCATCAACCACCGTCCCTCCTCCACCTCCACCTCCACCACCACCAGGGGTGGCTGGCATGCTGCCATATTCATCATATGTTAGTCCATTCAATACCACCTTTTATATCTTCATCATTACTTAATTTAATATCTTGTACAATTCCCCCATCATATATCATCATTACATATATATATATTAAAGCTTATGATATTATTTATATCCTATGGTTTTTATTTAATTTGTAACATCAGTTGTGGAATTTGCTGAGAGATTTGCATATCAAGGCATTGCTTCAAATCTGGTTGTATACCTCATACATGTTCTGAATGTACCAGACACCATAGCTGTTAAAGATGTTAACACTTGGGTTGGTGTTTCAGCTCTCTTTCCTCTTATTGGTGCTTTCATAGCTGATTCATATCTTGGTCGCTTCAAAACTATACTCATATCTTCACTCATTTATCTCCTGGTAATTATTTCATTTCATTATATATATATATATACATACATAGGAGAATAAAGTGTTTTTTGTTTTAAGGAGATAAATTATCTACTTATAGTCATTATAATCATGACATGCATCATTGTATCTTATTTAATCATTTTCTATAAAAATATTTTTAAAACTAAACAAAATAATACGTTTGTCATACTTCTATTAGTGAGAGGAAAAAAAGTTATATCCTAGTATGAAGAAATATTTTTTAATGTAATAATTAGTTTGTTAATGTATTTCTTCATATGTTTTTGTGAATCCTGCATCAATCTCATGTTCTGACTTATCCTTTAGTTTAAACAAATTTGCCTTTTTTAGGAGCAGTAACTTTGTAAGTGTAACTCATATGCATTGGATCCAGCACATGTATGAAACTATGAATACCATAACAAATGTTTTTTTTTTCTGGGTGGAAATATCACAATAAATCTTATCTTTTTTTAGCAGGTTTAGATTTTAATAAGTCTCCATAGATAATATAAGAATTTTTTATACTATAATTTATTATTAATAGCTGATAGATTAAAAAGAATATTGTGCTACAGATACATTTATTGACAATATATATTAAAAGGAAGTCTTATATGGTAACTATTGTTCTCTATTTTTTCTTTAAAATGAAAGATGATAATGGGTTTTTTCTTTTATTTGTTCTTCATTTCTGCCTTAATCCAATGTGCTAACTGCTCCGTTTGATTTAACAATGTTCTCTTTTTAGAAGTTGTGAGTTGGAACCATCAATAAATATCATAATAATTTTTTTAAAAATAAATATCACTTTATACTTTTTGCAATAATTTACTTATAAAATATCCTCATAATTAATCATAGTATTCCCACTTAAAATATACATGTTAGTGTATATACCTGATAATTTATCCTCAATTTTCATATACCTTAAAAACATATATTGTATTAATTTTGATGAATGAGAATGGAGTACTATGTGATTTGTTTTTGTGAAATTTGATGTATGACATTCATATTATAGAAACTTTCAATCAAATGACTCATTGGATTATATTTATGATGTCTAAAAAATAATTATCAGTTTAAGAATTGAAATAAGCTAACTTCACATAAACAAATACCTTCTTTAATATATATATATATATATATATATATATATAAATAAGAGGATCTGTTTACACTCAAGTTAAGTTAAACAAGTTTCATTCATTTGATCCATTAGATTTAAGAAAATGAATAGTTGAAATTGAGTATAAGTAGTATAATTTAGATTGGATTTAATCTAATCACTCCCGTGTGTATATATATATATATAAATTAAATGTTCCAGCTGGCAAAACGTCTTAGTTAACTGTCATATATTAATGTGCCAATATTTTGGGTTTGTTATATTCCATGTCATAGTTTCCAAGTTGGTTTCATGGACTAGTTATTCTTTTTCATTATTACTTTTTCATGGACTCATATCTCTATTGTCTCAGTCTCATGCCACTTCGTGTAATTCCAATATTCTCACTTTATAATTTAAGTATTTCTTGTGATTTTGTTCACTTAATAATATAAGTAAGTTTATGATGCACATGCAATTAATTTAACACTACAACATAGTATCACACTCTTGTTGGAAAAGAATGACATTCATGTATTAACTATTGCTGAATATTGAATGAATGATATATCCAAATACAAATTTGTTATATTGCATAAATATTAAACCCAAAAAATCTCACTCATACTCTCACCTTACATATATATACATAGGGCATAATTTTGTTGACTCTATCAGTGTCAACACTGAAGCACGACAAAGCCATATTCTTCTTAGCCCTTTATGTGGCATCCGTCGGGGACGGCGGCCACAAGCCGTGCGTTCAAACCTTTGCCGCCGATCAGTTTGACGACGACATAGAGAAGAAGCAGACCAAGAATTCATTCTTTAACTGGTGGTACATGGGTGTCGTGGCTGGATCAACTATTCCTGTATTTTTAATACCATATCTTCAGGTAAATTAATAAAACCAAATTTTTATGATGATTTTGTTACAATTAGTATATATATAAAATTCTAAACTTTCAAAGGTGTTTATTGCATTTTATATTATTCATGAAATAAAAAATGGCAATATTTTTTACTTATATATTCTTAAGAAAATCCTAACTTTTATGTTTTTTTAAATAGGGAGTATAGAACATTGGAAAACCTTCCAATGTCAACCCATGACAATTTTCAAATACACTGAACACGTGCACCGAACTAAATATATTGTCATGGAAAGATTCAATTAACTTAGTTATTGAAAGATTAAATACATTAAAGTAATATTGGACTATGACTTTTTTAACCATGGCGATATCAATTCGTTCAAAGTATTTATTCTTCTTTTTTTTTTTGTAAAAAAATCAAAGGTGTCCTAAGAGAGACAACTAGAAAGTGATTTGATGACATTAACAAGTCAGGAATACATCAATTGTTACTTTCCTACTTTAAAAATAAATTCATTGTTTAAGAAAGTTGAATAAAAATATTATTGCCATCATAATACATATATAATAATAAAAGAGCATAATATCATTTAATATGAGTGTAAATATTTATATACAGTCAACATATTATATACCATTCATTTGTATTATTTTTAAGAAGAGTCAGCAATAACATAAATAATGAATGATATATTACAATATATAAAATTCATACATAGTCGATATATACATTTTTTTGGTAGATTGTCACGATGTCAAAATATAATATCATAGATGTTAAATAATAGCTTGTTTTAAATCTGAAATACTACCATGGATGCTTACGAAACTAATAAGAGATGAGGGGAACTATGTAAAATTTTGTTGTGTTGTGCCAAAACAAATAGAATATGTGTGATTTATACAAGCATAAATTATGGATTACACTTTTCTCTGTCAGAGGAAAGTTTTCCCAAATTAGGAACATATTCCTCATACATAGCTATCGTTTTCAAGATATAGACATCATATGTGGGAATATCAAGTGAAAGGAATTGTTAATTATAAAGATTTAATTCGAATATCCTGACAACGTAAATGTTTTTTTTTATGTTGTGAGCAAATTATCAATCATTTATATGTTAACTATTATTAACTCTCAAATAAAAGTAATGCAAATCAATAACGATGGTGTAAAAAAATTTAAACTCGCTACATAGATTTTAATCTAATTATAAAACATGATAGAATTGGATACTGATTTTTGGGACATATATGATTTAGATAAGATAATTGAGTTTAAACTTAGAGTGTGAAATATAAGAAGTGTAAAATTTTATATACAATTATTATATAATTTATTTCCTTTAATTAATTATGATGTCAAAATTAATTAAATATAAATGATGAATGATATAATGATGATATAAAAATTTCTTATACAATAAGTGTACACGTTTTTCTCTAGAACTTAATCATTATTAGAGGCATTATTATTTTTCATACAATGGTGTAATAATTAGACCTTTTTAATTCTGTTCATGAATCAAAATTATTTATTTATAATAAAAACACTTATATATCACATAAGTTTATAAAAAAAATACAATTTTATGTTTTGACTAAAGACAACATATATATGAATAATATGATAAAAAAATCTTTTTAGTGGAAAAGAACTAAAAAAATGATATATTTATTTCAAATCATTTATTGAGTTAAAGTTAAGATCTTATGACAAAGCATAACACTACTCATGCATAGCTGGATTCCTTATGTATGTACATATTTGTCAAGGGGTTCGATTCTTGCCATTCATATGTAACAAATTCTTGTTGGAATAAAAGACACTCTGGCTATAGAGAGAAAAAAACTTAGGACTCACCTTATATCATTAAATGTATACTTTATTTCTTTACAAAGTATTTAAATATTATGTACAATATTTATGTACTAACCAATGATGATTAATATAAACGATGGACGATGCAGTAACAATATATAAAATTCAAACACTGTTTGTACATTGTTCTCTTGATTAAAAAATGGAGAATAAGAATTTTAATTGATGGAAATAAAAATGAACAGCAAAATGGTTGGTGGGCCCTGGGCTTTGGGTTGATGGTAGGAGTGATGGCATTAGCATTGGCAGTGTTCTTATTGGGAATCAAAAGGTACAAAAAGGAAGGCCCATCCGGAAGCCCATTTACTAGGTTGGCCCAAGTTTTTGTTGCTGCAGCTCGCAAATGGCGCGTGAATTACACGACCGACAATAACAAGTATTGCAATGAAGAGCCCCCTAACATTCGTGCTCCTAAATTGCTTCATACTGATGAATACAGGTAGGTGACCACCACTTTTGGATGAATTGTGTTAATTAGTGTTCAAAATAAATTATTGAGTAAATTACACTGAAAACTCATGAGTTTTAGTGAAATTATACAAATTATCATTCATTTTTTTACACCTACAAAACCTCCATTCATTTTTATACTTTCATTACACTGATCAACCTTACATAAAAAATAAGTGTAATATTTTAAACAAAAATTGTGATAAACGCAATTAAGTTAAACAAAATATGATATATTGTGAAGACAAATCCAAATAATATATGAGTCAGTATAATTTACTCTAAATTATTTAAGTATCATAATATTAATAAATGTTCTAAGGAATTTACTTAAAGAAGAGAAAATAAAATATTCTATTAAAAAATGATGTTGTCAAACTTAGGTAAGCATTGGACTTAGATTTACTTTTCTAGTGCTAGTTTTTTTATACTTCTTAAGAGTAATGATTTATCATTCTATATTTAGAGAAAATGATATATGTTATTTGGAAATAAATTATTAGTAAATAAAATATCAAATTTTGATATATATTACTTTTATTGTAAATAATTTTATAAAAAAATATATATAATTTTTCATTTCTGACTGGTTAAATTTTGTTACAAAACCATAAAACTTATCCTAATATTGAAATAAGCTTACTTATACTTGTCATAAATTTTATTTCATTTTTGTTCTAACATAAACAAACATGTTTTCACTACAAAAATAAGCCTAAACAAACATGTAAGTATACTTTGTGACACATCATTTGCTAAAGGTAAAACTCAAATTTTCTACTGCCAAATAAAGAAAGGATCTGTTATATGCTTTTGTTGCTATGAGTTTATTATTTATTTATCATTACTTGGATTCCATATTCGTACTTGAACTTTTAAATATAACATTTAATATACTTATCCCTTACTTATTTTTTATTTGCTTAGTAGACCCGTTCCCAACAAAATAGTAGCAAAGGGACATTAAAAAATGTCTCAATTTGATTGTTCATTAAACTTTACCCTTATTCCTAATAAGAAATTCATGTGACAAGCCAAAAAATATGGTAAATTTGAATGTAGATTATTGGACAAGGCAATGATCATTGATGAAGTTGATGCCACAAGCAAAACAAGAGACCCATGGAGGTTATGTTCAGTGACTCAAGTTGAAGAAGTTAAACTTGTCCTTCGCCTTATCCCTATATGGCTAAGTTGTGTGATGTTCAATGTTGTCCAAGCTCAAACTCACACTTACTTTGTCAAACAAGGTAATCTAACATTTACTTTACCTTATACATAAACAAATTATCATAAACATGAACTTTATGTTTTTCACAAGAATGGGGATCATGCCTTATAAGGGGTTTGGATTCTCTTTGATACTAGACATGTTTTTTATACTGCCAAGAGTATTTTTTACCCTTTTGGGTAAAGAATTAATCTCTTTTGGTTGTATCATTGTCCTCCCAACAAGTGTCGCTCACAAGAATCGAACTCATGACCCATTGGTCATCCTAAAAATATATTGGAACCTTACACCACTAGACTAACACTTTCTTCATATATAAAACAATTTAAATAGATATGTCATAAAAAAACATGTCTTTAATAAATTAACCCATAAGATTTAAACATTAGTACATTTATTAAACCACTATCTGAGATAATTATTACAGGTGACACAATGTTCCGTTCCATTGGACCAAACTTCCTAGTCCCACCAGCAGTAATTCAAGGCCTTGTTGGAATCATAACCCTTTGTGCTCTTCCAATCTATGACCGAGTTTTCATTCCACTAGCCAGAAAATTCACAGGCCACCCCACTGGCATAACAGTGTTACAAAGAATCGGAGTTGGTAATTTTCTCTCCATTCTCACTATGGTTATAGCAGCACTTGTTGAATCCAAAAGGGTTAGTGTTGCTAGGAACCATGGTCTCTTAAACAATCCCAAAGCTGTTATACCAATGAGAATTTGGTGGCTGCTTCCACAATACATAATCACTGGTATTTCTGATGCATTCACAGTTGCTGGTCTTCAAGAATTGTTCTATGATCAAATGCCAGAAGGAATGAGAAGCATGGGTGCTGCATTATATATAAGTATGATAGGTGTTGGAAACTTTGTTGGTATTGCAGTTATAGATATTATGGTGAAAATAACATCAAATTCTGGTGGGGCATGGTTAGGGACAAATATTAATAGGGCACATCTTGATTACTATTATTGGGTTTTGGTTGTGTTAAGTGCACTGAGTTGGTGTGCTTATTTGTGGTTAGCAAAGGTTTATGAGTACAAAAAGGTGGATTTGGTTGATATAAATAAACAGATTAGTTCTGCTGAGGACAATCATAATCATGAAGTCTAACACCAGAAGAAGAAAAAGGAGAATTTGGTTTTTGATTTATTGTAAAGGGAGGGTTGGTTTTTGACAGACTTTGTAATTCCAATGGTAGCTAGTAGCATTTTGGGGGTTGGATGTGAATAAATTTATTAAAATGATAAAAATATATTTGTAAGATGTAAAGTTTTGACATTGTATATAATATTTTTTGCTTTTTTGAAGTTTGAATGAAGCTCATTTTCAACTGAACTTAGTTGGTAAGGTTCTGATTTAAGTGTAAGTATTTGAGTTGAAGCCTTGACAATTGTACAATTTTTCACATTTTCTGAATTGTCAAAAAAAATTGACTATAAAAAATAAACAAGTAATATATTTTAGATTTTCTATAATCACCAGATTATAGATTTATTAAAAAATAAATATTTTAAAATTTCTACATAGCTTTTTAGTTTATTGAAAGAAGTTTATCATATAGTTTTTTATTGTGCAGTATTTACATACAGACAAATATAAAAAATTTGTATCATCAATGTAAATTCTTTTACATTGTCTCTTTAGATATTGAGCTTGTTCAATGGAAAGCTAATGCTACATTGCCCTTCCCTTGTTCAAGAGAAGGAGTAGACTTTCCTTTAGCTATCAGCCCAAACAAAAGAGATTAGCCTATTAATTGATCGATTGATTAGATTGTAGTATGAAGGAGGCATTGAAGAGATACAATGACCAATCAAGATAATACATTAGTTATCATTTACGTGTATTATTTTCATTAACAAGTCAATACTATTAATATATGCATTTGTGAATTGTATTGGCATAAACTATTTTATTTAATTAAAATGAATTTAATGAGAAGTAAAATATATTAAGGTTTTATTTGGATATTTAAATATATGTGAAATGAGATAAGCTTAAAATGGAACAAAACATAATGAAACAAAATTGCTACCCACATTCCCAACTTGGGAATGAACCAAAAGTCAAAAAAGAGGGGAATGAAATAAAATTTATATTTCATGATTTCATCATATTCCATTAAATTTTAAACTAAACAATCTTGATAAGGAAATAAAGTTCTATTTCATTTCACTTAATATAGTCACTTTTCATCAATCTATACATAACCTAAAACTGAATAATATGAAAAGTACTTGAATAGGTGATAATTGATATTCAATTTGGATGGTGAAAGGTGTGTAATTGATTGGTGATGTGGTAGAAGTGGAGATCAAAATGATGGAAGAATAAAATGAAACCTCTGGTTATGCCAAACACTGACAATATATATTATAATAATTGATTTTGATTTTATATATTATAAGTAGGGTTAAGGATACAAATTCATCACAAGTGAAAAAAGTTTATTCTATATTTCTACACATGATTCTTTTAAATAACGAAAATATTATATGAAGTGTTAGATCTTGGATCTTCACTAGTCTCATAGTCATCAAGGGTAAAGTTGATTCTCTCTTGGAATTGATGTTAGATTATTTTAGAATATAAAGATGAATTTTAAATTAAGTATATCATCATTAATTTAAATAAAAAGATGGTGTCATTTTTATAAATATTTTAAAGGAATTGAAATCGGGTGGTTTTCAACAAAAGTGAAAAATATTTTCAAAATAAATTAAATTATTTAGGAAAGTATCTTCCACTAAGCATATCAATATGGCATATAGAAAGATGTTGGAAGTTGTATATTAAATTAAGGAATGAGGAAAAAATATATACACTGATATTGTTAAATTTTATACATTATCATTATATTATCCATTATTTATATTTAATTAATATTGACTCTTAAAAAAAATTAATCAAGTAAATAGTGAATAATATAATAACTATATAAATAATATAATAACTATATATACATTGATAAATAGTATCATCACTCATGTGAATGACAGATCCATTAAGTATCAACAAACAAATGTAAACATATACCTAATTTCTTTCCTTCAACAATGTTAGCTTGAATAACAGAATTGAAATATCCCTATGGTAATTTCAGAAGTACCCCTTCTCCACATATTATATTTCTTACCAATGATAATCATAGCCCCATCAACTACTAGAGTAGAGCTAAATAACAAATGATAATTTATTTTCAAAGGCAAAGAGATTGAATTTCAAACAATTATATAAAGCATGAGGTTTTTTATTTTTAAATTGAGTAAAATTTGAACGAGATCATTACATTTTTAATATTTGCAAAAGAAATCGTTAAAGATTATTCTATGAAATACAATTATGTAAAAGATTAAAAATGATCACTGAGAGATTATGTGTATATTTTTCATGCACTAATTACGCCAAATAAAATGGACAACAACACCCTTTTTATATACTATATGATATTATATGGATATGGATGGATTAATTAAGGGAAAACAACAAACCTTATTCAAGTATCATAATATTAAGGTAGAGAATCTTTTCAAAGATTATTTTTATTCACTATTGTATTTGTTAGATGATATGCATCAAAAAATCAGTATATAAAATATCTTCAATTATTTTATAAGTTATATTCTGATATTCTTTCAAAGACAATGCTGATTTGTTTAATAAAAAAATAATGCTGATTTTGATGTAGATAAAATAATAGCAATGTCATGGATGGCATAAAATCACACCTTTATTTAAATCTTCTCAAACAAATTCTAGATTGGCTGACTCAAATTATTTAAACTCAACCAAGCAACATAAAGAAGAATAATATAATGAAAGTCACATGTGAAAAAATAAAGTAATATAAAGATACAAATAGAAATCATTCGAATTAAAGAAAAATAAAGAGAAACATTATAAAAATGAATAAAAAATGGATGTATGTTTCAAGTAGAGGGACACCAAAATTGATTTTCCTTTGAAAATTCAGTATGATTTTGGTCAAAGGTGGGCTCTTAAAATTTGTCAAAGGACAAACATGCCAATAATATACAAGGAAATCATGTTTAGAGTTGATGAAACTATATTAAGTATGGCTAAGCACTAAGCACTATATAACAGTGTTATCAATATTGTACTAATTATCATTTTGGTTAATGTATTATTATAATAATATGATGGTTCAGTCAAATAATTCATTAATTAAACTGCATACAAGTTAATTATTTTATAAACATAAATATTATTATTTGTAATATATAATTCAATTATTAAAATGCTTCAATTTATGACTATTTTGATTGATTTAATTGTATGTCCCATATAATTATTATACTGTAATAATATCGAATCTGCTGAACTGACCGATTCAATACTTACAACATGTCTAAAAAGGTCATGTGCATGGATTGAGATGAAGATCTTTATGGCTCTAAACAATGTCCTTTAGATCTCATTAAAAGGCAAAATGGGGTCAGAAAATGCACTAGCACACCTCAATAGTTGCATATCATAAGCAAAAGGGTCAAATAAAATAATGATGGACAAGTCAAATTTTGTTTAAATTTGGTAAAACAACACCACCTTCTTTGCTTGTTCTTCAATTCAAAAATCAACCAAGAAAATCCTGGAGATTCTGCATCATATCTCTAGGATATTGCTTTCCAAACTCTCAGATTTTCTATGTGGATTATATATCTTCTTGACCATGATGTATTCACATTTAAAAACTCACCTTATGATTCATTACAATACTCATATTTAGTCCTTCCATTCCTCAATACCTTGTTCTCTTATTTCATCATATTTTCTCATTTTGTTCTGCCTTAGACATATTATCTTCTAAGTTATGGCTATAGCTGCAGAGTCTCAGTTCCATGTTTTGGCCGTCGATGACAGCCGTATCGACCGAATGCTGATCGAGAGGCTCCTTAAAACCTCTTCCTTTCATGGTACTTTTCGTATTCGATCTTCTTTTATATCGTATACCATCAAAGGATGACAGAAGTATATGAACTCATGTTCATGTACTCATCATGTTATTTTTAGGAAGCGTTGCTAAATTTCATACATGATATTTGATTCTTATGCATATGTATTATGATCACAGTTACTACAGTGGATTCTGCTACTAAGGCTTTGAAAATTCTTGGTTTGGTTGAAGATGATTTGAGGAATTTTGACACTAATGTTGCTTCAAAATTTCACCAGGTACAATTATCTTAGTAAATTACTTATACATATGATTTAAACCATTTTCATAGACAAGTTTGTATTAATCTTTGATCTAAATTCTTTTACTTATTCATGCAGGATGTTGAAGTAAACATGATCATAACAGATTATTGTATGCCAGGAATGACTGGCTATGATCTTCTGAGAAAAATCAAGGTAGGCTCTTAGGATATCATTCAAGATTTTTTTATCACTTCTTTATTTGATTAGTCTAACTTCAATTTCATTGATTTCTGCCATAATTTTCTCCTCATTTTCAAATTTTGAATACATTACAGAACTTAATCAAATTATGCACTATGGTTTGGATTTTTCTTTCCTATTTAGGAAACAATTTGAAATTTTGAAAAAATGTGATCTGAATTCATAAATACAGGTGATGTGGACTTTCAAAGACCACTTTTTTTAAAAAGCAGAATCACTTGTACTACTAGGTTGAGATTTTCAATATAAAAAAAATCTTAAAACTATAAGCCAAATTTGCCATTTGTATTATAATCTTGAATTGCTTCTATGTTTTGATGTTAAAAGTTCATTGATTTTCAGGAATCTAAATCTCTTAAAGACATACCAGTTGTGATTATGTCCTCAGAAAATGTTCCATCAAGAATCAACAGGTAAGGGAATTGAATCCTATAAGCCTATAATAACCCAATATAATATCAAAATAGTTATTTTGAAAATGTCAAATTCACATGTTAGAAGGGACTACATGACCAAATTTCTAATCTGAAAAAACTGTTTTTTGTGTTGGTTTGGTTCAGATGCTTGGAAGAGGGTGCTGAAGAATTCTTTCTGAAACCAGTTCAACAATCAGATGTGAACAAACTCAAGCCTCATTTGTTGAAATCAAGAGTTAAGGAAGAACAAGACCAACCCATCAACAACAAAAGAAAGGGCATGGAAGAAAGTTACTCACCAAATAAAAACAGACAAAAAATGTAGTACTTAAAATTTGGTTTCAAATACTTAGGTAGTGCTTAGAACTTGTCTCATATCTCAATAGTAGACTAATCATACCAAAGAAATCAGTACAAGTCCCTAATGTAAATAGACTAGAAAGATTTCCATTCAATTTTGGTGGACCAATAACAAATATGTTGACAATTTTTACTTCCTTTGTGTCTCTGACAATTAATAGGCTTCAAAATAAGCCGTATTATATGACTAACAAACAAGGTTTGAAAAAGTCCCCACCATATATTTTCCCAAATCTCAATCATTTTCCAACTCTTGATGAAAAATGAAAACATGAAGAAAAAAAGACCATCTGCCGTACTTTGTTCATTGTATTTTTCAGCATCAGTCCTTTCTCTTTCATAAATTTTAAGTTTGCAAAGACAACACACATATCTGAAATTGGGATGATTATAACTGTAGTTATACTAACTCTTTTTCTGTGATTCCTTATTAAGTAAACCCTATTCAATCTAGTTTTTTCTACAAAATTTAAGGTTTCAGGTTGAATAAACTGTCCTTGGTGCAATTTTCAAAGTTATACTGTTATGAGGAATCCAATTCTGAATCCAGCTTATTCAATGAATCAATCTTTAGTCTTGTATTAAATCTCTAAAATCAACTTCAGCATGTTTCTTGCTTCTCTGAAGAAAAAAATTAAACACAAGATCATCCTTTTCAACCTCTAGCTAATATATTTATCAGACAAACGAACTTCATCAACAAATGATGCACAAAGTGCAACTTGCTATTGTAAGATTGAACTGAATTCTGAAACTACTCATGCAAAAGGAGAAAAGTACAAAGTGTAACTTGCTCATTGTAGAGACTGAACTGAATTCAGAAACTACTCAAGTCCAAAAGGAGAAAAGTATCGCTAATTAACAGCACAAGAATAGAACAGAAACTACATGAGAGTAAATGATAACCAGGGAAGAAAGCAAAATTCTTTTCTACTTCGGCATTTGAGAGTGTGGTGCCCCTGATTGTGGGTTTGGAGGCATCCCAGATTGATTTCCAGACTGCATTAAGTAAGCAAGAAGAATAAGCAAATTTCGCTTCAAATATTGAACCTTCTGCTTAACAAATTAACTAGTCATCAAAAGATATGATAAAAAGAGAATGTGAAAAATTGGAAGGGGGGTCAGGGAGAGGGAAGAGGTTTAGTGTTTGAGATGCAATATAGGAATAGCTTCTCCATAATTCCGAAAACTATCTAAACAATGATATAATATTTTGTAACACCTAAATAAGTTTCAATCAAAATTTTCAAACAACTTGCTAGCATGATGTAGCAATAAGTAGTCCAAGAAGCAAAATAATATCTTACCTGGTAAGGATTATACCCTTGCATCAAAGGCATTTGTCCACTTTGAGGTCGGTTGAATGATCCTTGAGGATAGCCGGTATTAGGTGGCCCTTGCATATTAGGCATGTTGCCTGGAAAACCTCCAACAGGTGGCCCTCCACTTGGGGGCAAGGATCCTGAATGCATTTGATTCATGCCCCCATAATGACCTTGTGGCATTGGAGGTGGAGGACCCATCTGATTCATTCCACCTTGCATGCCCTGAAGGAAAAAATAGTAGCAACATAAAGGCCTTATAATTCGTACTTAATTAACCATACCTTATTACTAACAACCTAAAGACATTTTTTGTGAAATCTAATATTTAACTAGATGTGCATGCTACCAACTAGAAAATAAAGTTCAGTCATTCAGTGCCATGTCAAGAGCCTCAAAATTGTAGATACTATGTATATGACTTACCAATAACAATTCTTACTAAAGAAGAAAAGATTTTTACATAGCTTATGTGTATGTGCATCCATTAGCAAACATGGCAATCATATAAATATAGACCAACCAAAACATCCATCATCTAGCCCCCAGCAACCCTCGCCAATAAAATATTAAAAAATCTACCAGTTAAGATAGGAACAACACTCAGATAATTTCACTATTAAAAATGAATAAATAAAACTAGTAGAGAAGTTACTCAGAACTCATACCATTGGACCTGGCACCGGGTGTGACGTAGGACCTGGCATTCCAAGTGGCATTTGGGGTGGAGGGCGAGGCAAATGTGGATAAGGGGCCATGGATGACTGGGAAGGGTGTTGTAGCTGTGGCATATTTGGGGGCATAGGCAAAGGACCCATCTGTTGTGGTAGTCCCTGGTGTTGATGTTGTGGGATCTGCTGAGGATTCTGCTGGTACAGTCTCTGTTGATTGGCATTAAGAAGAGAGGGGTGTGGACCTGGTGGAAGAGGAGGAGCACCCATTGAACCAGGATGGGGCTGTATCTGCTCCCCATGAGGCACATCAAGTATGGGCATCGCAACTCCAACACCAGGAATGGTACCTTCATTTCGAGTCAACCCAGGGGGAAATGGTCCTGGAGTTGTTGGACCTTCAGGCATTGCAAAGTTACCACCCACACGACCAGGAACTGGGTTTTGCTCAGCATATCCTGACATGCGAACATATTTAAGTTAATGTTTTCCTTAATTTTTTTCCACTATTTGGTAATGTATTTAACTGCAAGAATTCCCATCAACAATTCTATTCAGCCAACAACAAACTGGCTTCTAGATTTCGAACCTTTGAATTTTGCAACCTCTAACTCCACTTTAAAGGAAAAGCTTAATACTAAAAAGGTACATTTATAAGTATTTGATCTGACAAGAAATGCTGAATAAGGGAAGTAATAGATCCAAGATCAAACCATATGGTCCAATAGCTACATGAGAATAACTGAAATTAAAAGACTTTAAGGTTGATACTGAAAAAGACAAGATATAGCATGCTGCTTTTTTTGCCATTAGGGAATTGAACAAACCTTGCATGCCATTGTTAAATCTATCACGAACAGTGTCTCCTGGCCTATTTCTGCACCAAAACTTCGTTGTATGATCACTGCTACCACTGCATAAGAAAAAATCGAAGTCCAGTAACTTAAAGTTGGCAATCACTTTCTTCAGATATTCAATTATCAATTAGATGGGCTATACTACATCTACTAAAACAGAACCAAGACACTTATGTAGCTGCAAAATATGTTACTGTGAGAACTAAGATGTCACAATAGCAATGTCTAGTTCTCACATTGTGCATATCAGTACAGAAATTGTATTGCATGTAAGTTTGAATCTTAAAAAAGGGGTCTCAAACAACTTGAGAACATAGTGTTTTGGAATTTGGGAACCATTTTGAAAAACATAAAGCTAGACAATATATTATTAACTCAAAAAACAGGTTAAGGCAAGACAAAGAAAGAAGGCCATTAAGCATCATAAAAAGTGGATGCAGAGAATAAGACTAAGTTCACCTGCAGAGAAGGTATCCAATAGGATGCCAAGCAAGGTCCCACACATTATTATCATGAGCACTGGTAACTTCAACTTGTGGAGTTTCATGCCTGCAAAGTAAATTAAATACAACAACTACAATAAGCAACACATAGTTGATAAGATATCCAAATTACAGGAAAAAATAATTTAAACAAGCAGACAAAATATTAAGCATAAAATGAAAAATTATTAATTTACAAAGAAAAACTGTTTTCCTCATAGACAGACAAAAGTGCACACAGAAATAAATAAATTTGCAAAGCATTAGTTCCAGTCCACTCGAGATTTAAGAGGAGCAGAAAGCAACACTGTTCAACTCTTTGATACAGACAGTTTGTACCTATTTTACAATATTTATTAAAAATTGTAATGGTTAGCATGCTTTCTCACTGCTTTTCAGCATGAGATTAACTCCCGAATTTTAGAAAATATTATAAACAATTTAAATTTTGCAACATAAAAACTGGAAAGGAAACATGCAAGATGAGAAAGGAAATCAAGGTTAGTAAGGACCAAGAGAGACGGAAAACTGAGAGCAAGCAAACGAATTACCCAACAAGCCAATGGAAGATGGAACCGTCATAACTCCCACTGACAAAGTATTCTTCGTGGAATGGATGCCAAGCCAAAGCTAAAAAAGTGTGAAATGTAAATCATAAAACTCATTCCATTCTATGACTTTGCAGGAGCATTAGAGAATATGGTAATTTTCCCAACAGGACTCCTCACAATGATACAAAACCCAGTAGGCCAACAAAACATATTAACTATTAAGTATTAACTAAACAACAACAATTTAGGGAACTTTATGCATGCATTAATGCAAATCATGGTCTTGAATGTTATAAATCATAATAAGAGAATTCACCAGGTTTCAGCAGATAACGCAAAGCAATAAACTGCAGCCCAAGTGCTTCAGTGATGGACAACAATGTAATCAAGATTAAATTGTTGCATCACCTAACAAATTGCTAGCTCAAGTTTTAACTTAACTAGAGAAATAATAGTTAACAATTTTAGGCACTATTAAGGTGAAGCAAGCGATGGTAGCCAATGAAGCTACTATAAGTCGAGAATGATGCCAAATTGTGAGTCAAAAAACAAATATAACACATGGCCTAAATAACTGAAAGTCATAGCTTGTTTAAGAATTAAGATGGTTAACAAAACCAAAAAGTCATGCCATATAATAATGATTTACCCAGCCTTGAAAATAACACTTCCCACTTATCACTGGGATGAAGTGGAGGGCATTGTCAGTAATCAAATAATTCTAATCAACTTTTTCAATCAAAACTTTAAGGAGCATAAAATCTAATACAACGTTAATACATATTCCACCAGCATTTTAGTTTCACTCGAAACTGCTCATATAATTCCATCTGTAAGTACCGAAGCAGAAATCTAGTTATGCTAATCTATTCTCAGCTCACATACACAAATCTTTACAAAAATAGAAACTTGCATTCCTGTTAAATGATTTTTTCTCAAACAGAAGTGAAAATGTGACATGAAAGTAATGTTTTATAGTCAATGTCAGGTTGCTCGAGCTGAAAAGCTTACAGTGCCACATCCTGTTTTCATCATCATATATCTACTCACCAGTCATTGTCTAATATTGATTGCAGGATATATCAAAATTCAATAAGCTATCCTTCTCAAAGAAAAAGATGTGTCATTTACCAGTAACATCCTTCTGATGTCCACGGAATGATTCAAGTTCCTTCATAGCCCTTATGTCATACAGCTGCAAATACAGGGTATATATGAATATTAATATTCTAGGGGGGAAAGATGTTATAATAAGCAAAATAGAAAATGTAACAAAGCAGGATAAAGTCAAAGAACAATGCAAGGGGGGAATGAGTGAAAAACTGAAAGTGCCAAAGCAGAGGTGTAACAAAGATTATAGGTAGATTACATCCAACTTGAACCCCAAAAAAGGTTTGGTGATTATCCCAAATAGACCAGAAAGCAATGCCTACTAGGGGTCCATCAACCAGTACCATGAAGATAAAGATACCAACCTTTACTATTTGATCCTTTGAAGCTGTTAATACCCAGTTACCATTTTGATTCCACTTGACACAGAGGACAGTATTTTTATGCCCATGACTGCATGAAATGAGTATGAATCTATAAACATAAACAGCCAAATGGAATGGTAGACATCAACATTTAGTTTTACACTCACAATGAGCAAAGTTCTTTTCCCGATTTAGCATCCCAAAGTTTCACAAGATTGTCCTTCCCACCTGTATTGTGAAAGACCAAATGGGATATGTATCAGATTGTCATCTTCCATAATACTCGAAATTTTAAAAATGGAATATTTAAAAAACCTGATACTAATAGGGATTTTGTAGGATGCCAGTCAACACTCTTCACATCCCAACCATGGCCTGCCTGAGTTCAAATGCCACACTGAGAACTCTTAGGTTCAATTAATAAAAGGGAAAGAATAATATAAACACAAGATGTATTCTAACAATCTATATCCAGGAACTGATTTTACAAGCAACTGAGTAAATTGGCTTTAAAATAAAAGCAAATAGAAGTATAAAATTTAAGTGGAATGGTCAAGTTCTTGGCCAATAGAGAGATGAGACCTGTTGCACAACAAACAAAATATTTACACAATAAAGTGTTATGAGATATAATTAACGGGAATAATTTTGCAAACTGCCAACACAAACCGATAAAGACAATTAAGCTCTGAACAATTTTATAAATACCATTCCTCTACTATCCACACCCGGAGATTGAGGAACATGAGATTACTTTTAACATTGAGAGAATCCAATTTCAAGTTCCTGAACAGTATAGTTTGTAAATGTGAAGCTTCAAATAAAGCAGACACTGATAACTAATGGAGGCACCACATAGTAATTAAGAGAACATTATCAGTGTCAAGGCCCCAGTGAATATATTAATAGTATCTTATTAGTGATCCAGATTCATTTTTCCAACCAGATAGGAGACAATAACTCATTCTCAAAGCACATTACCAGTTAATGAAGACTCTTCTTGACAGCGTGCAAAATCCCAAACTTTAACAGTAGTATCATCGGAGCATGAGCAGAACTTCAAATCTGTCCTGCAGAAACTGTTTACAAAAAGAGTTACAGCACCTTTCCTCTTTAGCATGCTACAGTGTTCATGGATAAAATTTTGAAATTATCTACCTTAAGTCACGGACTGATTCTTTATGAGCAGATTTGTTGGCTTTAACATTGTTCATGTTGTTCTGCCAATACCTAGAAAAATGTCCCATACATACAATTACATCAACTAACACATGTGCTTCTAATCATCAAAATATATTATTCTACTTAAATATATATAATGACACTTATAGAAACTACAAAACATATTAGAGTATATATCTACTTTATTGCGCCTCCATCATCACCAGAGACCATCCAGTTGTCATTGTGACTCCAGACCATGGATCTGATTGCTTGGTCATGTGCCTGCACAAGTTTCAAAATCCACCTTTGACTTCTTTCATTCTAAAACTAATGATGATTACAAAAATAGTTTCAGGTCAATAATTGAAGCTATGTACCTGAAGAATCATTTCAAAATTAAAAGACTGTCCATTCCAGAGAGTGAATTCCCCAGTCTGTGAGCCAGTAATAAGACGCCGTCCCGTTGGAGTCCACTTTTATGAAAATAAGTTGAGTAGCATTAAAAAAGTCAGTAAAATGCAATCCGGTTGCATAACCACAAAATGCATAACTATTATCTTCCTAAACTGATAGAAATACCTTAACTCAACTAAAACGCTAAAATGCATCGAAATCAACCTTGCATGACAAGAAAATACCAAACTAGGGAAACTGTCATAACAATTGCACTAAAGGGAACATATAGTTTCAAACAAAATCAACTTAGATATCAAGTTAACAGTGTACCTTTTTTAAAATATGCTGAACAATGTAAGCAGCGAAATTAACCATCAGTATATTAGTTGAAAACAATGTAATTCATACTAGTCTAGAAGTTTATTTCCATAATATCACAAGGCCCAATCAAATGAGAAGCAGCTTATTTTTATAAATGTTTGAACATATTGTGCAGCAAAAGAAGCAGTTTGTAAATCTGTAACTGATTATCAGAACAACAAATCATGCTAATAACAACATTTAAGTCCAACTTACAAGAACACGGTTAATAGGGCAACGATTTTTATTTATAGATGTATGAACAAATTTAGCAGCAAAGCTTGTAGATGGATTGTCTGAATAGCCAACTGCTGGTAACATCTGCATGAAAAATAGCACAAGGTTAATATTTAAGGAAACAAGTCAATCATTAAAATAAAAAATTCTGAACCTCTACCATGTTGTGTTATATTAGAATAAAGAGAAGGTTGGAGTAGGTTTAAAACAAATATAAAAATACAAAGTTAAAAAGTGTCTCACTGACATCAATTGCTGCTGCTGGGGTAGGTTGGAGTACTGTCCTGTCCCTTGAATCTCGTTGCGACATACGAATCTGAAGGCAATTTTAGTTTACCAATGAATTTCAAAGAAAAATACACACAGTAAGGAGAAAAACAAGCAAAAAAACATTTTGCAATATAAAATAAGCCTATGACCAAAATATAAGTAAATATGTATAAAGATTATATATATGTATATATAATGTTTGGTGGTTGTTGTATATAATATAGATAATTTCATATGTAAGCAGTAACCATTACCTGCATATAACGCACAACTGTGCTCGTATAATCAACCGCCTTCCTTTGAGCAAGCTTTCTCATTCTTTTTGCACCATGGATATCACCATGAACTGTTAAAATCGTTCATCATTAAATTAGGATAAAGGGTAGCAAAGTGCATGAGGTCCCACATAGTGGGGTCTTTGAGGGTAGATGTACACCACCGCACCCTCGTAAGCAAAGGGGTTGTTTTCAGGATTTAAACTCATGACCTCAAGATCACAAGGCATGCAACCTTACCATTGCTTCGAGACATACCGTTCATCATTAAATTAGAATAGTAAAAAATCCGAATTTATTTATTCTAAAAAAAAAGGCGGCCTAGTGCATGAGCTTTTAAGCCATGGTTTCTCATCTCCTCACATGACAAAACCACCTTAGGTGAGTTTCTTTCGTCCCTTTAGCAGGTGCTACTCCGAATTTCCCCAAAACACATCCATTCCAAAACTTATCCATCTCAATAGTCCCACTAATCTTGCATCTGATATACTCTTTGTTACTCCTACTTCGCTGTAAACCTTTTGGTCTAAACACCTCTGCACTCTGCCAACAACTCAAGTTTACCATTTAATCCCTCAACCAATGGATACTGTCAATTGGTTTTTCTTGCCAAGTGATTAAGTAGAGCCGTAGCCATAGAAGAGAGATAAAGAAATACAAAAAAATTGTTAAATTGCTTTCATAACCTTTGTGCATATCCCTCTCCTTCCCTTGACAAGAAAATCAAATTTGGAGGATTCATCCTCTCACTAATTAGAACTATATCATCCAGATGATAATAAGAGTCATAGTCTCATAGACACTAGCTCCTGGAATGTGAGAACATTGTGCATTATGAATTCAACAACAATCAATATTGAGGTTCTCATAAAATGCAAAGTGTTCACAATATAGTCATTAAGTTGATCTACCGATACAAGAAATCACAAGAACCAACTAAAATCAAAAGTAAACAGGTTCTCCAATTTTCTTATTAGTGGTCTTGTGGAGGGTAGATATACCCGGTTTTACCAGGTTGTTTCCACGATTTGAACTATGGACCATCTCCGGGTCACAAGGCAGACAACCTTACCGAGGCTCGACCTCTTTCTCGGATTTCCTTAATAATTAAAAAAGGAATGAAAGAGAAAAAAAGAAAAAACAAACCATCGTAATGAGGAGGGTGGGGCCCACCAGGAGCGGGGTGGTGAAACTCTGGAGGTATGTTGGTTGATGAAGCAGAAGGTTGGCGCATCATCTGCGGCGGCGGTGGTCCACGGTGAAATTCTGGACCTGGCTGCTGCTGCTGCTGAAAATGCGGTGGCGGTGGCGGTTGCTGTTGTTGTTGCTGCTGCTGCTGCTGGTGGTGGTGGTTATGAGGATCACCGTACATCATTGTGAATGTGAGTGAAGAAGAGGAAGAGACGGAACGAAAACCCTAAACCCTCTTTCTAATGTAATTTGTGTGGAAGAAATTCAGAGTAGAAGTGGAGGGACTGAGTAATGGGAATGGCTCCGGATAAAAACGACACCGTTTTGTCTTGCAGTATAAAATTACCAAACCTTGGTTAACCAAAGCAGATCTCATGTTTGATAGGTGTAAAAATATATATATTTAAGTTAAAAAATTAAATTATTAAATATTTTTTAATCAATAGTACATGGAGTGACACAATATTGTAGGATAGAAGATATGGTGTGTTGATTAATTAGGACTATTTTAGTAAATTTGAGTTGTTTGATATAGATAAAAGGTCTAAATTTTGAATTGGGTTTTGAGTTTGATTTTTTAAGTTTTAAATATAAGTTTGGTGTTAATTTTTTATTTCTACTTTATTTTCAAAAAGTAATTTCCATCGAGTATAATATCCATTTTTTTGTATTATTAATAGTATTTTTTCACTCTTATGAGATGTGTAGTTGCCCCTTTCAACATCATTTTCATGAATTGAAGATCTTGGAATATCATTTTACATTACTAGACCAACACTTTGTATTATTTATTGAGTGTCATATATATGTAATGTGAGTGTATATAAATATACTTTATAAACAATTATACTTGATAATATAAATTTATATACTTTTAGTTCATATATTTTCTCATTTTTCATTTCTATGAACATGTTTTTTCATTTTTTAAAATCATTCACTATAAATTTCATAAACCACAACAATTACCCATTAAAAATTCCAATTGTAAAGTTTATCATTAAAAGTGATAAGCTATTGATTATCTGATAATTACATTTTCTTTTCCACCAAATTTTTTTGTCAACAATATTGATATATTTGATTGTTGTACTTTAATTAGATGTCACAACGACATCTGTATGGTCATAGTAAGTATCATGTACTTATAAATACTTTCCAAAAAAATTAAAGTTAAAATAAATTAAAAAAATCAGAGTTTAAATAAATTAGTAGCATACAACCACCTTATTATTTAATTTGGATTGCATTAACTTTAAGATGAGAAAATCTTCATCTCAAATTGATATATTATCTCACTCATCATCCAACTATTTCAACAATAGTATTCAAAGATGCGAAGAAAAGTTATGTTGAGAAAGAAAGAAATAAACTTTATTAAGAAGATGTGTGTTTCTCTAAATGAAGGGACAATCATGAATTGATTTTGGTGTTTTGTTTATTAGTGGAAAGAGATATTGAAAAATATATTCACTTCATTCTATATCATTTGATGTTTAAGGATATGTATAGTTTAAGATGTTATTAAATGATAAAAATTGAAAAAATACGTATATACCAACAATGTAAGAGACTTTTTACATTTTTACTGGATCATTTACCATTCATTTTTAATCCCTGTTGATTTTTAAATAAAAGTAATACAAACAAATTGTGGATGTGTATAAATATTTATACTATCACTATATAAATACTATTACACTCATCAAAATTTGATTAAAATAATTGCATTTAGTGCTTATACAAAACTTAAATAAAAAGAAATAAAGAAATGGAAGTGAAAATAATGAGTAATAAATAAGAGTATAATTGAAAAGTGTTGTATAATATGCATAGTTTTCTAAAATATCAAAAGATTTGGAATGACATGAACAAGTTCAAACATCAAAACATATTGAACTGATGAAGTAAAAAATATTAAAAAATTCAAGAAATGTCACTGTTTCATTCTTGAAAATGTTGAAAATGATAAAACATCAAAAAAATTGAATAACATGGACAAGTTAAAACATCAAAACATATGGAACTGATGGAATAAAAAAATGTTAATGTTAAAAATGATATTTTCTCATTTTCCAGAATTTCTAAAATGGAGCACATAGATTATGAAATGATAACAAAAATGCAATCATATTTCAACTTCATTTTATGATTTCATTGTAAATAAAAATAGAGAATGACCAAACCAAACAGATCAGACTCTTTAGTTTCAAGAAATGTTTACATTTCAAAAAAACAATTTTCATTTTCTAATGTTTGTTATTATCATTTTCACAATCTTTTACTCTAAACTTCACAAACTAGGATAATTGCCCTTACAAATAATTTAACTCTAGATTTTAATATATAAACTAATCAAGCCACTAATTCCAAGATGTTTTTACATTTGATACTTACATTTTCTTTTTCAACGATTTAATGTTATCAATATATTGAACACCTTTAATTAATAGCATTGGTCATTAGCTACCAAAAAATACATGAAAGATTATAACGAGCATCATGCAGTTGCATGTGCTATACAAAAAGTTAAAGTTAAAATAAATTAGTAGCATAAGATTGCACTTTCTTTAAGGTAAAACAATTTTCATTCCAAACTCATATATTATCACATGCAACATCAAACTATTTTAACAATATCATGTAGAGAGACGAATAAAAGTTGTTATGTTGAAAGTGAAAGAGATAAAATTTATCACGAAGATGTGTGATGGTATAAATGAAAACGATACTCACCAATTGTTTTGGCATTTTCTTGATAAATGGAGAGAACAGTTATAAAATTATAACAAAAATGTTAAAAATTTTAAAAAATGTAAGTGTTTTATTCATGAAAATGTTGGAAATGACATTATTTCATTTTCGGCAATGAAATTTTTTTATTATCGGATATAACATTTTTTCATTATAAAAAATGAAACTCATTTTCTGAAATATAAAATGTTAACAAAAAAAAATAATATTTTTACCCTCATTTCTTGATTTGATTGAAAATGGAAATAGAAGAGGGAAGAAACCAAGCAAATAACACATCTACTTGCTAGGATTATGCATGCATGTAATGAGTGCTATTGTTTAGATGTTTGGTGCATTACATCAGGAAAAAGATCCTGTGTCTGAAAAATGTCTTATTTATATGTCCATATTCAATAGTATTTTATTAAATAATATAAAATATTAGTTTTCATAACTTTTATTTTTCAATTAAATGAAACATTTTGATTGATTTGATATATAATAAAAACATTAATAGAGACATAAGATCTTTCATCCGTTATATAACATGTGAAGGATACGTAACTATTACTCATATAAATGGGTTCCTGAGTATCAAGGGCCTTTTGACAAAGTGGGTATGGAAATTACAACCACTTGAAAAAGTATGATTTCTAATCTCATTCATAAATATTTCATATAACAAATATTAGAAGGCATTGATCTAGTGATATAAGACATCGTATTAAAATGATAAGAGTCATAAACAATCTTGATGAAACAAGAAAGAATGAGAAATAAATGTAATGAATTGAGTATTGAACAGATACAATGAAATCATTTTATAAAAGGAAGAAAAAACTAACTACCCTAACATCTAAACTAACTAACCAACTAATCCTTTTTACTACTAGAAATTAATAACTTGGGCTAGAACCAACCCAACAATACAGTCTCTCATATTCACATATACTATTATTTACATTGATATAATATATTTCAATATTCTCCTTAAGATGGAGAATGAAAAATTTAAACTCACAACTTGGAAATGATTTGAAACAATAACAACACTTAACCATCATTGGTAGAAGCTATATCATCAAACGCCAAACGCTTAACCATTCATGGTAGATGCTATATTTTTTTCTTAACCATCATAGATAGAAGCTAATCATCCAATGTTTAACCATCCATGACAGAAGTAATATATGAGCTTAACCACCATGGATAGAAGCGAACCAACCATTGGTGATGAAAGAGAGAAAACTAGACCAAAATCTTAATCCTAATATGTTACTTCAATGATGTAAAATTACACACTATAATAATATTGTATGTTTGTGAGAAGGGTAAGAAGTAGAGTAGTAAATATTAATGAAATGGAGGTAACTGATGTTAAGGTACTTGCACCGATCTAATGTCGAATCTTCCTCATCATATAGACTCTCTGTGCAAAAAATTTAAGCATATCTGTACTTACGCGTTCAGGCTTTAGAACTTTGATAGCCACATTTTGGTTGCAATATGTACCTCTTTACAAGTCACCGAGCTAACTCTTTTTCCACAGATAAATTGATTGGTATCAGTTTCCCACACATCAACTCCAACAGATTGAGGGGAACAACACCTTGTGCAAGGTTACACCATGTATCAACTCTTTATGATGGCTAAACTCTTTTTACATGATGTAGATTTCCTCAAGGCTATTTTAGATGATATACAGAAGGAGTTACACTCAAAAAGAGGAGTTCTTGTAGGAGAAAGAAGCAAGACATTGCAATTACATGTTGAAGTTTTTCATCTCAAACACAGACTATATAAAATGGAAAATTGAACACCTACTCATAGGAAACTTTTTCATGTGTAGTTAATTGTTCTGAACGATCAATGGTTCCCCAATGAATTTCAACAAAAATGATGAGATAAAGACAATGATCCTATTATGAGAGTGAGAACAATGTACAAGAGAATTGCATTGTGAGGATATTGTTAAAGACTTCCAAAGATGAAGCTACCTCATTTGGATTTCAAAGCTAGGAAGTAATTGTTTGTCTCCAAATCATAGTGTCAAAAAACCTTCAACCTCAAGTTCTAAGACTACCAAGAACTTGATAGAAGTCTTGGATGAAAAATTAATGAGAATCTTGAAGAAGCCAAACCTGAAGAACTAGAACGCAATGAGAATCTTTCATGTAAAATTCTACAGTAATAGAAGTAATGTTGTTGAGGGTTGTGGTTGTTGATGTAAGACTATGATCGCAACTAAAAGGGGGGTGAATTAGTTGACTTAAAATTATGGCCACATTTTCTGCAAAATCAAGAGTTCAGTGCAGCGGAGAAATTATACAAAAAATTAACAAGTAAAAAATCAAGAGATAAAGGAGAAGAGAGTACACCAAAATTTTATACTAGTTCACCTTCTTGTCCACCGAAGGCTACATCACGTACTCTTGCAGCACAAGAGATTTCTTCACTAAATATTATGAGTTTTAATTACAATATCTCACTTCGAGACCTCTATGTACCTTACACACTCACTAATACTTATGTCACTCTTGAAAAAACACATTTTCAAGTGATTTTATCCATTTTCTTATCACGCCCTTGTGAAAGAAAGATTTCTGAAATGTTAATGAAGAAATTACAACAATGGCAGGATTGCCTTTACAAGTATTGTATGTAATATCACTTACAATTCGATAACTCTTTTGTATACTAAGTAATAATACTCTTATATGTTTGTAAAACATTGAAACACTTTACTTCAAGCAGCTCAGAAAATTCACTTTGAAAGTTTAAGAACAAGTTGCCAAAATGCAGAAAAATATTTCAAAGAATTTTCAGAATTATGTTTGAAAGTTTGTGTAAGAGTTCTTCTTTGATTCTGAGTTTCAATGCCTTTAAATAGGCTTTCCAACCAGCCATAACACCTCTTTGAAAGGATATGAATTGATTGGAATGAAACCATTTCGTTTGAGATGAAAACCATTCATTTTGAAATCTGAAAACTAGTGCAACAACTCTCAGTAATCGATTACAACATTTAGTAATCGATTACTCAAACACGCTGTCCAACTGGCAATTAAATTTTAATTGGAGTTGTCGATTACCCTACACGTTTTTTATTGGGTAATTGGTTTTCTCACTTATGTAACCTATTACTTAGATACAGTAACCTGTTACACACTATTTTTGAAAATTGTTTTGTTTATACTTGAAGTGTTTCAATTTTCTTAATAAGTAGTTTGAGCATTACTACTATTGTATATTCGAGAGTATAAGATAGAAGTTCTTATTTAGACTTAGATTAATTTGTCTTGAAGATATGTCTTCTTTGTCTTCATAAGTATTCTTCCTTTTCTTCTTTTTGGTGATGTTGGTGTCTTCATCAAAACCGTGCCAAGGTTAGGAGCAAATATTTTCTTCACAATCTCCCCTTTTGATGATAACAAACCAATATCTTCTTTAACAGTGTAGTTTTATGAGAGCAGCATACTTTGAGATAGGTTAACATGACTTGAGTATGCTCCCCCTATTTTTTATGCCCCCTTTCATTTGGAGTTATATGCTTGAAAGAAGAAAAGCTAAGAGTTTCGAGCATAATATATATATATATATACGTATAACAGAAAGTTAAAACATTGTTCAAACCATAACAACAAAAATAACAACAAATTGTCCAAAGCCAGGAAAACATTACAACCCGAAAATGCTAACAATAAAGATAGTCTAAGACTCAGGCTCAGAGTTGTCTTTATTAATGTCCATGCTACTCATCTTAGAAGAGAGACGATGAAGTTCAAACTGGATTTTTTGATTTTGAGCATCAAGAGCATCCATCTGATTAGTAATGTAGCCTCGAAGAGAAAACAATTCATCCATAATCATCTGATTTGAAGGCATGACAGCAGATGAGGAAGATTGAGCATGAAACTCAGAAGGTTGAGATTCAAGAGGGTTAGGAGGGGCAAATTCTTATTGATCAGGATGAGCAGTCGGTCTATCAATTCTATGCTTATAGGTGCGGTCATTAGGATTGAATGAGAAGCCCATTTTGTGGATCACGTCCACATCAATATGACTTTCACAAAGATTTAGAGAGACCTTGGTTTCACGAGTAGTAGAAACACCGAAATGTTCAAGAATTTTGGTTATGAAGATTGCATAGAGCAAGGGGCTTTGAGTTTCTCGAACAGTTCACATTTGTCTCATTATCATCTGAGCCCAATTGATTTTAATGTTATACTTCATAGCATACATCAATTGAAGTTTTATGTCACTTATTTGAGAATGGTTTGAAAATTTAGGCAAAATGACATAGCTCAGAAAGTAATGAAGCAAACGGTCCTCAAGTTTAAGATGTCCACCAGATATGATATTTCTATTCTTAATTGTCTCACCAAAGTCATGTTGCTTACACATTTTTATTTCCCCTTTTGAAATTCTATATAGAGAATAGTAAAAATCCTTTCGATCGTAGTTATCCCATTCACAAATAAGGCCGAAATTCGTTGTGCTACGTTGAATGGGTATGTTACAGCATAATAAACTAAAGGTTTTCAAATCCAAAACAATGTATTTTCCTTTCACATAGTAAGATGTTTTTTCTAGAAGTTCATGTTGCAGTAAAATACTCTAAGAAATTCAGGATAAATATCATTTTATTCACAGAAAAAATCGAAAAGGTTTTGTTGTCATAAAAAATAAGGGAAAAGTAAATCTTCAAACTCAAAGTTCCCGACATTATCATATTTTGGAGTAAATATGGTTCGTCCATGGAAGTGTTCTTCGAAGACTTTGCGTTGTTCATCGCTTGCGAGAAGTCTTGCTAAATCCAGAGTGTTAGACTCCAAGGATGAAGTCCCTTGCTTCTTTTACGTCACGTTAGTGCGTTGCTTCTTTGTTCTTGAAGAAGATGCCATGGATTGGGTTTCTGAAGGTTTTAGGTTTTTGGGTTTGGGAGATTTTGGGTTTTTTGATTTGGTCCACCAATCACGAAAATGATGGTATAAAAGTGTTTAGTATTGAAAATGTGATTTGAATGGACACAAAACTCACTCAAAACGAATGAAAAATGAAGATGTAAGAGTTTTGAGAGTGTGTTACACGAGTGAGAGAGAAGGAGGAAGAAGATGAGTTTGAAAAATATGCAAAAAATCATATATATACCTGCATAGAGTAATCAATTACTCACTTTGAGTAATCGGTTACTCAATTTTAATTTTTTTTAAAATTTCAAACAACAGCTTTGTGTATTCGATTACAACATTTGAGTAATTGACTACTGAAACTCCATGTTCAACCCTATAATCGATTACTCTCCGGTGTAATCGATTACTGACCCTAGAAAAAATTAATTTTAGGCATATTGATGCTATGAAAATGATTTTTGACCCAAAATTTAAAAGTTTTAAACATAAATGAACACATTTAAGTACAAGTAGGCATGAGATAAACATAATGAAGCACACATATAATTATATAATCATGTTAAGGTAGGTAAGCTTCATCAAGAATGTCTAATTCATATCTAATTTTATAAAAAAGGTTCTTTAGCCAAGGGTTTAGTGAAAATATCTGCTAGTTGGTTATGAGTATCAACGAATTCTATAGTCACATCTTTCTTTTGGACATGGTCCATAAGGAAGTGATGCCTTATATATATGTGTTTGGTTCTAGAATGCATAACTGGATTCTTTGTGAGGTTTATAGCACTAGTATTTTCACATTTTAGAGGAGTGCATCCTAAGTCTAAGCCATAAATTCGTAATTATTGTTTAAGTCACAACGCTTGGACACAACAACTACATGTTGCTATATATTCAACTTCAACAGTGCTTAGGACAACACATGCTTGTTTCTTGCAAGACCAAGAGACTAAAGCATTTCCTAAAATATGACAAGTACCACTTCTACTTTTCCTCTCAGTTTTGCATCCAGCAAAATATGAATCTGAATAACCAACCAAATCAAATATACTTCCTTTTGGATACCACAATCCAACTTCAGTTGTGCCATTAAGATATTTCATGATTCTCTTAACAACAACTAAGTGTGATTCTTTTGGTTTAGATTGATAGCATACACACAGACATACACTAAACATGATATCAGGTCAAATGGCAGTTAAATATAAAAGAGATCCAATCATATCTCGATACCTTGATATTTCAGTGCATTTTCCAGCTTTATATGTATCAATGTAAGTACCAGATCTCATAGGAGTAGCTATTGGCTTGCAGTCATCCATATCAAATCTTTTCAGTAAATCTTTGCAATACTTAGATTGACTTACACAAATTTCATTATCAAGTTGTTTGATTTGTAATCCAAGGAAGTAATTCAACTTCCCCATTATGGACATTTCAAACTCTTCTTGCATCATTTTGCCAAAACCACTGCACAAAACCTCATTAGTAGAACCAAAAATAATATCATCTACATAAATTTGAACAAGAAGAGTATGATGATTTATTTTCTTTATAAAGAGTGTAGTGTCGACCTTTCCTTTGGTAAATCCTTTTTGAATAGAAATTTTTTTAGACAATCATATCATGTACGTGGAGCTTGCTTCAAGCCATAGAGAGCTTTCTTTAATTTGTAAACATGAGAAGGATGTTTTGTAATCTTCAAAATCAGGAGGTTGTTCTACAAACACTTTATGTCCATTTGATATAACTGAAAGTTTAAAGAGCAGACATAGGCAAGTAATAGTCTAATAGCTTCAAGTCTAGCAACCAGAGCGAAGGTTTCCTCAAAGTCTATACCTTCTTCCTAATTGTATCCTTGGGCTACCAGTCTAGCTTTATTTCTAACAATACCATTTTCATCAGATTTATTACGAAATACACAACGAGTTCCTATGACATGCTTATTTTTAGGTCTAAGAACAAGTTCCCAAACTTCATTTCTCTCAAGTGGTTTAATTCTTCTTGCATTGCAAGAATCCAGTGTTCATCCTTGATTGTATCATCAATCTTGGAGGGTTCTATTTGAGAGATGAATGCCATGTTAAGACATGCATCTTCTAGCATTAAGCGGGTAGTAATACCCTTGCTAATATCACCGATGATGTTATCAATAGGATGATCTCGATGAGTTCTCCATTCTTTTGGTAAATCAGAGTGAATATGCTCTTCTTGAGAGGGTAGATTATCATCAATTTTCAAATGCTCAGATTTAGTTGTAGAATCAATAATAGAGTTTTCATTAGAAGGGGAACTTGGCAAGTCCTCTTCATCAAGAGTTAACCCATCCTTTATAACATGATTGGTTTCATCAAGAGTTAACCCATTCTTTATTACAGGATTGGTTTCATCAAAAGATACATGAACAGATTCTTCCATGGCTAGAGTTCTTTTATTAAAAATTCTCTAAGTTTTACTTGTAAGAGAGTAGCCCAGGAAGATACTTTCATCAGCTTTTGTATCAAACTTGTCTAAGTTATCTTTACCATTATTTAAAATAAAGCATTTACAACCAAATACATGCAAATGAGAAATGTTTGGTTTCTACCTTTAAAGAGTTCATAGGGGTTTTTCTTAAGAATT
This sequence comes from Lupinus angustifolius, assembly GCF_001865875.1. Lineage (NCBI taxonomy): Eukaryota > Viridiplantae > Streptophyta > Magnoliopsida > Fabales > Fabaceae > Lupinus > Lupinus angustifolius. Next base: position 6,274,564 of record NC_032021.1, read on the forward strand.
GGTCTTATAAGAACTCCATTTGAAACATAACATGCAATACTTACTCCATCAGCCCAGAAATATTTTGGGAGGTTAGTTTCATTCATTGTTGTATGAGTCAGTTCTTCTAAAGACCAATTCTTTCTCTCTACAACACCATTTTGTTGTGGTGTTCTAGGAGCAGACAAATTGTGATTGATGTCAAAATCATCACAAAATTCTTCAAACGAAGACTTTTGAAATTCTCCCCCATGATCACTTCTTATTGCAACGATTTTTAGTGAATTTTCATTTTGAACTCTTTTTGAAACCATGTGCTTAGGTTTACAAGAAGTCTTTGTTAGTTTACCATTTGACAATCACTACATTGTTTTGTTAGAATTTCTGACAATTTATGGGTCACAAATATAATTCTATAATTGTGTTATGACCATTATTTTCGTTAGCCAAAATATAAAATGATCCTCAAGAATAATTTGGTGGCTAAGGGCATTTGTGTCATGAAATAATATAAGTGTAGATACCTCCAGGCAATTTCTGATTTGATGAAGGTACTGAATCAGAATTATTGCAAATTAAGTAGTAACCGCTTCAGGGTTACTTTTATGGGTTATGGTCCCCATTTGTAGAGCAACAAGTTTTCAAGTGTAAGGTTAAAGGAGAATAAAGGTGGATTAGGATAGTGTTATCCATAAGGATAAAACACTATCAAGTAATCCATAAGGTAACCATAAGGCATCTCTCCTCACAAGGCACACTCTCAAGCTTTTGAGCTCTCTCATTGCCCTCTAGAGAAGCATAAGGAAAACTATCAAGTGCTCTAACATCTGAAAGATCATTACACCCTCATACCTTCGAGATTCTAAATGGCTAATCAAAGTATGTTCTTCATCTTCACCATGAAATCATTGGGTGTTTCTTCGGTCTGGGTCATGGTCCTTCCATATGGGTTTATGTATGGGCATAAACATTAGTTTATCGGAACGAAGTTGTAACACCGCGAATTTTACGAGTTTGAAATATAAGATTTTGCTAATATTTTCATTAATTATATATTCAAAAATGAATTTCTGTGAATTTTCGGTAAAGAATTAGACGAAACTCTAGTTGAGTTTTATTCTTGAAATTTTATTTCCGATTTTGTGGTAAATTTTGGAGACAGTCGGTTCTGGACCACTGTCGGGGGCCGAAATCCGCCCGGTACGGCTCAAAACGTGTCTTTTTGAGTTCCGTAACTCGGAATCGAATTCCGATCGCGCTGTTGGATTCGTAATTTAATTTTGAGTCAATATAGACCCTGAATACACTCATACCTATTTTTCTAAATATTTTTCACTCGGAATACCGAAATCCGAAATTCTAATCGGATATTAGGATCGGGCGATTTATAATACCCGATCGAGTATTGGCCGATAATACTCGGGCATGTTTATCGCACATGTCCACAAGGTGATCATTT
>NC_032021.1:6276101-6278334 GCF_001865875.1 Lupinus angustifolius
ATAATGTTGTATTACATACTTTTTGTTGTTTTAGCCAAAGGGGATGATGATAAAATCAAAGGAACCTTTAGGAAATGTTTTGTAAAAATGAGAATGTATGTATTTCTATTTGTTTTTAGCCTTACACCATGGCTTGGAACAAGTTGGAAAAAAATAAAAAACTTTGTTAAAAATGATGTTGAGGTTTATGAGTATATGAAGGCCTCATGAAACTCTTAAATGATACTTTGAATAACTTACTTTAAAATGGTAAGATTATCAAAGAATGTCTTAAATCGGAATATGGAGTTTTAAGTATTTTGGTAACGATTTTAGAAATATCGGAAACTAATGGGTTTTTATTGTGGCAGTTACGAAGATTTCGGTGTTCAAACCTTGCAACCCAACCGAACCACAGGGATTTCGTAAAGCACGTTTCATTAAGGTGAGAGAGAACACATCGTGACATAATGGTGTACGAATATGACACCCGAATCTCCTAAACCATCTCAAAGGTTTGGGAGTTAAATGGGGTTTTTAGAAACCCAAGATTTTTATGTTTGAATGCTTTTGAATATATATGATTGTTGATGAAATGTGTTGAATATTGTATATGAATGTTGTTGGAAAATCTTCTGAGTGCAGGTGGTTGAAAAACCATGTTTGAATTTGTCTTGGTTGTTGAAAATGGCAAAAATTAGCATTCTTCTGTCCAAATCCCTGTTGTCTGGGGCGACCAGGGCGTCGCCGGGGCGAGCAAGGGCGAGTAAAAGTCCACCCGGGCAAGCAAAAACTCGATTGGGCGGAAAAAAAAATTCCAGAACTTAAGGAGTTTCTAGAACTCTCTCGCTTGGGTGATAATACTTTCGCCTCAGCGAGGAAAGCTCTAGTTGATTTAGGATTTAAAGAGAAATTGTCGCTTGAGCGACTGGTCCCCGCTTGGGCGAGGGACGGTGTGGGAAGATTGGAATAAAATGATATTGAGAACAATGTGATGAACCCGGGTAGGGTGTGTTGTGATATAAAGGTTGTGGAATGAGATCATGGCTTAGATGTGAAGCATGACTCCACAAAGGTATGAAAGCATTGTTTGTGTTTATGCCTTGTTGGGCAAGTATCCGACTTGAGGTCGTGAACTAGGGGGGTACCCTAGTAAGGATACATGATATCACTGAACAACGATCGACCGACCGTAAGAGGCTTGGTCATGTGACCGTCCAGGATTGTCCGGTGATGAGTTGTAGTGATTGAGATGTTACCTTGAGCATGTACGGTTGACGTACTATCGGGTCCCATGAGAAGCATTCCTTGTCGGGAGATGGCTTAAGGATGGGCCGATCATGTGTTTGATTAATACATTTGCATTTGATTCTGATTAAGAATGCATTGCATTGTGACCATGAAGTAGTGGAGAGGAAATGACGGGACGTCTTCGAGCACCGTGAAGTAAGCAGGGACGGCACTGATTGGACGGTGATTCGCCAACATTGTCTTGAGGGAGAGTCTGGGTGAGACGAGTCCCTTGTATTCCTGGGGAGGTACCCTGTTGGATCGGACAGTTCTCACAGGCCAAACTAGGCAATCTCTGACAACCCCTGGATTGCATTCGAGATCGATGAGAGGGATGCCCTGAAAGCGTTTGTACGACCTAGGTCCGGGTAGGACTGTTCCTGAGGGAACCGATCGATCTATTTTTTTTATTCCTTGCGAGGATATGTTATTTCGAGTGGTACAAAACTGCTTGGTACGGGACCTGTACTCTCGACTATTTCCGATTAGGATGTTGGATGGATATTGGTGTAAGGTGGATGATCATGACATATCATGCATACATTATCATTGTGGAAGTAAATTCCCACATGTGAGTTACAAGTATGGTGTATTCCTATGTTTATGTATGTGATGTGATTATGAGTATAATGTTGATTATATTATTTGATATATTGGTTTATGTTGATAAACGGTGAGTTATGATGTCGGTTATAGAAATATATGTGTATATTATTATTTGGGGTTATGATTCCCACTTATGTGTTATTTAATTATAGTCATGATATCTTGTCGATGAATGATATATTGCTAAATGGTGAATTATGATATTGATGGAAATAAGTGTTGTTCACATTACATAGGTTGATTTGACAATTGTTTATGAGAACAATTGATGAGTTTGGTTATATTACTCATGTAAATTGGATAGTTGCTTACGAGAACAACTAATGAGTTATAATGTAATATGTTATATATATATATA
>NC_032021.1:6278434-6282404 GCF_001865875.1 Lupinus angustifolius
AATTACCCATTTTTCCGCAATATTTTTTAGAAATATTTTTCGGGGCGTTACAGAAGTCATGATCATTAGGACTTCCGCGTTCAATCGAAGGATTATAGATGGACAAATTCTGCAACAATTGGTATCAGAGCCATCCCAATTTGATTCATGTGTGGAATTAGGTTTTCATGTTCTTCCCCAAATTAGGATTAATTTGGGGTTTTGGTGTTTTAATTTATGCCAGGATTGATTATGATAGAAATTGATTGTTTTCCATTTACATATACAAGATTCGGCAATGAATCAATGTTTTTCTGTTGTTTTCTTGAATTTTGGGTAATTTTTGGAGAAGAACGATGCAGAAATTGCATTGTTCGTGTGATGTCGTTGTGCTCGTGCTCAAGCGATTAATCCCGCGCTCAAGCGAGAATTGAACAGAAGCATGAAAGTGTGCATGTCAAGAGGAACACTTTGGAAAGCTCTCCTTGAACGTCATGGTTTTGATGAGGACAACGTGTGCCTAAAAGTGCTTGAAGATAACCAACAATCCAACGTGCTTGAGTCTTTTATTTGGTACTAGGCTTAGACTAGTTTCTAGTTTAAGTTGAGTCGAAGGCTTAGGGCACCTAAAACATGTCTCACATGCATTTATCTTTAAATCATTTCATCCATGAGATATGTTCATTTGATAATATGTTCATGCATTACATAAATACATGTATATATGCATTCTAGGCATAAAACTAAGTGTCAAACATGTATTATCTAAGTGCATAACATATTTGATGTTTTCTATATGAAAATACATATTTTATTTAGTGTTAATCGATTAACCATACCTTTAATCGATTAACCCAACTGCTGTGTAAAGTGGTTGCCACTGGAACACGTTTTTGTAATGCAGTTAATCGATTAAAGGTTTACGTTAATCGATTAACCTAACTGATTTTTAAGTTGTTAAAACTGAAAAACTGAAAAACAGAATCAGTTATGATTTTTAGTCCCGTTAATCGATTAAGAAGGTATTTAATCGATTATCTGGGGTTCTGGACTGATTCTTTATAAACTGCGTTTTCAGAATTAATCTCATAAGTTGCATGTTGCATTTATTAGAGAGTTAGAGCATTCTACGTGTTAATTGCTGCATCTATTTGTTAATTGCATTAGTGAGTTTAGAAATGAGAGATTCCTTGCTTTAGGATTGAGTGCATTTCATGTTATAATCTCTCATGTTTTTCCCTCACATGTTCATGCATATTTTTGATGCGTTTTTCATGAATTTTATAATTCTGTAACTTCTGTTTTCATAACTAATACTTGTCATTTCACATGTGTTTGTGTTAAATGTGCATTAGAGTAAAGCCTTCATGTTGTATTTGAGCTTAGGTATAGCTTAATATTACTCTTGTAATTCTTGTGTAATTGTTGTGAAAGGGAATCTCTTGGTGTCGTATCACCAGTAGAGATTGTGTGTTTCTTCATAGCTTAGAGTGTAAGAAAAGGAAAGAACGAGAGATTCTTTGGCTGGGGCTACGCCGAAAGAAACGTTTTCTTTATCGGTAGGAAGGGAGTCAAACCATTGGATAGTTTCTTTGATTTCTTGTCATTTGCTAAGTGTTGTAATTGGATAATGTGTTTGTAAATTACATTGATTCGATTATAGTGAAGGAAATCTCCCAAGTCAGCCGGGAGGCCTGGATGTAGTTTGCAGTGGACAGCAAACGAACCAGGATAAAAATTCGAGTTGCAGGATTTGTTTCTCTCTCTCTCTTTACTGTTTTTCAATCGATTTAATTTGTATATTTGATTCAACTAATACATTCTGTTCTTTTGTTGTATTGCAAGCTATTCTGATATACAAATTTGTAAGCTCTGTATTCGTTCTGTTATCGGTTATTTGTTTCGCATTTAATCGTTTCTGTAATTGCTTACTGGTTCTGTTTAATCGATTAATATTCCTGTGTTAATCGATTATACTGTTTCTCATGGTCTTTTATTTTGCCCAGGCGAGAAATCCCTCGCTCAAGCGAAAATTAAACAAAAGCATTGTCTTCTATTGCGCCCAAGCGAGAGTACTATTTCCCAAGAAAATTTAACATTTAATAAGGCTTTGGTATCTTTGTGCATTGACTGTGATAATTATTTGGTTGTCCATAAAGTTGTATGTTGTTTCAAGTGAGCCAATTAAAGTGAGATGTAGCCAAAATGACCTCTCTCATGAATATAACTTATGAGGGATATTGGATGTAAGTGTGTGTGATCATTCATGCGAGTATTAGTTGGCCCAAAGGAAAGCTGATACTTGGCCGAAGATCATACACACTTGTGATGATAAACATGTTATAATTCTAGAGTTTTTAAACATGTGAATGATGAATCAATCCAAAGAGGGATTCGTCAGTTGACATGTCTTATTATAAATGTTTGATCATTACAACAAGAGTATCACATGCAGTTAATATTACTGTCCAAATACTTGATATTATTGGTGCACTAGGTATCTTGTATATCTGCGAATTTTAATATTTAAGTTGTGAGCATATTTTAATATTTTGTCTTTTGTCTAAATCAGCTACGTCAATTGCTTCTATATCTGCGAATTTGAATTCAGTTCTGGTCCTTAATGGTGAAAATTTTAAGGACTGCTACGTCAATTGCTTCTCTATCTGCGAATTTGAATTCAGTTCCGGTCCTTAATGGTGAAAATTTTAAGTACTGAAAAGAGAACATGGAAATTGTTCTTGCCTGCATGGATCTGGACTATGTATTAAGAGTAGAGCAACCCCCTTCTCCTTCGGAATCCAGTGCCTCTCAAGAGATGAAGGATTATGAGAAGTGGGATCACTCTAATCGCATGAGTCTAATGATCATTAAGCGCGGCATTCCAGAAGTCTTTAGGGGTACTATCTCGGATGAGATAAATAGTGCCAAAGATTTCCTTGCTGAGATTGAAAAGCGCTTTGCAAAGAGCGATAAGGCGGAAACAAGTACTCTGTTACAGAACTTGATTTCCATGAGGTATCAAGGCAAGGGAAACATAAGGGAATACATTATGGGAATGTCCAACATTGCTTCAAAACTTAAGGCCCTTAAGTTTGAGGTGTCGGAAGACTTACTCATACATTTGGTCTTGCTTTCCCTTCTTGCACAATTCAGTCAGTTTAAGATTTCTTATAACTGTCAAAGGGAGAAATGGACTCTTAATGAGCTCATTTCATTTTGTGTGCAAGAAGAGGAAAGACTGAAGCGAGAAAGGACTGAAAGTGCCCATTATGTTAGTACCTCTAAGGACAAGGGCAAAAGGAAAATCACTTTAGAGCCCAAGAATGAAGCTGCTAAGGGTCCAGTGCAAAAGAAGCAGACTCATGTCTGTTACTTTTGCAAAGGAACATTTCTTAGACTCATGTTCTGAGGTCAATTTAACTTCAGTACCTAGAAACACCTGGTGGTTAGACTCTGGTTCAACCTCTAACATCAGTGTTTCAATGCAGAGTTGCCTGAGCTATCGAAAGCCTAATTATGTTGAAAGATACATCTATGTTGGCGATGGAAAATCGCTAGAAGTGGAAGCTATATGGCACTTTAGGTTTTTATTATGTATTGGTTTTTACTTGGATTTGAAAGACACTTTTGTTGTACCGTCATTTAGACGGAATTTAATTTTTGTTTCTTATTTGGACAAATTTGGTTATTGTTGTTCATTTGGAAACAATTCGGTTCAATTGTCTTTAAATTTAAATGTTATTGGAACTGGTGCACTAATGTTAAATGACAATCTGTATATGCTGAATACTATAGCTGACTATAGCGAAACCCTGAATATGGAATCATGTGGTACAAAGCGTAAAATTGAAAATAATAATTCAGGTGCATTATGGCACAAGCGCCTAGGTCACATTTCTCAAAAGAGAATTGAGCGTCTTGTGTCAGATGGGATTTTGGATTCCATTGACTTCACAAACCTTAATGTTTGCGTCAAATGCATAAAAGG
>NC_032021.1:6282504-6282732 GCF_001865875.1 Lupinus angustifolius
GCAGTTACTTTATTGGTTACTCTGAAAAATTAAGGGGCTATAAATTTTATGATCCAAGTTTGAAATCCATATTTGAGATGGTACAGCCACGTTCTTTGAGGATATTGAGTTTGAGGTGGAAGATAAGGTTAGAAACTTTGTCTTAGAGGAAGAATCTGTATCTATTCCAGATGCGATTCACATGGTTGCTTTTGAAGAACCAAATTTGGAACCTCCTCAAGACATAGT
>NC_032021.1:6282832-6283232 GCF_001865875.1 Lupinus angustifolius
AGAGACTTTCTCTCCAGTTTCAACGAAAGACTCTCTTAGGACAATCATGGCTCTTGTAGCACATTATGATTTGGAGCTTCATCAGATGGATGTCCAAACAGCTTTTCTAAATGGAAACATTAATGAAAAGATTTATATGGTGCAACCAGAACACTTTATAACGGGAGACCGAAAGAATGTGGTTCGCAAATTGATAAAATCCATCTATGGGCTAAAATAGGCGTCTCGTCAGTGGTACCACAAATTTCTTGAGGTAATTCTCTCTTTTGGTTTTGAGATTAATTCAGTCGAGGATTGTGTGTATCACAAGTTCAGTGGGAGCAAGTATATTTTCTTGCTCTTGTAAGTGGATGACATACTGCTTGCCACTAATAATGTGGGTACCTTGTTAGAAACCAAG
>NC_032021.1:6283332-6284063 GCF_001865875.1 Lupinus angustifolius
GATAGTAGACGATCTACTTCGGGCTATGTTTATCTGTTGGCTGGTGGTGCAGTTTCTTAGCGTTCTGCCAAGCAAAATCTTGTTGCATCATCCACCAAGGCAGCTGAATATGTAGCATGTTATGAGGCATCACTTTAGTCATCATGGTTGAAAATTTTTGTCACTAGGCTACGAATTGTGGAAAGAATTGAAATACCACTAAAGTTATATTGTGACAATAAATCAGCCGTGTTGTTCTCCAATAACAATAGGAGTTCGGCAAAGTCGAAGCACATCGACATTAAGTTCCTAGTTGTTAAGGAGAAATTAAAAAGTGGACAGCTTTCCATAGAACATGTAGGCACTAACTCCATGATTGCGGATCCTCTTACAAAAGCTATCACACCCAAGGTCTTTCATGAGCATACTGCTCACATGGGTGTTCTTCTATGTGAGGATTTTTTGGTTTAGTGGGAGTTAGAATGTGCACACCTTTTATTATGTTCTATGTGATTTCAGTATTATGTATGGATACTTTGTACTCAAATTTTAGTTGATTAATCATTCAGTTTGGTATTTTGTCTTTATACTTTGTACAATAAGGTTTTATGTTATTATTAAGGATCTCACTAAAGCAAAGTAGGACCAGTTAAAAATTGACATGTACAGATCATATTCATGTGATTTTCCTGCTACACATTTCATGATGAATCTATGTCATTTAGTTGTGTCAATGTTGGTGATCATTATTG
>NC_032021.1:6284163-6285744 GCF_001865875.1 Lupinus angustifolius
TTTGATGAAGGGACTGAATCAGAATTATTGCAACTTAAGTAGTAACCGCTTCGGAGTTACTTTTATGGGTTATGGTCCCCATTTGTAGAGCAACAGGTTTTCAAGTGTAAGGTTAAAGGAGAATAAAGGTGGATTAGGATAGTGTTATCCATAAGGATAAAACACTATCAAGTAATCCATAAGGTAACCATAAGGCATCTCTCCTCACAAGGCACACTCTCAAGCTTTTGAGCTCTCTCATTCCCCTCTAGAGAAGCATGAGGAAAACCATCAAGTGCTCTAACATCTGGAAGATCATTACACCCTCATACCCTCGAGATTCTAAATGGCTAATCAAGGTATGTTCTTCATCTTCACCATGAAATCATTTGGGGTTTCTTCGGTCTGGGTCATGGTCGTTCCATATGGGTTTATGTATGGGCATAAACATTAGGTTATCGGAACGAAGCCATGATCATTAGGACAACTAAAGGATTATAGATGGAGAAATTCTCCAACATGTTTGTCTTAACAAACTTCATTTTGGGTAAACCAACAACTAAATCTTTCTTTATGAGTTTATTCAAATGGTCCATATGAATATGAGCAATTCTCCTATGCCAAAACCATGCATCATGATTATCATTAGCAACTAAACATGTTATTGATAAAGATGAGTCTATGTCAATAATATATATATATATAATTTATCCTTTTACCAATGAGTTTAGAGTTTTGAGAATTCTTACTTTCAATGACTCACTTATTCGTATAGAATGCCACGTGAAAGCCTTTGTCACATAATTGACTTATGCTTAGTAGGTTGTGCTTGAGTCTTTCAATATACAATACACCTTCTATAGTTGTTGATGGTGGCTTGCCGATTCTACCAACTCCAAGTATTTTTCCTTTGTTGTTATCACCATATGTGTAATAGCCTTTGTCTCTTGGAGTAAGGACAAATAACTTATTTATATCGTTGTCCAAGTACCATAAGTTGCAGACGACTCTCAAATTATCCTGCAAAACATGTTAAGTTTTATTAGGTACCCAGTACTCTTTAGGTCCTACATGGTTAGTACCTTTCTCAACCTATCTATAATGACATAGGGGTACACCATATTTTCTAATTATGCAAGTATTTGGTATATGCCCATGGTTTTTAATTTATGTACATGTGGGTTGATGGTTATGTATCCTAGATTTATTATTACTATGTTCAAATGCATGGATACGTTGTTTATGAAAGTTTATCTTTGTAAGGACACTTTGTTTCTTAGAAACATGGCTTTTTGAATAGTCAAGACATATTTGGTCTGTTGAGTGTCTTTGATCATTAATGATCTTTTCCGGACTTTTACTACTCTTGGTCGTCTTATTAAGTTCAAGACTTAATATTGAAAAATTATTTTCAAGAGCAATGCAGTTTTGACATGAAGATGATGAGGGTTTGTTTCTAAATATATCTAACTCTGTTTTTTATTTTAAAAACATTTTTGTGAGTTTGACATAGTCATCATGCAAGTCATTGAATGCAGTTTGTAATTCAGAAGAATATAGTTTAGTGTCGTTTACCTCTTCATCATCAGAATGATGAGATGC
>NC_032021.1:6285844-6317409 GCF_001865875.1 Lupinus angustifolius
TGATTTGAAGTGGAGGCGTCATTGTTCTTGGTGAATTTCCTCATTTTTCCAGTTTTATAACCCTTGTTCCTTTTAAGGAACTTGCTGAACTTCTTTACAAGAAGACTCATGACTTCCATCTCTTCCTTCTCAAATTCATCTTCTGATGATTCATATTTGTCTACTTTCGCCTTGAGAGAGATGTTCTTCTTTTTCTTCTCTTGCTCTTCATGTTGGTCAAGTTGGCCGAGTTCTAATTCATGTTCCTACAATTTACCAAACAAAGTAGCCAAAGACATTTTTTATAAACTTTTCTTTTCATAAATGGTTGTTACCTTTGGTTGTCACGTTCTGGTTAGTGATCTTAGAACCTTCAAGTTTAGGTTACTATTTGATAGTACCTTACCAAATGCAATAAGGTGATTTGTGAGGTGAGTAAATCTCTTTTGAAGATCCAAAGTTTTCTCTCCAGCTTTCATACAAAACATTTCGTATTCTTGGGAAAGAGTGTTGAGTCTCGACCTCTTTACCTCCTCAGTTCCTTCATGTATAGTCTCTAGAGTATCTCACATTTCTTTGGCAGATTTGCAGTTTGATACTCTAAAGAACTCGTCAATACCAAGTGCTAAAGTGAGGATGTTTTTTGCTTCTAGATCATATTGCACTTTCTTTTTATCTTCATCATTCCATGAAGATTTGGGTTTTACTTCTCCTACACTGTTGACTACGGTGAAGGGTAAATATGGTCCTTCTTCAATTGCATTCCATATGTCCAAGTCTTGAAATTCTATGAAGTTTCTCATTCTGATTTTCCAAAAGTCATAGCACTCTCCAACAAAGCTTGGAGGATGATTGATGTTGGAACCTTCTCCTAGGAATGATCTTGAGGTCATCTTTGATATAGGATCAGATTTGAGAATAGCTTACTCAAAAAAAAACTCTGGTGCCAATTGTAAGACTAAGATTGCAACTAAGATGGGGTGAATTAATTGACTTAAAATTATGGCCACTTTTTCTGCAAAATCAAGAGTTAAGTGCGGCAGAGAAATTATGCAGAAAATTAACAAGTAAAGAATTAAGAGATAAAGGAGAAGAGAGTACACCGAAATTTTATATTGGTTCACCTTCTTGTCCACTGAAGGCTACGTCCAGTACTCTTGCAGCACAAGAGATTTCTTCATTAAATATTATGAGTTGTAGTTATAATATCTCACTCCTAGATCTCTATATACCTTACATACTCACTAATATTTATGTCACTCTTGAAAAAACATATTTTCAAGTGATTCTATCCCTTTTCTTATCACACCCTTGTGAAAGAAAGATTTCTGAAATGTTAATGAAGAAATTACAACAATGGCATGATTGCATTTACAAGTATTGAATGTAATATCACTTGTAATCTGATAACTCTTTTGTATACTAAGTAATAGTAATCTTATATGTTTGTAAAAGTTTGAAATACTTTACTTCAAGCAACTCATAAAATTCACTTTGAAAATTTAAGAGCAAGTTGCAAAAATGCAAAAAAATATTTCAAAGAATTTTCAGAATTATGTTTGAAAGTTTGTGTAAGAGTTCTTGTTTGATTATGAGTTTCAATGCCTTTAAATAGGCTTTCCAACCAGCCATAACACCTCTTTGAAAGGGTAGGAATTGATTGGAACGAAACCATTTCGTTTGAGATGAAAACCATTCATTTTGAAATCTGAAAACTAGTGCAACAGGTCTTAGTAATAGATTACAACCTTGAGTAATCGATTACTCAAACACGCTGTCCAATTAGCAATTAAATTTTAATAGGAGTAATCGATTACAACATTTGGGTAATCGATTACCTTGCACAGTTTTTGTTGGGTAATTGATTTTCTCACTTATGTAACCTATTACTTAGATACAGTAATCTGTTACACACTATTTTTGAAAATTGTTTTGTTTATACTTGGAGTGTTTCAATTTTCTTAAAAAATAGTTTGAGCATTACTAATATTGTATATTCGAGAGTATGTGATAGAAGTGCATATATAGACTTAGACTAATTTGTCTTGAAGCTTTGTCTTCTTTGCCTTCATAAGTATTCTTCTTTTTCTTCTTTTTCGTAATGTTGGTGTCTTCATCAAAATCCTGTCAAAGTCAGGAGCAAAGATCTTCTTCAAAGTTGATGAAGAAATACTGAAGATGATTCTGTGAAGAAGTTGTGAAGGTATTTTGATGCATTGATGGGATGATAGACTAGACATGCATTAGTGACATCTCGGATAGAATGATGATAAAATCACAAAGGATGATAATGAAGTCATGATTGAAAAAATGAAAGATAAAGTCAATGGCTGCCCAGATAGAATTGCATCAACTTCCACAATAAATTTGGAGTCTCATCTTAGTCAAGAGGTTGATGGATAAACATCGGAAGAAATAATTACATCGCTCTGATACCATGTTAAATAGTAAAAATCATGAACAATCTTGATAAAACAAGAAAGAATGATAAATTATTGAATAATGAATTGGGTGAATGAATTGAGTACTGAATGGATACAATGAAATCATTTTATAAAAGAAAGAAAAAACTAACTATCCTAACATCTAAACTAACTAACCAACTTATTTTTTTTACTTCTAGAAACTAATAATTTTGGCTAAAACCAACCCAACAATATAGTCTCTCATATTCAAATACACTATTATTTATGTTGATATAATATATTTCAACACATCGTTATATTCCTAAAAAGATCAAAATTCAAAGACTTAATTTCTTTAAGCAACACTTATTAAAACGGACAACTACACCCTACAAATGATTACTGTGAGTGAATTTCTTTCTACCAAAACATATTCTATATTAAGGTTTGTGTCAATCTCAGTTCACCCCATTGTGAGTTTCTTGTTGTATATGCCTCATCAGATTTCCCTTCAATATTGTTATTATTACTATTTCTTACAAAGATGATGAATGACTGATATGTGCTCAATCTTAAGTTATATGAAATATATCATAAAATAATCTCTGAGCCACAAAATGCATCAGCTCGTGTTCACATTTAAAAGAAACAAAACTAGAAATTTCAAGTTTATGTTTTTTCCACCCATAAGATATTTATATATAATTTCTACAAGCTTAATTAGTTAAAAGATAACACATAGGATAGGATGAAGAAAATTGAAAGGAGCTTAATGTGTATTATTGTTCTAAAACTCCCTCTGACAAAAACATGAATACATATAATGTATTGAAAATATGGAAACCATATTGCTCAGACCAAGAAAAAACATGTTATCATGTGTAGGGTTTCACATATTTTTTGGCTGACTTGATTATGTCATGTTGTAATATTGAAAAAGAATGAAAATAATACACCAATAAAGTATTGGTCTAGTGGTGTAAAGTTCTGTTAAATCTTTATGATGATAAAAAGACAATATTTTGATTCCTACGAGCCTCACTTATTCAAAGGGGCAATCACGTGCCTAAAAAATATTAGTTCCTTAGTCATAGGGTACGGATACTGTAATACAAAAAAATGAAAATAATTTGATGCTTATTGTCAATGTGGTGTAAAGCAATGTTAAAGTCTATGGACCAAAACAAAAATGATTAAGATCACCAAACAAATTAGGCTTGGCCTGCACCATATCAATGTATCAATCATACCTGTAATCGTGTGTCTATCCCCATCATGATTAAGACTCATCTCCGAGTTTTAAAGTATAATCTGGATACTCCTTAAAAAAAAGTAAACATAAAGAATCAGATATGCAAATCTCTTCCAATTATGTAGGTGAAACCTATAACTAACTGCTCATAAATTATTTAAAAATAAATGTTAAACATGTGGATTATTTTTCACTCTCAACCATTTTTTTATGAAAATCAGGTTAGTCATAAATAATTTGAGGCAAGTTAGGAAGCCTTATTTAGGAAAGCATAACTTTGTCTCCAACTATTTTTTTAATAGGAAGTGTTAAAGAGCGTCCTATTGGAATTAGTTTATGAATTTAAAGTACAAAATGTGTATAGTAAGTGATGTATAGAAGATTTTGAAAATTCAAGCATTTAACTTTTACATGCACATCTCCTATCTTTAGATTCCTTAGCAAATACTCTTATGATGCTTTTTATTATTTTTTAAGAGTGAACAATATATTGGTCTCAAAAAGTGTGCATGTGTACCAATTGTTCACTAGAAAAATAAAAAATAAATTAGTTATAAAAGATCATGAAAATGAGTCAAAATAGTTTCTCTGAAATTAATCTTGAAAAATGTTAAAAGAACCATTTGACCTATAATGAGATATTTAATGATCATTTTTTATTTGTCAAAACTTAAAGATGCAGGAAAAATTTGAGGGGCGAAAACAAGTTTTATTTTTTTATTCACAAAATTATAGAATTTGATACTTTACTTTATAGAACTAAGCTTCTTGTGAGAGGATCAACATATGATGTTTTTTTCCTTACACATTTAATAGTAGAGTGTATAAATTGAAATTGCAATTTCGACCATTAACTAACAATAATAACAAGATTTATCACAATTGTAAATGATTAGGTTCATCAATTATATTACTAAGGTGTTTGAATTTTACTATCAAAAAATATATTGTTGTGAGAGTTAAAACTCATTGATATTTTTAATCCTCATACACAATTAGTCTTGAAATAATCAATTAGGGATATCTTGATACAAATAAAAAGTATAAGAAATTTTACTATGCAATTAAATCAAAATAAACTATTATTATGAGTAGAAGTAACTCACTTGAGAATATAACTTATTAGGATAAATATAAACAATTAAGATAGACTATTATATCAATGATATAAAATTTGGTTCAGACCATCCGATTTGACTTGTTTAATTATGAATCAAATATCTAATTGATTTTACATCAAAGTTAGTTTGACTTAGTTTAACTCGGGTAGTTTAAGCTTAAAATCGATTAAGTGGATAGTTGGATTGGTTAAACTAACTGAGTCAATAAAAAATATATAGTTTAAGAAAATAATCAAAATGATATCATTTTGAGATAAAAATAAATAATTTGAACTTATTTTTAGTTATGCATGTTATTTTGTTAACTTATATTATAGTGAACTTTCATTGTTTAATTAAATTTTAAAGGACAAAATTATGTGTATTACTTGAAGTGTTTGTGGTACACCTAACCTATTATATGATGATACATAGATTTTTTTACTCTCTAAATCAGACTTATGATTCTCCTCATTTTCTCTTTAATTCTTTTCTCAAAATTGTGAATTCGTTCATCTCAATGTTTCCTATATGCACTCAGATATCTTTCCATCTGAATATTATACGATTTTCTCTAAATTAGAAAATATATTAATAATGCATATAGGGAAAAAAGACAATAAAATAAAATAAATGTTACTGTGAGTTAAAACAAAAGAATGAAAGGGAGAGAGGGGTAATTCTTTGTCAGCTATGTTTTCCACATTTTACTAGAGCAGGTAATTCTTTTCTTTCTTGCTTATTTATGAAATTGTTAAATGACCATTTTTATCGAATATGTCCTTTGTTAATTTGTTAAACTTGTATAAAAAATCTAATTTAGGTTGGAAACCTAATGATTTATGAAAGAAAAAACACAAAAAATAGTAGAGTCTGTGTCATCCTATAATAGGTTATATGGACCACCAACACTTAAAAATTGCACCTAAGTTTTGTCCAATTTTAAGTTTATTGTGTAATTTTGTTGCAATTAAAGTATAACACATATTTTTTTGAGAATGTTTTCAATTTGTTTGTGACATTTTGTAGTAGTAAAATTTTCTTTATTAGTTGTTTAATTAGATTTAATAATATTTTAATTTTGGAGTATAGAGTTATTAAATAATGTTACTTAATGTTATGATTTTTTATAATTTTCAATATAAACCGAGTCAATTGATCCAATAATTGATCTACTAGTCCAACCATTGATCCGCTAGTCCAACAATTGATTCATCGACCCAATGTTTTAACTGAGTTATTAGTCGTTCCAACTTTAATGATACTACATTGTATCTTATTTTGTAAAATCCAAGCTTATTTTTTTCTTATAATTCTTATATGTGAGTCTCTTAAACATTCAAAAGGAAATGAGACTCTCTCAAGTATTAGACCGCCTAATACTATAATATGAATGAAAAATAAATTTATAAGTTTTAAATTTATTTAATTAAAAAATATTTAAAATTTAAACCACTTTTTATATCACATACCAATATTTATGTTTAATATTAGACTCTCCATTACTTGAAATGATGGTGACTCTTACCAAAGTAGGATATGGTAATGTTGGAGACATAGCAAAAAGCCAAACCGCGTCCCTTCAATAAAAAAGAAAGGTTGGGACAGACCTTCCAAGGTAGGTACACTCAAATAGTCGGTTGCTTTGGTTGCATCCTAATGCTGCCTGCCACCCAAAAAAGAAGACTACAAAAGTCCATGCCCAATTTCCACATTATTATTACCCATCACCATCTTTCTTTTTTTAGTAGCACCAATTATATTTTTTTAACTCGGAATTAATCTCTTCTGGGGTGTATGTTTGTCTATCTTAATAAATGTCACTTACATAAATCAAATTATTGATATTTTAATCTAGTGGTTACACTACTAGACTAACATATTGGTTGTCATCACCATGTTTCTTTATAACAAATAAATAATTTTTATGACTTTTCATTTTTAGTGTTATATGATTATAAATCTTATCATCAAAAAAGCTAATGTCTGTTCAAAAGATAATGTCAATGGGTCAATAAGTTATTAATGTTTAAGAGAATTTTAGTTAAAATATATTAACATTAATGAACTTATCGTTTCCATACATAATATTTTTTCTCCTTTTAAGAAACATGAATAAAAAAGAAAAGCTCGGATACACGTAAGATTTCTTATCATCTTCTTATTTGACTTTTAGCCCAGACTGTAATAATTAAAAAATATTTGTTAACAAATAAAAATATTTAATATTTAATATCTCGTTAAACCTTTGTACCCTTAATTTATTTAATTAAAACAAAACAAAATATATTTTATTTTTTATTTAACAATCTCACTTTTACATATTCATAGCTTCATTTAATTAATAAAACAAAATAATATATTTTTTATTAGTAGATTGATTTGATTTTATGTGATTATAATAAATGGAATCAATAGTAGAGAAACTTAGATAACATATTTTTATATATCTTTTAATATTGATAACATATGTATTTTTGTGCAAAAATTCTACATATGGATTTCAATGCGAGTAACATAAGATTGACTTGAGATTTCAATGCATGTCAACGTTTTATCGTTGATGTCATTAGTAATTCATGTTTGAAAAACTCTCAACAATATCTGAATTATGTGTAACTTGGACCATATGGGAAAAGTGCCTACTTATTATTTATTTGGTCGAATTATTCGCCTTATCTTAACTATTCTAGTTTAGCTACTACATATAGATCATTTTCATCAACGGAAAAAAAACAATAAAACTATGTAGTAAAACAGAAGATGAATTTATTATAGACAACATGATGATTTATATTGACAAATCAATAAATGAAAATTGCATCCTTAATTTAATCATTGATGAATTAAAGCTTTTAATAAAGAGGTGCAATTTAAAATGAATGTACATATTTTCTTTATTGTCTTTAGTTGCTAATTATTGATATCTATAATTAATATGTTATTTCGAAATTTTAAAACAATTATTTATATTTTTTTGTTACTGGTTAATTTTAATTACAAATTATAATTAAATATTATTGCATCTCCTAAGCTTTAGATCAAGATTCGTTACTTATAACATTTTCTTATTTAATACTACTTTCCATAACATTTGTATATGTCCATATTATTATCAATGCCACTTATATGTTTTAATAAGATTGATACTTACATACTTTTAAACATGTGTCAAAATTACCCTATTTTATTCGAATATATAGATAATATATGTGTTCTTAACCATATGAATGCACAAGTAACATGTGTGTTCTTAACTACTTAAATAATCAAGTAACATATGTGTTATCAACTATGCAAATACACGAGTAATATGTGTCTTTTTAACCATATAAAAGTACGTATAACATGTATATTTATATGATTATAAATACACAAATAATATATATGTTGTTGACAATGAGAATACTACAAATAACCTATATGTTCTTTAAGGCAAGCCGATCTGAACTTAAATAACCTTCCTATCTTATGTACGAAATATGATTATTATCAATAATTACCACTACATCCATTTTATATCTTTTAATGCATGTTTATTTTTTTTTTTTTTATTCTAAATCTTTTGACATTTTAATAATTTAATATATATTTGTGCATTGTTTTCAAAATACACCATTACTTATCACTCCTCCTTTTCATTCCCATCTCCATTTTATTTTAATTTAATAATGTATACTAGATGATGTCATTTTAATTAAATTATATCAAAGTTCTATCCAATTTAATAACCGAATGTTAGTAATACACAATTAATATATTATCCACCATTCATTTATATTCTTTGTTTTCTTCATTTTTTTTTAATTTAATTACTAATGCATATTAAATGATGTTATTTTAATTAAATTATATCAAAGTTCTAAATAATTTAATAGTGGAGTATAATATATATGCGTCGTGAGTATAAAGATTTATACATATTTAATATATTATCATTAATTTGTATTATTTTTTTTTGATAAATCAATAATAATAAAACATAAATGATGAATAATATAGTAAAATTGTATAAAAGCTCACACATTGTTGTGAATACATTTTTTCTCATAATAATTTCTTAAACTATATAGACAACTTTAATGAGAGTATGGCACATGACTTCAAAAATCTTAAAATAGTATAATATTTATACACTAATCAATGTATTATATAATAATCTAAAAACATCTTACCGTGGCTTTTTTATCAAACTTAAATCCAAAGAAGCTTTTTTTCAAAGTTTATAAAAAGAAGCTAGATAAAGGATCTATGTAGTTTTCTCTCTCTATTCCGAAAAAAAGCAAAAACAAAATTCCTCTCTCTCATTTTTATCTATTTCCAACCTAAAAAAAAGCATTTAATTTTGCTCAACCTCAACAAATCTATCTTCTTATCTCCGCAAACACAGAAAACTACAACGACACACAAACTAACCCAACCACCACCGTCCCTGCCGCACCGGAGCGTCACCACCGTCATCCACCACCCCTTCTCTCTCTTTAAAAAAAGAAAGGTGAATCTTTTTATCTATATATCTTAAAGTTTCTGAAGAATTTGTGATTTTAATTATTCACTGTTTGAAAATTGTCATGATTTCTTCAAAGATTGAATCTTTTGTGTTTATTATGAATAGGGTCAATGGCTTCATTTGGAAATAACACCGTGAAGAACAAAAATTCTGTGTCTTCGTCTTCGCCAACGACGTCGTCGAAGTTTTCATTTCTGAATCGTTCTTTAACAACGGTTTACGCAAACATCGAAAAACCGAGCCTCGATCGCGCTGATTCTATGAAGAAATTATCTGTTGATTCTGCCAAATCGATTCGTGGGAAGGTTGTTAAGAATCTATGCAATCTGTTTGAACCGAAACCAGCTGAACCGGTTCTTAATTCGAAGCTGAAACCGGCGAAATCAATCGATAGTTCAGATGAAGAATTGCTTTTGAATAAGCTAAAATCCACAAAATTACAAAGTAATTTAGAATCCTTTGATCAGGTTAAATTACCTGGCACAGAGGATCGACTAGTATTGTATTTCACGAGTTTGCGAGGGATTCGAAGAACTTATGAGGATTGTTATGCTGTTAGGATGATATTTAGGGGTTTTAGGGTTTGGGTTGATGAGAGAGATATCT
This sequence comes from Lupinus angustifolius, assembly GCF_001865875.1. Taxonomy (NCBI): domain Eukaryota; kingdom Viridiplantae; phylum Streptophyta; class Magnoliopsida; order Fabales; family Fabaceae; genus Lupinus; species Lupinus angustifolius. The sequence continues at coordinate 6,295,697 of NC_032021.1, forward strand.
CAATGGATGCTGCATATAGGAAGGAATTGATGAGTGTATTGGGTGAGAAGAACAAAAGGATTGTAACTTTACCTCAGGTTTTTATAAGGGGCAAGTATTTCGGGGGTGCTGATAAGATTAAGTATCTTTGTGAGGTTGGCGAATTGGGGAAGATTCTAGAAGGGTTACCGAGGACAAAGCCTGGGTTTGTATGTGAAAGTTGTGGGGATGTGAGGTTTGTGCCTTGTGGGAATTGTAGTGGGAGTAGGAAGTTGTTTGATGAGGATGAAGGGTTGATGAAGAGATGCTTGGAGTGTAACGAGAATGGATTGATTCGATGCCCGAATTGTTGTTCTTGAGAATTTGAAATTATTTCTCTGTTCTCATGCGTAGATGCTTATTTTGCAATTTGCAGCTCCTTCTTTGGTGCATCAAATAATTTGATGAAGACGCAGAAGTTTTCGTCGTTGGTGTTGAATGTTGATGATAACATGGGTTTGGTTATCAAGATTATATGGTTCAAAGTACTCTTTGAATGTAGTTTTTCTTTTGAATTGTTATATCAGCTGATGGTTTTTTCAGCTCCTCATAAACAGCATTTTGTTCATGAGTGTGATTTTATTTTATTTAAAAAAAATGCACAATATAAAAAGGTTTGAGTGTGCCTTATAGTTCATTCACCGCGAGGAGTAGTGTTTCTCCTCAAGGCAATGTAAATATTTATGTAGTATTGTGATTGAAGGGATTTGCAAATATTTGACAATTGAAGTTTATATTTAGAGTGATTTATTTCTTAGTGCCTTGTTTCTATTTGTTTTCTCATATGTGTTCTAGTACCTGATTTTTGATAGCACATTGGTTCTTGAATTGCTTCAATTCAGCATATCAGAATGCAGAAAAATGTTATCTGTCAATGAGAAATTGTAAGGGTCATAGGTTCAAATCTCAGAAATAGCCGATTCGTTTGCTGGTATAAGGTTGAACATCTGACATGTGCTATTATATGTACTTGAATGAGGTTTTAGTAGTTACTACATTTTGTGTTGCTATGTTATCATCATAGCCAGTTTCCTCTTATGTTGATTGACTATTGCTCTTGTTTGTAACTCTTCTTCCTACAAAAACTACCCAGATTTCCAATTTCTTCACGTTCAAACTTCAAAACTCTAATTCATGCCTTTTCTTCATAAAGTTTTGTTAAGAAATGTGTAATTGTTGTCACCATCTTCATGTTGATAAGCATAGATGCATTTACGCCATGCAATCTAATTAGACATTTGTGAATTTAAAGATGCTAATCTTATGAAAAAAGGAAGTTACATGATTGATTATTCTTTTCCACACCCATTACAGCTATATGTAATATTCTTGCTTAGGATATAAGCTATTGAATATTCTAGTAATGCAATGTTAAGTTGCACAGCTTTCTATGTGTATCATCCACTTGATGTTTCTAGAGGTTTTATTGAAGTTTATGTTTGGTGATGGTACGAGGTTCTTTTCCTGTTTCTTGATTAACATCAATACACAGGTTGTAACTTGTGAGCAACATATTTACATGTGGAGAAGTATGCAACATTGTTTTCTAATGCCATATTTATTCTTTTATAATCTTTAATGTATGTTTGTAAGCTGGATTTTACGGTGAGAATTGAAAGATTTTAGAGTCATCTCACCATATATTTATGGCTCTCAAACATTTTTTCTTGTTCCTCCGTTTCTCTCTAAAACTTAACTCACAAACAAATCTTTAATGTTCTTGATGCAATTGTTACCTGAACTCCTTTTTTATACATTGGATGTGCAAACACGTAGGTTCTTTAATATTTATGTGTCTTATAATTATATTATAAGACATTTTTAATTAACTTGTATATATCAGTAAAAAAAAGTTACTTTGGAATTTCAAAAATATTACTCCACGTCTTAATTATTATAAGAGAATTTTAACTAACCTATATATCAATACAAATAGTTACTTTTCATGGATTATTATAGAATATCATAAAATTACAATTTTATCATAATTTACTATTGTAACATGTTAGTTGATTGTCTTATTAATAATACAAAGTACAAATTGTCTAATTTTTTAATAGGGGCAAATAGAAAGGACATTATAAATATTGAGTATAAATTATAAAGTATCATGCCAAAAGGACTATCAAATGTTCTAGTTTGTGTATTATGATAAAGGCCTGAAAAGATTACAATCCTACCAATTTAATATTGTTCTTTAATGTATAATATTAATGACTAGAAAATAAATATAAAGTAACAATATTTTTAAGAGGAGCAGGAAAAATAATGAATGACATATAAAAAGTAGAGCAAATTATTCTAATATCCCTTAAATTTTAATCAAATTATATAAATTATCCCTTCATTTTTAGGAATCCTCTAATTTATATATATATATTATATTGACTACCCATGTATGAGAAATAAATGTGATATTTTAAATAAAAAATATGATAAATGTAATTAAGTAAAACAAAATATAACATATTACTGAGACAAGTCTAAATAGTATACGAGTTAATACATTTTCATTATTTTTAGTACAAAACCTATCAATAATTTTAAGAAGATGTTGTTTAAATCACTCTTATATTATACTGTAATGAACAAAAACTAATGAAAATGTATTGATTTATATACCATTTAGACTTGCTTTGACAATATACTGTATTTTAATTACTTAATTGCACTTATCACCATTTTATATTTAAAAAATCACACTTATTTCTATAAAGGGGAGTGAATGTAATGTATGTACATAAATTATAGGTTTTTTGTAGGCGTAAAAAATGGAGAAGTAATTTGTGTAATTTTACTAAAACTCAGGGGTGTCAGTATAATTTTCTCTAAAAGTATAACAAAACTGATATTTTATAATAATTATGAAATAAATAATGAGGGAGAATTCACTTATATTAAAAAATCTACTTCACATATTAGTCATTTATACTATGAAAATCTAATGGTTCTGATGACATGAATTAGTCAATAACTTTAAACTATTAGATTTTCATGACTAAAATATAGAGTATATTTCTTTAGTTCACCCTCTCACTAAATAATAAATACATGGTAGATGCCAATTAGCTTATTTTATGGAGTTAAATAAATAATGGTTTTTTCTAATCACAAGACCCTTACTAACAATATTAGTTAGATTTCTAAAATAATGAAAAAGTAAAAAATTGGAATCTTAAGAATAATACTTATTGAGAGAGATAACTATACACCCAAAAATATTTAGTTCCTTATGATTGAATGAGAGAATACCCTTAGTAATATAAAAAAACGATTGAAACATACTATTATGACAGTGTTCTCATGTATCCCCTACTTCAATAAATACAATATTAATTATATCTAATGATTTAGATTATTATACTTGAATATTTAAGAAACCTCACCCAACTAGTAATCCACGGTTTGAATTTAAGTCATGTACTTGACATGAGCAAATGATCAATGCAAATTAAGTTTAGTACTTTTTTAAATGTTAATCATTTTCTATGGAAAAATTATTTCTTACACTTTATTAACCAATGCTAGTAGTTATGGATTCACATTTGCATTTCTTTAAACTCACAATGAGTTAGGCAAATGACTTTAGAGTCTGATTGTAACTTAGTTTTTGGAGGGTAAGAGATGGAAAAGAAAAACTTATGAATCATGAAATACACTTATAACACTCCAGATCATTATTTTACTCTTCATTCTTCTCCAAAACTCAACTCACAAACGTAACATTAGTGAATTTCTTTCTTAAAGGAGGATAGAAATTTGAGTCTGGGTAAGTCATTTCCATGTGATCCTTGACACTCAGACTTCTAAGAAGGAGTTCATTTATTGCTCCTTGATAGGTTTATTTAAATCCTAACCATTTGAGCTGAAAATTTAGTTGCACTTAATAGATGTGGTGTTTTCTCATATACTTTCTCAACTTGAATCATTATAGCACTCTCCCAAACTATCATTGTGTTTTTCTTGGGTACCAATATCCTCAATGAGTTCTTAATCTACTCAAAATAAATGTTTGAGGTCTTTATAAGTAAAACCATCAACCATTTCATGCTTACAATTCATTAAGGTAAAACTCATTAAGATACTAGTACCTAGTTGGAAAAATAGGTAGAGAAGTAACCCTTTTTGGAATCACATTAATGTGCAAAAGCAGGACACATGATAATCTACATAGCAAAATCTATTGAGTAAGAGGAACACACTAAAGTTCAACCTCAAGAACACCTCTCTCAACATGTTGTAACTTCACTGAGATTTGCTATTTGATCTTCCCTTCATCAAGGGATATTACACCATCTCTAATAAGAGTGTTGTCCTTGCTTGCTATACATTTTCCAAGCTGCATAGGCTCATTAATTGTAGATTTTTCATAGGCTTTTGCAGCTAAAACTAGAGGTTGAATATCTATTTCAGCCTCACCCATGTAATCATCAGTTGAAAATGTATCCTTATCATACACAAGCTGCATATAATAACAACAAAAGTCTTATCAAACATGATTGACACAGAAAATGATATACAAGCAATTAGGGGTGAACAAGACTTAGCCCTACCCACTCATTGGTTTGGGCCAATCATAATCGTGCCCAAATAAGATCGGGTCTAGGGCCGAGTTTGGGTTCAAAAGTTAGACCCAAACAATATTACGGGCTGGACAGGGGACAAACATGTCCCGACTCGACACGTCCCATGGTCGCTCAGTTATCATGTTTGTATGTATCTCTATTCAATTGTATATAGAGTAATGACATCTCTTTGGTCGAAAGTATAATTGATTCTCTCATTTTTTTCATCATATATTCATATGTTAAATTACATCTATGATCCATAATAATAAGTAAAATATTGAAAAGAGTAAAGACTTTATCTAAAATATGTATGCATTATATTTAATAGTACCTTGTCCTAGTCGATATTTGGGGTCGAGTTAGCATCGTGTCCAGGACTAGACCCAGGTTTAAAAAACAATCCTACCAACGTTTAGGGTTGGTAAGAGACAAGCCTTACCTGATCCAATCTGGTACATGCTCACCCCTAAATAGAATTAAATTGGGAGGAAATGTTGGACTTACCACTTTAAGAGGAGGAATGTTCTCTGGAATAGACAGCATTAGGCTTTCATTCCAAACTGGATTCAAATTGTTCTTTATAACACGTGTTTTTACTGACTGCAAGAATAGATATTGTAAGTGTTGCATCATAGATGTTTCATTTTCTCTATTTGATCTATAATTCCAAGCAGTTTAGAGATGAAAATGCTCACTTGGTGACCCAAAGAAAGGATGACATAAGGGTCACTAGTCATTACATCCTGGACCGCAAGGTTAGTGCCTTTAACAAAATTAACCTTTATCAATCCAACAAATTCAACCATACCTGCCTATAACAGTATTCAGAAACAAGATTAAGTATTCAGAATAAAAAGTAATCATCATTTCAATAACTATATAGAATAGTATGCTTCACATTATAGTAACCCTTCTATTGTTAGCAGCTTCTTAGTGCAGCAAAATAGGTTACAGAAACCAGATATGCAAGGAGCCTATTTTTCTCATTTCTAGACATCTTAAACAAATCATGTTACAGAAATATAATATGCAAGGAGCCTTACTTGATTTATAAATATTGACCAGATTATGGAGCATGAAACTCGGTAAAGAAGATTGATTCATTAATTTATTTCAAAATGATTGGTTCAGTTCATTTGATAGATAGTTGAAAGAGCTGGCATTAATCAAATGACACATTACCAATGAGGTGCTCTTCTTTGAAGAAGACTTATGCTCAGAATCTTTTCTTCCCCAGCTGTTTCGAAATGCATGTCCGATGCAGTTTTTGGTTGGTTGTTTGTCATATGGATTCTTGTCAGGAAGAGAATTGTTGCATGAAGAACTGCTCTGAGCTAATGATGAACTTCTTCCTTAATATGGTATGATTGGGCACGGCGAATGGTCATCACACTCCTGAAATTGTAGATGCTCATATTTTCTCCCTGAAATTTTGAATAGTACATTTCTGAAATAGAATGGTATAGTTCTTTTACAAAAATGAGCTGTGTTTCTTTTCAGTTACCTAATAAAATCCGAGCGCTCTTCAATGGAGGAATGTGATTTTGGTTTTTTTATGTAACTTGGGATGCAAGCTTCATACTTCTTACTTAGTATTCTATTTCCTCCCAACATTGCCAATGCATCAACTTGTTCATCTGTCCATTCATCTAACTTCAGTGATAGAACCTATAATAGTTTCAAATTATTTTAGTGTTTCCTTTTATCCGAAAATGACAGAGTGCTTGCATTGCAGCAATTAAGTACTGATTTTGAATTTTTTTTATACAGGAATATATGTTATTGACATTTACCTTCTGTTTATTTCAGCTTCTAAGCTACTAAATTTTATTTACCATTGTGTTTCTCCTTGACAGTAGTATAAGATGGCAAATTTTCATCTAGTAGATGGAGTTTTAGCTTTTTCTAAATGGAACTCTCCCTCTCTTTACTAATATCTCATGTAATGTCAGATAAACATGTTCACAACTTCCAGTGATTAATAATGAGCTCTCTTTTAGTTAAACATGACAAGTAAGAAAGACCACAGAAAAAAGGAGGGGCAAGAAAAAAGTGAAGGGGCCTATTGAAATAGTGAAGAAATAATTTTAACATAATTCTTTCAATGCTAGGGTAAAATATTGTTCGATCCATGTAGCCGACCTCACCTAATGAGATAAAGGCTTGGTTGTTGTTGTTAATTCTAGGATAAATATACTTCCTGAAAAACATTTATAGGTATGGATGATAGAGAGTCCAAGCCTTGTCCTTATGTTTAAGAAGGAATATAGCCTCAGAAGGGTAGAAGATTACAAGGACAATTAAGCTTCCATTACAAGTTCCTTTACAAGCTATGTCAGAAACATACCTTTGATATGTGTGATCCTAGGCTTCTGTGTATTCCAGAACACTTGATGCAAATAAATACTCCAAAACTGGAAGATCTGTGTTCAACAAATGTAATGTGTAAAAACAAGTATGAATAATATGAGCTAATGATTTTATCATAAGATCAATTTCTCAATGAATTCTTAGTATAGTGTTCCATATCTTCAAAATTCCTTGAGCAATAACTGTACAAACTGATATTCTAACAAGCAAAATAAATAGCGAAAAAGCAAATAAACTATTCTAGCAATCTAGAAATTCATAATCAACAACGCCAATGACAACCAAGCGTTATATCTATGTGATATTTGTCAAAACCCAAATGGCTATCATCATGACACAATTAGCCAGAGTATTATCTTGATATCAGTTACTCTGGCACATTGAAAGTAGGATTAAGAGAACCCTCTCACTAAGGTTACTACAAATTTAACTGGTTGAACAAATCAAAGAATGATCAAGATGTCTCGTCGGTTCAATATCCGGTTTGTTTGTAAAACATTGGATGGCAGGCAGGTGAATGCATTCCACATAACTTGTTCCTCCTTTAAATGGTTAAATGATAGTAGTTCCTACATCAAATGAGTCTCTCAAAACATTAAGAATTTTGGTCCTAGTTTTATAGAATGACAAAATTCAGAAACAAAATTTTCACATCCTACCATCCCTTTTCTTTATTTTCTTAGGTGATATTTTGTACACCTAACTATGAGGGCCACACAAGAAAATTACCACATGAAAACCAGCCTTATACTTACACCCATTTTGGCTCTGGAGTTCCACAATCAGCACAAAAGTTGTTCCCAGCTTGATGCATCAGAATTGTTAGTCTTTTTTGTGGATCTGGTAATTGGTAACATGAGGAAACAGAATAAGATATCAGCTGAAGTTAGCCAAGTTAGAAATAATAAGTGAGGTTGAGGAATCAATAATGCACCTACATATAAACTTCTTTCAGTATTAACAAGTAGTTGGAGAACTTTGATCTCTTACTTTCTGAAATTCTTTCAACATATAATGTAATTCATGATTGAATTCTTTATTGCTGTTGTCTTAAACTATATGTAGCATTAAGGTATAGAAATTTATTCAATCATAATACTGAATATGATTAAACATGATTTGTGATAGAGCATTATGACATTGTTTGATCAATATAGTCGATCCGACTTCGTGGGATAAAGGTTTGGTTATTGTTATAATGCTGAACAAAGTTGGTAGTGTAGTTTGGTTGACATTGTTAAAAACAAAATATTTTCACTCCCTATTTTTGGAAAATTAGAGTTCAAAAATGGAAACAAGGAAAAGATTGTGTCAACATTATCAAAAAGCAAAACAATAATCCAAATAGTCTTATAAAAAGGATAATATGCTCCAACCTGGTGCACCTTTCATATCAGAGTTTTCATATTGTATAGACATCTTCTGCATCTAATATTTGAAACCCAAATGATAAAATGGTGCTACACTTTGTGAACAACCATTATCAGCTGCATTTCTGCATGGAGATAAACACATTAAATTGGATCATATTGCACATGGCATTCACAAACCAAAATGAAATACCATAAAAAATGCACAAGATATTGCATAGCATAGAAGGTATGGAAATGAAAAAAAATGAACCAAAATTCTTACAAATCAAAATATATCTTCTCCTTTCAAATTTGGGCATTTAAGGAGTAAATGATAGCTTCTTCTCTTCAACAAACCAAAAGGGTACTTCAAAAAAAGGTCAAATCAAAGAGACAAAACCATATCATGAGGTTTTGAATGATTGAAATAACAAACCAATTCAAAAGTGTCTTTGACAAAATTGGAGCTTGACAACCATCGAAGGTGAAAGCTTGAAACCAAAGGGGTATAAGAAACAAGGGATCTAAGGCGAAATCAAAGAAACTATGTCCAGTTAATTTGGTTTTGAATGATTTAAATAACAGCAATTCAAAAGGGTCTTTGAGAAAATTGAAGATTTACAAACATTGATGGTAAAAAATTGAAACTTTGAGAAAATTGAATTAAGATAAAGAAACTTGGAAATTCAATTGACAAGCCCAATGAGATGTGATTTTGGGACATGCAAACTAATCAGAGGTCCAAAAAAATAAGACACAGGTCACAATAGATTTTCCAACAAACTTCATATTCATAGTTTTCAGATTATTATTTTTAAAAATGATATCATTAGGCATCAAAAGTTGAATGTAAATAAATGTTTGGTCCACTAACCAACAAACACAGTTTAGGTTCTGGAGAACTATGCAAACGCCCTTGCATGGCATGTGTAAATTCTAATGAATACTTGAGTAGTAAGAATGCATAAAACTCTTATATTAACATGCATTTTTTTCTCATATTTGTTTTGGTGAATAGCATCATTGATATTTCACTATGTACAAGTGCTAACATCCATCTATTAATAGTAATTGACAGCTTCCTCTTCCTTTGTATGTCGAATATATGACTTCTGTTTTTCTGAAAAAATATTGACCTTTGAAAACCAAATTTTACCAAATTTTGATTCATAATCATACCTTAATTTTAGCCCTTTCCCAAATTTGACCTTTGAAAACAAATTTATGTCATGATATACTAATATGAGTGACTTTTGAGATTTTAAGATTTTAACTACTTTGCTTTGTTTGAGGCATAAAATTATTTGTTTTCTTCAAAAATGTGTTTACTATTAAGTTTGGCATTCATTTTAACTCTTCTATGCTCCTTGAAAAACAAATTTAAATAGTCTAAGTTATAATCATAAAAAGGTCAACTTAATTCTAGAGGTTTCCACTTAGTATAATTTATGAAGAATAGATTTATGCAACCTTAACCACACAAATTAAAACATTGTTTCCAGCTTTAATCTCATAATGTCTGAACAAAATGTTATTTATACAGACAAAATTTTCAAATATTTCAATTTTACTACTACTACTTCTTATATTTATTTAATGATAACTATACTGACAATGATACTGACACTTAATTGTGGCAAGTGGACTATAAAGCAAGACTTAACCATCACAAAAGGGGATGAATTGGTTTATCACTAAACAATGTGCATTTTATGCAAGAAATCAATACATGAAGTGCAATAAGCTTAACAGAGGCAGTATTGAATGCAAGCTGAGATGGTCAATAATCTTAACATCACATTCTTGCATTATGCCAAATCAAAGACTGAATGCAATAACTTCTGACAATTATAGAAGGATTCTGAATTGATCTAATACAATTGGAGAGTAGTATAGAAATCAAACAATCAAGCAAAATATCATTTTCCTACTTCAAAAACTTCATGTTCAATTGAGATAGTATAACAAAAAGCATATAGAATTTGTTTACTGGCTCTCAATTATTGACATTCATAGAAGAAAAAGAATACTAGAAGGAGCACAATAAGGTTCTACATCACTACTTGTTATTATCATAATTATAAGAGGTAGAACTTCCAATTCATGTATTTGATGTAAGGATAAGCAAAGAGGGTTTGCCTAAAAAATTACACAATACAATTACAGGATACATATAACTAAAAGAAATATGTTGCACTACAACTACTCAGTCTAATTTAACTACTCTTTCCAAATCCTGCCAGTAACTCTTAACTTTAACTCCTTCTGGTCACCACCTGAAAAGAAAAGAGCCATATTCCTTTGAATGATGAGACCGTCGTAACTGTCGCGAACCTTGCAGTGGCTGTCCCTAATGCTTCTCGGAACCCCCTGCCAAACCATTTTCCGCCCATTTCCACCCACCTCTAGACTGTAGCTATAATTCTTTGCCTCATTGTCATCGCCCATAAACCGCAAAAAGGCTATGTAGACAGGAGCTGCACCTAACTGAAAAGCTTCGAAATGTAGACAAAAATACTGACCATAGCAGCTGAAAACCTAGAAACCAATGTGAAATCCATATATAAGCTAAAACCCAAAATTTGCATGAATCAAAATTAAGTGCATAAGGATCTTATATAGACAGACACCTACGGAGAGAAGACACTGTTGTAAACAAATAGTTCCTTCATAATACAACTTTTGAGATATTCCAGTGTCGGCCTAAATGAATTTTCTCAAGTGAAAGAAAGTTAAAAGGCTATTTAGTGTGAGCCTATATTGTATATTTTTATCAACTGACGATGACAGAAACATGTAAACCCAAACATGCCCCAAAGCTACACAATCAACCAACATGAATGTCTCAGAAACAACTCATTATAACTCATGGATAATAGACTCAGGTGCCACAAATCATATAACCCCCATATCCCAATTTTTTTACACCTACAGTCCATGCCCAAGTAATAGAAAAATTGCAGTAGCCAATGGCACATTAGCTACTGTTGCAGGAGTTGGAGATATACATATCACACCTACAATTACCCTTAAAAATGTTCTCAATGTCCCAAAATTATCTGCAAACCTTGTTTCCATTCAAAAACTCACTCATGATCTTAAATGTTATGCTACCTTCTTTCCTTCATATTGTATTTTACAGGAAATGAACTCGAGGAGGAGTATTGGACTTGCTAAAGAAAGAAATGATCTTTACCACCTTGAATCATCTCAAAACCATGGGAAAAGTCTACCTTTGTCTTTTCTTAGTTCCTCAAATAAAGATGTCATTTGGTTGTATCACCTACGCCTAGGTCATCCATCTTTTAGTATATTAAAAATTATGTTTCCTCATTTGTTTCAGGGGCTAGACATGTCTAAGTTTAAGTGTGACATTTGTGAATTGGCCGAACATACTCGCATATCTTTTCCTATTAGCAATAAAAGAAGTTCTCATCCTTTTGATTTGATTCATAGTGATGTTTGGGGACCCTCTACTACACTTAATATTTCTGGGGCTCGCTGGTTTGTTTCCTTAATTGATGATTGCACACGGGTTACATGGATCTTTCTCCTTAAACAAAAATCTGATGTTAGCACTATTATTCCTAACTTCCACTTAATGATTCAAAACCAATTTGGGATAAAAATAAAACGCTTTAGGACAGAGAATGTTAGGGACTATTTCAACCAAACTTTGTCACCCTACTTTCAATCACAAGTATTATACATGAGTCATCATGTGTTAATACCCCTCAACAAAACAGGGTAGCCGAGTGGAAAAATAGACATTTACTCAACACCACTCGATCCTTACTCTTTCAAGGGAATGTTCCTAGAAGATATTGGGGAGAGGCTGTTCTTACTGCCTCATACATGATAAATAGACTTCCCTCACCCATATTGGGCAACAAAAGTCCTATAGAGGTCCTTAAGAGCTTCTACCCTAACTTTAAAACTTCTAATGGCCTTATACCTCGGGTTTTTGGGTGCATTGCCTTTGTTCATGTCCATAATCAACATAGAGATAAGTTGGACCCCATGCAATTATTTGTGATTTCCTTGGTTACTCATCCACTCAAAAAGGATACAAATGTTATCATCCTTCATCTAGGAAATATTATATTTCTGCAGATATTTTCTTCACAGAGAATAAACCTTTTTTCTCCAAATCCTCTCTTCAGGGGGAGATTTCCATGATGGAAGATAGTCTTTGTGAATTTGAGACTCATTTTAAATCCCTTGACCTCCCTCGTATACTAACTAGGTCCTCTAACTCTAAGTCAACAAATTCTATTGTTGAAACTGCATTTGAGTCACTTAAGTTAGCTGCTGAACATATACTTGTTGAACCTATGTTAGTGTCACCTAAGCCAACAGTTGAACCAGTGTCATCCACAATTCCTACAAGTGTTACCGACAAATTCCCACATTTTTCTAAGGCGTATTCAAGGAAGAAGGTATGTTCAAGAAGCAACAATGTTCCCAATGTTCCGCAAGTCCAAGAGTCCAACTCAAGTCCTAGGAATGAGATCATAATCAGATTTGAACCATTGTCACAATCACAACCTATCGAAGGACCTCCTAAACCAATAGACGACCTTGAACTACCTATTGCTGTTAGAAAAGGTAATAGAGAATGCATCAAAAGACCTCTTTATCCTTTGTCCAATTATGTTTCCCTTAAGCATTTATCACCAACTTACAAAATTTTTATTATGAGTCTAAGTACCATTGTCAAAAACAGAATGGAGAAATGCTACGAGAGAAGAGATGAATGCATTAGAAAAGAATGAAACATGGGAGGTTGTTGATAAACCTATAGGAAAAAATATTGTTGACTGTAAGTGGATTTTCACACTAAAATATAAGGGTAATGGGTCCTTTGAGAGATATAAGGCAAGGTTAGTGGCAAAAGGGTACACTCACACAGAAGGAGTTGATTATCAGGAGACATTTGCCCCTGTTGCTAAGATGAATACTGTGAGAATTTTATTATCATTGGCTGCACATTTTAATTGGCAACTCCTATAGTATGATGTCAAAAATGCATTTCTTCATGGTAGCTTAGATGAAGAAATCTTCATGAACATTCCACCAGGTTTTAAAGGGGAGACAAAAAGTAAGGTGTGCAAACTGCGAAAAGCTCTTTATGGACTAAAACAGTCCCCTAGAGCCTGGTTTGGGAGATTTGAAAAAGCCATGAGAGGGTTTGGGTATAAACAAAGTCAAGGTGACCACACTCTCTTTATTAAACATTCAGATGCAAGGGGAATAACTGTTCTTTTACTTTATGTTGATGACATTGTAGTGACAGGAAATGATGAGAAAGAAAAGCATAAATTAAGGCAGAGACTAATGCAAGAATTTGAGATAAAGGAGTTGGGGAAACTAAAGTACTTTCTTGGTATTGAGGTAGCATATTCCACTCAAGGGATTTTTATATCTCAGCAGAAGTATGTGATTGATTTATTGGCAGAAACAGGAAAGATTGGGTGCAAGCCAACCTCTACTCCAATGGATTCTAATCACAAGTTGGGAGAAGCTAAAGAAGAACCTTCGATTGACAAGAGGATGTATCAGAGATTAGTTGGCAAACTCATATACCTTGCACACACTTGGCCAGACATAGCATACTCAGTGAGCATGATTAGTCAATTCATGCCTGATCCGAGAGAACCTCATCTTCAAGCTGCTTATAGGGTGTTGCATTACTTGAAAGGCAATCCAGGAAAAGGAATTCTGTTCAAAAGGAATGACACTCTTGCTCTAGAAGCCTACACTGATGCTGATTATGCAGGTTCCCTAGTGGACAGAAGATCAACTACTAGGTATTGTACTTTCCTTGGAGGTAATTTAATAACATGGAGAAGCAAGAAACAAAACGTGGTGGCAAGATCATTAGCAGAATCAGAATTCAGAGCTATTGCTCATGGATTATGTGAACTTCTATGGCTAAAAATTATTCTAAATGATTTAAGAGTTAAATTGGAAGGTCCTATGAAACTCTATTGTGACAACAAATCAACTATCAATATTGCTCATAATCCTATACAACATGATAGGACAAAGCACATTGAGATCGACAAGCATTTCGTCAAAGAAAAACTAGAGGAAGGCCCAGTGTGTATGTCCTATGTTCCATCAGGACATCAATTAGCTGATGTTTTAACAAAGGGGCTGAACAGTTCAAACTTTCATGACATTATAGCCAAGCTAGGAATGGAAGACATCTATTCCTCAGCTTGAGGGGGAGTGTCACAATGTAAATATTGTGTATAATTACAATAATCAAACAAATAAGAGTATGATCAGGAATAGATTTAGTTTCCTTTTTTCTTGTCTTTGTAATTCTCTATATAATCATGTTTATATCTATTGATCAATACAATAAAAACATAAGATATTCAGTTTTTCAGTATCAGAGTCAGAGCCCAATTTCTTTCTGACAATCATGGGCCAAAAGATGCCCTTTAATTATGGGTCAAAGGTAACCATTCGCCTTGTCTGACAGACTTATGTGGAGGGGGCATGTTGGAAAGTAAGTCTCATATCGCCTACCTCATTGTCTCGGGAATGATTTAAATACATATTGGGCTACTCCTCTCATAGCCAATTGATTTTGAGATGAAATCTTAACAATTAGAAAGCAGAAAAAAAAGAAAATCAACAAATCAATACCGTCAGCATCCATGTGGCATTTTCAACTTCTTGTGGATTTGATTTGACATAGCGGTGGTTAAAAGTACTACCACTGTGCATGTCCACTTTGTGGTCTTCTTTCAGATGGGACGCCAGGTAGGGTATATCACCCATAACAGAGCATTCTGAACCAGCATATGGACAGTTATAGGGTCTATACACACATTGAGATTCATGTTTTAGCTTGCTATAATATGGATATATACCAATGCACCCAAAACCTTGATATTTACACGGAAGTTCCAAAGATGCAGCCACCTTCTCCAGTGCCAGACATCTGATATTGCCAAGCTCATGCCTACAAGTCGGGCACCGATTATGGACCCTGGGTTTGCAACTGGAGCATATAGTGTGACCATTTGAACACTGCAATAACAATGGAAGAAAAGAAGTTAAACTAAACTTCCTATTAATAACTTTCTGGTCCACTAAAGGATATTTCGTTTAGATCAAAAGGCAAATCACCAGTAATTATATAAATGCAAAAGGTTACATCCAGGAGATGTAATTTACTTTTCACTAGAAAAAAATATTTAATATTCTCAGAATAAATCATCTAGGTGAGACATTGGAAAATTAATTATGAACAAGGAAATTAGCACCCCCATACTCAATTTTTGCTAATGAGTTATGACATGCATCAACCAATGTTTTAGTTTACATTGAGAATCCTTGTTGATAAGGAGCTACACTACTGCATTAAAACCAGCACCTTAGGTCGATTTCCCTTTGTCACTCTTAATAGTTTATCAAATCACACTTAGACTGCAACATTTTTACATTAAGATACCACATGCTTTTTCATGATCTCAGAAAATCAACAATAAGCCATAATCAATACATAGACAACCTGGTGGATTGGAGGGTACATGGCATTCAAGCATACAGGGCACTCTAAGAGCTCACGAACACTGCTTGAAACAATCCCATTAGGTTTATGAGCAGTTTGTGTAGGATCATTCACTAATTCACTAACATCTGTCAACTCTTCAATTTGAGGGGGATCAATATCAGAATGGATGCGTATATCGTCAAATAATGGACTATTCGATGCCATGTTCATAGAATCAGATACCTATAGCTCTGTGACCTGTGAGAGGGGGAAATATTTCATTAGAATCGACCAGGAAAGCGTGGAACTATACTCAATACATGATAGTTCATTAATTTCATCACACAGTTCACATTGCATAATTAATAAGGAATTACATGCACACTTCAAGCTCATTTCTTCCTTTAACCACTTTACTCACATGACAATAAAAAAATGAATTATGCCTATCTACGAAAATCTATCATCATATTTGGTTTTGAAACAAGATTACAGACTCTTGTTAATTATAAATTTTGATTGATCGAAGTTATGAAAGCAAACAAAAGACATCAATCAATAATCCAAAACCCGCCAACACACTCCATGCTAAAGACTAAAGGAAGAACAGGAAGGCTGCCAACACACTCAGACAATGTTAAACACTCACCCCTCTAAAATATTCTTCCTGTCTAGAATCAAATTGTGGTCGAAACAAGCCTCAGACTTAGGAATCATAACTATCAAGTCAAATTAATCCGAAAAAGAAGCTAATGGCAATGCACTTAGCATTCATCAAATTTAATACTACTACAAACCAAACTAAAATAACTTACACAAGTTAAAACAAAAACAACTAGACCCAGGTTTCAACATAGACAAGTGCCAACCTACAAAAAAAAACTTAGTAGTAGCCAACACCAGCAAAAACATGCATTGCCATAATAATCTGAACCTTATTTAGAACACTAACATTTATGCATGTCATTATTAGTTATTACAGCCACCCCTTAATTCAAGGCATTAAACTACTAGATAAATAAATAATACTTGTTCAACACACAACCTTAAATAGAACAAACTATTCCATCCATTCAGATTATCAAAAACCCTAAACAATAAGGTAAATCATATTACAGACCAAACCCACCACTGATCTACAAAAAACACAGATAAAATCTCAAAGGAACACGGTAGATGATGCCCAAAAATGCAAAAAAAAACGAAGCTTTCACCAACCATTGATGTTATTTGAAACCTTGGGTTGGGAAAAACATGAAAAGAATTAAAATTTGAAGAGTAAGAGAGGAATACAAGAAAATGATGGATTGAATTGATCAAAGGGGCATTATAGAGAAGAAGAAAATGAAAGGAAAATCTAAAAAAGAAAATTAATGGGTGGAGCTTTTACAACAAACTGTAATAAATGGGCACGAGTGGTGCAAGAATTTCAAATGTTCTACAGAGAAAAAAGCGTTGATAAGATCATTACAAAGGAAGAGAGAGAGAATATAAATTTTTGTGAAAATAATACAAAGGAAAAAAGGCTTCTTCCTTTTTCTTTGAAATTATGAGGGTTTTTAATACTATATGTCGGTTATTAAATTTGTATGGTATGTAGTCAAAAACAATTCAGGATGGTATGGTTGTATAAGAGTTTAGTTAGTGGTTTAAAACTTTAAATTGGACGAGTTTTCTTATATTAATGTTTTGTTAAAAGTTAATGAATAAAGTGATAAATACTTTAATTTAATTCATATAATTTTTAAAATAAAATATGTAATTTTTTGATAGACAATATTTTAGAAGTATAGTTAAAATAGACTTACTCTATTCTCTAGAACAATATCTTAGAATAAATAAAGCATCTTTCATATTTTTATAATTTTAAATGATAACAACTAGTATGATCAAGTTCAATATGTATAATATGTATGAGTCAAGTCATGATGGATAAAAGTAGTGTACTTTATTACTATGAGTTTGATTCACTTATTTTCCAGTTCAACTAATACTATTTCATAAGTATGAAAATTAATTAAATCTTTATTATTGTTGATATATTAATAAATAAGAAAAAATGTTTATTGACAATATAAATTTTTTATACATTATCAACTTATCATATAATATTTATTTTTAATTATTATTGACTCTTAAAAAATGTAATATAAATGAATGGTGAATAATATACTAATTTTGTATAATTTTTATACTCATAATACATAAATATTACACTCTAATAAATTAAAGTCAAATAAATTTATTTCAAATCTAAATATGTGATTCTGAGCATTTTATTATGATTCAGTAATACTTTATGATCCTTCTCTCCATATCTTTTATTTAAATTAAATAATATTTAATCATTTATGAAGATATGCTTTAAGTATTGTTATAAAAGTTAGGTTAATTTAAGCTTAAATTTTGGTGACTTGAATGGTAGGATCAACCAAGTCAACCATTTTAATAAAAAACCAAAACAATAATGTTGAGATGAAAAAATCTGGTATTTCCAACTTTTATATAGGTACATTTTTTATTGCAATTAAATAGTAAATATATGTTTTTACTTATAAAAAATTAGTAAAATATATGATGTTTGATCGTGTTTTCAGGTTATATGTGATGTTTTATTAGATTAAGAGTAATATTTATATACTGTTAGTGTACAAATTTATATGTAATCGTTTATTATTCATTATTATTTGTATTAATTTTTTTGAAGAGTCAATAATAATTAAATATGAATGATAAATAATTCAAAAATAGTTATAAAATTTTTACACATACATTTTTCTCTCTCAAATCTCAAATTAATACTTCAAACATATAAATAGACATCTAGTTCATCCTCTAATTCCAATGGGCATCATATATTATAAAATTAACTTCTTGAAAAATTCAAATTGTCGGATGAAAGTTGAGTGCCACATATTTGAGGTATATAAGATTAATGGAGTTTTGCTCTAGTAGTAAAGTATTTTCATATACCTGACATGAATTATATTGATCTAAAACTCAATTTTATCCACAAAATTACTAAATACACTAACTATAATAAATAAGTTATGTTTATAGAAAAATCAAGATAAATATATTTCCTCCTTTAACATTTAACAGCTGTCGCGTCTCAATTTTCGGTTACACGACCTCTTAGAGTCGCCACTACATTTTAGAGTTAAAAATGTAGAAAAATCTTTTAAGCCCAATTACCATGGACTTTTGGATTTTTGATATACAGGTTCGAGAGTCAGTTACAAGGTAGGGAAGGTATTAGAACCCTACCCGCTCGCCTTAAGCGGTACCCTTCATTAAAATATATACGACTTTATATTGGTATTATTATTATTATTATTTTATTCAATTATTTGATTGATTAAATAATTATTATGAAGAAAGAATTATTTACTTTATTATTGAGTCTAACAATATTGACTTTGATCCTATGTATCCCATTAAGGCATTAAGGGATCAAAGCTTACGTAGTTCTTTAAGTAGAAAATGATTTATTGGTTGAGAGTATCTTGATTAAAGAAAATATATATTTTAGTCAAAATTATATATTTTGCAAATTTTGCATGTTATAAACAAGGTTTTCTATTTTTATTTATTTATTTAATTAAGAAAGTGGAACTTAATTGATTTTGAGATTTAATCAATCAAAAAGAAGCGGCGTAGTACGACCTTTCGAAGATGATTTCAAAAGAAAGAAGAGACCTTCTCCCCATCTTTGATTAAATCTCAAAATCATTTTATTCCTTTTGAAAAAAAATAATACTTGTTTGTTTATTTAAAAGATGTTAAATTTTTATATAGACATGATTTGAAGTTTTCTTTTAAAAAAAAATAGAAATTTTTATGGCTTTTAAATAATTAAGACAAAATTGGACCTAATTGAGGAATACATTAAAATAATTTGTTTTATATTTTACTCATTTACCATATTATTTTTAAAACATTGTTGATTTTCATTGATAATTATAGAGAACTAAAACAAAGATCAATTGCCAAAAATATACAAGAATAGAATAAAAAATAATAATTAAAAAAAAAACAGATTACTAGTTATTTATTGAAAATGATGGGGATTTTATTATTTTGATGATTACCTACTGTCATTAAAATTCTAGTATTTAATGGATATCGTTGTTATTGGATAATATTAATTAGTGAGTTATTGATTCATAAAAAATTATTTTAGCATCTTAATGTTTGGATTACAATAACTAATACCATGTGAAAATAATTATATGATACAAAAGAATTAAAACCATACCTGTTTGCACAAAGGAAAGTGCTCTTTTTGATACCATGAGGGTTTAGATCCGGTGTAGCGGATGGAAATAGGATTGACACTTGTCAAAAACGGATTGGAGGGGATTGGGGAAGGTTACCGCGCCTAGACACGTGGCGCGTGTGGACTGGTCGTTCTGGAGGATGCACGGAGGCTTGCGGTACACCCGTCCGCAGCGGATCCCGTGTTCTTCATGGGTGGATGATTCTGTGAGGCGCTTTATGGTGCAACCACGTGTGTTTTTGCTTCGTGATTGGCCGTGGCTTTTGGGTCAACGCGATGACAAGAAGTCTGCTGATCCAACGACTGAAAATGGAATGTAGCGGCGACTGCACGGTGCTACCGTAGGCGTGGCTATGATTGCTTTTTTTTTTTGCCAGAATAATTTTCTTCTCACAGATCTCTTTTGGGAGCAGCAAAGTGATAAAAAATTAGAGGCTTAACCTATTAACATTAACCCCTATTTATAATAAATTTACTTAACCTAATCTAACCCTAACAGATAAAAAATCCACTAACCCATAACCCCCGATAATAGGCATTTACCAAGTCAGCTTTGACTTGGTTTACTATTTTTTAATCATTACTTTTTATATGTTAAAAAATCATTTGAAATTGATTTATATTTTCACTATATTATTATTATTAATTCTTTTACATATCCGAATTGCTTCAAAAATAAAAATAAAAATGTCTTTGGTTATACTTAATTTATTTCAGAATTATATTTCCTAAAAATACAATAATAAATCTTTTTACTGTTCATTTAGAATTTAAAAGGGATATCTATTAATATGTCACCTATACTATTTATTATAAATTCGAATAAAAATAAAATTTTTATTTATAAAATTCGAAAAGCAAAATAATAATAATAGAAAATTATTTTTCTTCTTTTTTCTTAAGAAAATGACTATACTCCCTTTTAGGATCCGTTTTAATTTAATTCATTTATATTACTTTTGTTGTTTTGAATTTTATGTTAACCCAATCACTTAGATATAGGAACCTTATCAACATAAATTTAATATTATATTTTGTTATATTTTCGATTAACCCAACCACTTAGATTTAGGAACCTTATCAACATAAATTTAATATTAGTATTCATTATATTTTCTCCATAACATGGTTTTAATTATTTTTATTTTAAACCTGTTGGCCTTTTTCTAGGCTGTACAAAAAATGAGTGTTCACAGCTGCCTCTCTTTACTTGTTACTTACCTGATAGCAAGCAAACCAATGTTTGAAAAAATATAATGATAAGTAACTAGTAAAGAAATGAACGCTATTTTTTTATTAAGGCTTAGAAAAAGGTCATTGTGAAGATATCAAATTTTGATGAAGCATATCGATACTTTGCTGGTGAATCAGAGATTTGTTGAGGCAGTTCCCGCGCTTGCCATGATGGACCAGGGATTTGCTGGGTCACCCTTGCTACCAAAACAATGCAGGGATTTGCTGAGGCACCCATGCTGCCAAAATGATGTAGGGATTTGCTGAGGCACCCATGCTGCCAAAACGATGCAAGGATTTGCTGAGGCACCCATGCTGCCAAAACGATGAGGGATTTGCTGAGGCACCCATGCTGCCAAAACGATGCAGGGATTTGCTGA
>NC_032021.1:6317509-6321189 GCF_001865875.1 Lupinus angustifolius
GTTGAGGCACCCGTGCTTCCAAAACGATGCAGGGATTTGCTGAGGCACCCGTGTTGCCAAAACGATGTAGGGATTTGCTGAGGCACCCGTGCTGCCAAAACGATGCAGGAATTTGCTGAGGCACCCGTGCTGTCAAAACGATGCAAGGATTTGCTGAGGCACCCGTGCTACCAAAATGATGCAGGGATTTGCTGAGGCACCTGTATTGCCAAAACGATACAGGGAATTGCTGAGGCACATGTGCTGCCAAAACGATGCAGGGATTTGCCGAGGCACCCGTGCTGCCAAAACGATGTAGGGATTTGCTGAGGCACCCGTGCTGCCAAAACGATGCAGGAATTTGCTGAGGCACCCGTGCTGTCAAAACGATGCAAGGATTTGCTGAGGCACTCGTGCTACCAAAATGATGCAGAGATTTGCTGAGGCACCCATACTGCCAAAACGATGCAGGGATTTGCTGAGGCACCCATGATGCCAAAATGATGCAGGGATTTGCTGAGGCACCCATGATGCCAAAACGATACCTTTCGTGATGTTATATAACCAGCTAGAAGGTTCTAGGGTGGTTGTTTAAGCAATTAAGATGCGGAAAATGCACAATTTGAATGCATGACTGTAATATATTTGTAAAAGGGTTATATGCGATGGTTGGTTTGTGAAGTATGAGGTTGATGTCGGAGTTCGTATATAGATATGATTGTGCTTTGAATGATATGATTATGCATGCTTGTTATGCTTATTGGAAAGCCGTATAATGCTTCTACAACACCCCTAAACATTATACCTGCTAACATTTGGTAAGAAATCGGGATCTTGCTTTTGTCGAGGTTTGTGTTTGCGTCCCCCTTTCACGCCTTTTAAGAACCATGCATCAGGATGGACTGAAAAACTTTGATCAATCTTTTTGTAATTGTATATTTTTGTTTATTAGAGAATGATTTGCATACTAAAAGACACAAAAGCATATATATAAAAAACCAAATTTATTCGTCTCCTTTTAGCTTTCTGAAAATGAGGGTCATACAAGCTCGTCTTAAGCCAAAACCCTGACCCAAACCTTATAACTAATTCCGAGATATCCCCAATTTGGGGAATATATATTTTTAACAAAATCTGCCCACTTTCCGGTCTTACTACTGATTCCTCTCGAGGAGACTGATGTTATTTGATAGGTTTCTTGAGCCATTCATAATCTGCCCCAGCTCTCTAACTCTGATGTTCACTTCTTCAAAGGGGATTGTGTTACTTGATGCGTTCTCCTGAACCAACCAAAATTCTGCCCCAGTTTCTGGCGTTGTTTGATTGACATACTATGCTTTGAGAGGTACTTCCTTTTCTTTTAGTGTCCTTAATTTTTGCTTACGTCGCCCTTTCGGGTTTTCAACTTAACGGGCCCTTGAAAAATTTTGTTATTATTTTTTATTTTATTCATGTAAGGATCACAATATGTAAAAGTTTTGAAAAAGATATGCACCAACTTATTTGGAGTTAGTTTATTTTATGCTCTGATGTGTACCTCAGACGTTCGACTCTCAACAAGGACTTTTAGAGCTTGTAGCGTGACTTGGCTAGTGGCTAACAAAGAATAGATATATGGCTCAAATAATGTGTTTCCCATCCCACATTCCTCCATAACCTCCATAATCCTATTCCCAATCCTTCTCTAGAGCCTTACTTTGGGTAGGATGTTTTTTCATACCATCTTCATGAATTAACTTTCTGTAGGATTTCTCTTTTGAGTTTTTGTTTGTATGTAACCTAACTTTTGCTTAGGAGTTTATTGAAATTCCTAGCGGGCTTTTCTCTTTGTAGTATCATCCTTTCTTTTGGGCTCTGTGAATGTTTATTGGAAAACTATCCTTTCCCCAGGTTTACAATATTTTAAAGGTGTTTCTTTCTCGAATGAACTTCTTTCATATCGTCTTGGCTCAAAGGGTGACTAAGGATATCTTCTTAGTGTTTTGGAATATCAAGAACGCCTTGTGTCATCAAGACGACCTGTCTGAGGTCTACACCATACCGGTTTTGTTTACATCATTCTCCCTCGTGCAACACCGTAAATAAAAATATTGCGATCGATGCATGAATGTTTTTTTTTGGAAGTACCCTCTAGGCATAATACTTCTTTACTGCATCTGAATTTATGGAGAGATGCAGATCTTCCCCATCCATGTCTGTTAGGATTAGGGCCCCGCCAGAAAAAGCTTTCTTGATTACGTAGGGACCCTCATAATTTGGAGCCCACTTTCCTCGGCTGTCCTTCTGGATCTAGCATGGTCGGACCTTCTTTGCATATGCCCTCATCATTCTTTTTTGATACAACTGTCCATGACAAATTGCAGTTAGTCTTCGACCATCTATCATATTCAATTGATCTTGTTTAGCTTGAACCCATTCTGATTCCTTCAAACCAGCCTCCGCTAAGACTCTTAGAGATGGGATCTCTGCTTCAAGTGGAAGAACAGCCTCCATACCATAAACCAATGAATATGGAGTAGCCCCTGTAGAAGTGCGGACTGAAGTACGATAACCATGTAGGGCGAATGGTAGAATTTCGTGCCAATCCTTGTAAGTCACAACCATCTTCTGGACTATCTTCTTGATATTCTTATTGGCTGCTTCCACGACTCCATTCATTTTGGGTATGTATGACGAGGATGTATGATGTTTTATTTTGAATTTCTCGCACATCTCGGTCATCATATTATTGTTCAGGTTGGTTGCATTATGAGTGATGATCTGGTATGGTAACCCATATCGACATACTAAATCTCTTTTAATGAACCTGAGGACTACCTTCTGGGTCACACTAGCATAAAATTTTGCTTCTACCCACTTGGTGAAGTAATCTATGGCGATGAATCGATGTCCATTAGAAGCTTTTGGTTTATAGGACCGATGACATCCATTCCCCATATAGAAAATGACCAATGTGATGTTAAGACATTCAAAGGATTCGGAGGTGCATTGATGTTATCCGCATATATCTGGCACTTGTGGCATTTCTTCACATGATTGCAACAGTCAGTCTCCATTGTCAACCAGAAATAACCCACTATCCTGATTTTCTTAGCCATAGCATGTCCATTCGCATGGGTTCCGAAAGTTCCCTCATGCATTTCTGCCACCATTTTTAGAGCTTCCTTGGCTTCCAAACATTGGAGAAATACCATATCATGATTCCTTTTGTAAACGACATTCCCACTCAAAAAGAAGTTTATGGCTAGTATTCTGAGTGTTCTTTTGTCATTTTCTGAAGTATTGGGAGGGTAAACTTGATTTCTCAAGTACTCTCTTATGTCGTGTTACCATGGTTTTCCATCAGGTTCTTCTTCGACTACGTTACAATAAGCGGGTTTAGTGTTGTCTCTTATCTGATCATTACTTTACTTAACTGCAAGTCGACCTGATATCATGTTTAGTGTATGCATGTGTGCGAGATTTCAATCATCACCTCGGGAATCACATTATATAAATGTTAAAAGAATCATGAGATATTTAAAAGGAACAACTAACATGGGATTATGGTATCCTCGGGATGCCTCACTATCCTTGGTGGGTTATTCCGATTCCGATTTCGCCGGATGTAAATTGGATCGGAAAAGCACTAGTGGAACTTGCCACTTGTTGGGCAGTTCATTAGTAGCATGGCACAGTAAAAAGCAAGCTTGTGTTGCTTT
>NC_032021.1:6321289-6322000 GCF_001865875.1 Lupinus angustifolius
TATGCATATATCTTTTAAATCATTTCATCCTTGAGATATGTCATTCATAATATGTTCATGCATTACATAAATACATGTATATGTGCATTCCAGGCATAAACTAAGTGTTAAACATGTATTAACTAAGTGCATAACGTATTTGATGTTTTGTATTTAAAAATACTTTTAAATTGCTGTTAATCGATTAACTA
Organism: Lupinus angustifolius; assembly: GCF_001865875.1. NCBI lineage: Eukaryota > Viridiplantae > Streptophyta > Magnoliopsida > Fabales > Fabaceae > Lupinus > Lupinus angustifolius. The sequence continues at coordinate 6,321,481 of NC_032021.1, forward strand.
ATCCTTTAATCGATTAACCCAACTGCTTTGAAAAGTGGTTGCTACTGGAACACGTTTTTAAAATGCTGTTAATCGATTATGGCATTACGTTAATCAATTAACCTAACTGTTTTTTAAGTTGTTGTAACTGAAAACTTGAAAAACAGAATCAGTTAACATTTTGAATCACGTTAATCGATTATAGAGTCTTAAGTGAAAGTGTGCATGTCAAGAGGAACACTTTGGAAAGCTCTCTTTATATGTCATGGTTTTGATGAGGACAACTTGTGCTTATAAGAGCTTGAAGATCACCAACAAATCAACGTGCTTAAGTCTTTAATTGGTACTAGGCTTAGACTAGAATCTAGTTTAAGTTGAGTCAAGGCTTTAGGGCACCTAATACATATCTCATATGCATAAATTTTTAAATCCTTTCATTCTTGAGATATGTCATTCATAATATGTTCATGCATTACATAAATACATGTATATGTGCATTCCAGGCATAAACTAAGTGTTAAACATGTATTAACTAAGTGCA
>NC_032021.1:6322100-6322374 GCF_001865875.1 Lupinus angustifolius
TTAGAGTAAAGCCTTCTTGTTATATTTGAGCTTTGCAATAGCTTTATTTTACTCTTGTAATTGTTGTGTAATTGTCGTAACAAGGGAATCTCGTGGTGTCTTATCACCGTAGAGATTGAGTGTTTCTTCATAATTGCTTAGAGTGTTAGAAAAGGAAAGAACAGAGATTCTTGGCTGAGGCTACGTCGAAAGAAACGTTTTCTTTGTCGGCAGGAAGGGAGTCAAACCATTGAATATGTTTCTTTATTTTCTTGTAATTTTCTAAGTATTGTAA
>NC_032021.1:6322474-6322821 GCF_001865875.1 Lupinus angustifolius
TCTGTTATTCGTTCCATTATCGGTTAACTATTGTGCAATTAATCGTTTCTGTAATAGCTTACTGTTTCTGTTTAATCGATTAAAACTGTTGCGTTAATTGATTATCCCTGTTCTATTAATCGATTAAGATTGTTCTGTTAATCGATTATCTTCATCCTGTAATCGATTAATTAGGGGTGATTAAACATTAAGTGTTGAGTTTCGAAAAGCGGCTACTTTAACCGCTACACCTATTCAACCACCCCTTCTAGGTGTATTGTAACCACTGATACCTAACAACTTGGAATTCTTGATGAACAATATCTTGATTAAAATTGTTTAGTTGTTTGCATTATTGTCTTGCCTCT
>NC_032021.1:6322921-6353793 GCF_001865875.1 Lupinus angustifolius
CAATTTTCCACCACCTCAAACCCTAGGTTAAGTTTGCCGAAATCCTTCTCTGCTCATTCAACATCAATTCGGGTTCAACGATTTCAATGGAGCAAGGTCGCACAAAAAGGGTCAAGACTACAGCTAACCGTGTACAAAGAAGGGAAGCCGGTTCACCTTCCACTCGGGACCGCGGTGACCCTTATTACTCACTCATCTTGCAAGAAACCCGTTTGGCAAAATTTCAAGGTCGCAAACCCACATACATAAGGTATGTCGATTTAACCTGGTTGGCGGAACAAAACTTTAGTTTCCCGCATGATATGGAGGCTCAGGGAGCCGTTCAATTTTTGGAACTAAAGGGACAAGTTTACCCTGCTCTAGTTAGGGAATTTTAAGCGAATTTTAGATATAAGGATGGAAAGTACTGGTCTATGATTTATGGTAACTTTGAGCTTAATGATGATCTGTTTATAAATGTTGGCGGGTTATCATCTTCTGGTTATGGTATAGGGGATTGTTCCTGGGTTAAGGACAACTTTGATCCTGTTGAGGTCTATAAGTCATTCCTTCGAGGCCCTCACTTGTACATTCAGGGTCAACTGACCAAAGCTGGGTCGTTATCTGTTGAGAACAGGCTGTTGCATTATGTTATTGCTTACATTCTGGTACAGAGGAACACAAATCATGTACAGCCAACTGTGAATGATTTGCGTTTCATGTATGCTGTAAAGAATAATGTAATGATCAACTGGCCTGAGGAGATTTTGAAAATCATGAACAGTGTTTCTTTGTCTCATTCGAAGCTGCTTCCCTATAGTATTTTCATTTCACGCATTGTGGATTATCTGCACATTGATATTTCTGACACCATCATTGTTGAGTACACCGACAAGGATCATCTGGTTGGTGAGAGCCTCATTCATAAAATGGGCATATACAAGTATGGTACTACTTGGCAATATCAGGAGGACTACACTACTTTTGATCTGGGTTTGTCCGATAATGATGATCAGGGTGACATGGGTAATCAGAATGCTACAACTCAGGGGGAGTCTTCTGGAACAGCACCTCAGAACTCTGTTTTTGGTTTAGCTCAGATGGAAGCCATGGAGCCACGGCTCAACAACCGTATGGATCTTCACTTCCAAAGGTTGAAAGACTCTTACTTTGCAGGCATGGAACAGTATGAAGAGCGTCAGACTGCCTATTCAGACAACCAATTTCAGGAGTTGAGGAATATGATTCAATCTACTGCTAAAGCTCAGAATGCTATGTTTTGTTCAGAATTTCAAAAGTTATCTGTGCTTACCCGGGGTGACCAAAACATTGCTATTCCTGATGATCAGATTGACCATCCTCCACCTCAACCATAGTTTAGAAGACTTTAGACCTAGGCCATCTTACCCTTAGGTTTACTTCTTCTTTATGGCACTTTCTGGATTTATTTGTTGTTTCTGTTTTCAGGACTTATTTGTGTCTTCTTATGTGTCCTTGATTGACTCATTATGGTTTGTAACCGTTCTTGACTTCTTTGACTCTTTATGTTATGCCATTATTTTGTTTTGTTTTAATTATATCGAATAACCTATTTGATTTCGTGAATGGTTCTTGATCATATGAGATTTTATGTTGATAACATTGCTTACTATTTGATTAAAATCTTGTATGTCGTTCTCTTTACATATTGGCTATTTCATTGTCTAAACAAGCGCATTTGTTCAATTCACCCAAAAATAAAACAGGTTAATTGTTAAATCCCAAATTAATTCATTAACTTTGTTTTANATTTTTTGACGTGGGTTATCTTTTTGATAATGTCAAAAGGGGGAGAAAGGTTGTTTTGTTGTTTTTTGATTGTGCAGGTTGATCGTAATAACAACTTCTGAAATCTTAGCACATCATATCAATCTTGCTAACACAATCTTCAAGCTAATTCATCAAACAATTATTATTACAAATGATGTAATGTTTGTAGTGTTTGTCATCATCAAAAAGGGGGAGATTGAAAGTGTGCATGTCAAGAGGAACACTTTGGAAAGCTCTCTTTATATGTCATGGTTTTGATGAGGACAACTTGTGCTAATAAGAGCTTAAAGATCACCAACAAATCAACATGCTTAAGTCTTTAATTGGTACTAGCCTTAGACTAGAATCTAGTTTAAGTTGAGTCAAAGGCTTAGGTCACCTAATACATGTCTCATATGCATAAATCTTTTAAATCATTTCACCTTTGAGATATGTCATTCATAATATGTTCATGCATTACATAAATACATGTATATGTGCATTCTAGGCATAAACTAAGTGTTAAACATGTATGAATTAAGTGCAGAACGTATTTGAGTTTTTGTATTTAAAATTACACATGAAAATATGCTGTTAATCGATTAAGGCATACGTTAATCGATTAACCTAACTGTTTGAAAAGTTGTTGAAACTGAAAAGCTTGGAAAACAGAATCAGTTACGTTTTTGAACAACGTTAATCGATTAACCAAGGATTTAATCGATTAACTGGGCTTCAGAACTGATTCTTTATAAAATGCGTTTTCAGAACTGATCTCATAAGTTGCATGTTGCATTTATTAGAGAGTTAGAGCATTCTGCGTGTTAATTGTTGCATCTATTTGTTAAATGCATTTGTGAGTTTAGAAATGAGAGATTCTATGCTTTAGGATTGAGTGCATTTCATGTTATAATTTCTCATGTTTTCCCTCACATGTTCATGCATATTTTGATGCTTTTTCATGAAGTTTTATGATTCTGTAACTTCTGTTTTCATAACTAATACTTGTCATTTCACATGAGTTTGTGTTAGATGTGCATTAGAGTAAAGCCTTCTTGTTATATTTGAGCTTAGAAATAGCTTTATTTTACTCTTGTAATTGTTGTAAAGGGAATCTCGTGGTGTCTTATCACCGTTAGAGATTGAGTGTTTCTTCATAATTGCTTAGAGTGTGTTGTAATTAGATGATGTGCATGTAAAGACATTGATTCAATTATAGTGAAGAAAATCTTCCAAATCAGCCAGGAGGCCTGGATGTAGTTTGCGGTGGACAAGCAAACGAACCAGGATAAAAATTGTGTTGCAGGATTTTTCTTTCTCTCTCTCTCTTTATTGCATTTAATCGGTTAAATTGTATAGTAGAATTAATTGCTATATTCTGTATATTTTCTATACTGTTAATACTCTGATAATACTGTAAGCTCTGTGTATTCATTTCATTATCGGTTAATTGTCGTGCAAGTAATCGAATCTGCCTAAGCTTACTGTTTCTGTTTTAATCGATTAAATCAAGTTCGTTAATCGATTATCCACATTCTTTTAATCGATTAAATAGGGGTGATTCAACATTAAGTGTTGAGTTTCGAAAAGCGGATATTCTAACCGCTACACCTATTCAACCCCCTTTCTAGGTGTATTGTAACCACTGATACCTAACACTCCAAAGTTTATTTGTTAAGTATTTGAAACAAGTAGTTTTATTGAATTGAAATCATATTTAGGTGATCAATCTAAAAAGAGCATTAAGTACTTTTCAAACAAATAATATTAACCAAAGCACCAACTTGAATGATTAAAATCCAAACTTTTGTAAATTAAGAAGAAGTAGAAATTACATAACCTTGTTCAAACGAAAATGTTTAGGAGCATGAGCTATTCATCCAAGGATTGGATGCTTTTGAATTCCAAATGAGAGTAAAAAATTGATTTTTGTATCTCATTTGCCTTCTCCTTTTCTCCTCTTAAATTCTAACTAAAAATTACAAAGACTTACTTGAAATATGAAAAACTCTAAACTAAGAAATGAAGAAAGAATTCCTAGATGAGAGAATTATGGCCTTCAAGTGTTTTTGAGAGGATTTTATGAAGAAATGGTGTATTACATCCCTTTTGCTCGAAGAAATTGGCCTATATTTATAGGCCCTATGCCAGACCGCTGAGCTGCTTAGCTGGACCGCTAAGCAGCTGACTTCTGAAAAGCCTATGGTGGGCTACTTGAGGTGAGGTCATGGATAACTTCATGGTTTGCTTGATGGTTAAATCAAGTCTGGTAAGCACCACCCAACGCACCTGTTTCACCGCTGAGCTGCTTGTTTAGCAGCTTCTGACCGTGTTGACTGGGACGCGGCTTAGTGCTTGCTGATCTGGCCAGGAGTCTGGTTCTCCGTTGAGCAGCTTGGTTGGACGGCTGAGCAGCTCGTTCAGAAGTTTGGTCTTGTGCCAAGCTCGTGTTTGATCGTGCCAGGCCTAGTCTGGTGCTAGGCTGAGCGGCTAAGTAGGTCCGCTCAGCTGTCTGGTTGAGCAGTTTGGTCCAGGTCAGGTAGGTGGCCAGGTCAGCTCAGCGAGGCTTGTTCCACGCTCAGCTGCCTGGTTGAGCACCTTGATTTTCTTGACTTTTGTTGCTTTTGACAATGAATATTTTCTCTTTTTTTCTTCATTTTATTTCCTACAAAATACATAAAAAGGCAATACAAACACAAATATACCAAATTGTGATATTTTATACAAAAAGTATTGTTTTAAGTTGGTTTTTCTCAATTATGCTTAAGATAAGTGCCATAAAAGTGTAAGATTTTTAGGTATGTTTGGCACTTATCAAATTCTCCCCAACTTAGAACTTTGTTTGTCCGCATTTTATTTATTCTTTAATACCAACCTTCCTTAAGGAAGAAGTTTGGTTTGTTAATAAAATGAACCCGAATTGGAGTAAATAAATAAAAGGTCACCTAAATTTATTATTCTTTTGTTCTTTAATTATTTATTTGTATCTAACAACTAACTATTCATCACTTTTATATATTAGAATACCATTAAACCGGTGTTGGAATTTATTTCACAAAACTGAGATGGTATTCAAAGGTACTTAATAATTATATAATAGGTAATTGCTTCGATACCATTATACCGGCGTTAGAATTTATTCTAACAAAACCGAGATGGGGCAAAGAAGGAATGACTTATTCACATGATTATTAAGAAAGTAAGTTGTAACTGGAATATTCTTGAAACCATTATACCAGTGTTGGAATTTATTTCAACAAAGCTGAGATGACGAACAAAGAATAAAACCTAGTTCTCTTACTTACAATAGGAACATAACGAAAATGAGATTATTAATCTTTCAACAAATTGGCACTAATGTCAGGACGATTTGTTGAGAGGAGAAAACTCTCAACTAAAATAAAAACACCGAACTACCCTTTCAACAATTTAGAAATTTATTTATTAATGAAAATGACTATTATTAATGACTATTAACTTAATTTAAAATTTATTTTTGTTGATTTTAGGAATTAATCGCAAGAAAGGAAGTGTCATAATGCCACTGTTCGAAGAATGAGTTGAGGGAAAGAAGCCATCATGGCGACTGTCCTTCCATCCTTCATTAACCCCTAAAATTTAATACATATAAACATTTATAACTATATAAATTTTTTTTTATATTAAATGATTATGAATTTATAGTATAGAAATAATAGGAATAGATAAAAAAATAAAATAAATTAAAAGCAATAAAAACCTGTTTGGATGGGTATACTCCATGAAAAAGTGGTGCACACTAGGTTGGCCACGTGTCAACTACAAATTGACCCACACTATGCACGCATATGTTGACAAATGGAGGAAGTATGATTTTACTGTGTGCTTGACTACATGGGATCTCACGGTTCCACAATCTACTTTCTCTCTTTTGGGCATAGTGTTTTTTCATAGTTTTTATTTTACTATAGTATTGTTTCTCGCTTTTTGAATTAGGATTTTTGGACATTGGAGATTGTGTTAGATGTTGTTATCTAATAACTTTTTTGTATAATTAGGATTTTTTGAGTGTTGTGGATTTTTTGTATTAGGAGATAAAACTATCAAAGAGTTTTTTGATATTTTTTTGAAGGATATAACCACCATATTTTTTGCTCTATTTTAGAGGGTTGAGAGAGTCTTAAGAGAGAGAGAGGGAGATGGATTTTTGGCCAGTTTTGAGAATAGATGATGAATCCATATTCCATATACTCATATGCCTGTTTATAGAAATACAAAATTGCACATGTGTAAATAGGAGAGAATCTCCCAGTTAATCCTTTGGAAAAAGTTAAGGAAGAAATCAAATATGTGTTTAAAAATGCAACATAATCAAATTGATATTAAATTTGCTTGATCTGATTTGATTTGTTTATTCTCATATTGCAATCTTAATTTACTTGATTCCAAATCTCTAAAGATTTAAATTTCTATGAAATCAAATCTCTAAAGATTACATTTTCTAATCAAAATGATTTGTGCAACCCAATCAGATTGATGAGAAATTTTCTAATCTAATTTGATTTTCATATTTTTTGATCGCAATCTTTAACTTATCTGATTTAATGGCAACCTTGATTTGTTTCTTGACCAATTTTGTATGAAATCAAATCTCTAAAGATTAACTTTATAAATTTGCTGATCAAATTTTGGTGAGAGTCAATGTCCAAAAATTCTATTTTTTATCATAAAAATATTGTTTTGTCAAAATTTCAATTTTTGAAGAAATTTATTTCTTTTTGGGCCACACAAAATTGGATGTTCACAAACGTTAAGCAAATAAAATGTATAGTTTCATTCATAATTCCCTAAATGAAAGTTGATAGCAATACTAAACAATAACAAGAATCAAAAATCTAGTAAATATTAATCATTGCTTTGTGCAATCAGTTTGCATGATGAGGAAAGTTTTCTTTTGAAGGTCATAACCAACTAACAAGTTTTGTTGTGCCAAATTTACAAGAATAGAAATGGGTTTATTAGTTGGGGCAAAATCAAAACATATAACCTGACTAACATTGACAAAGGTGTCAAGAATACTAAACTAGACATATGCACCAATGAAATATAATCAACTACTTCTTTGACTGCTAATTCTAAATTAGAGTAAACATTACGAGGAAGAGCTTCCAAATTCTACTCTTTTATTTCCAACACTAAATGATTCTAATGTTAGGTAGTAAAAGACTTTATCTGGGAACATTAGAGTTGAGATAATAATTTTACTAGACACCACATCATCATCTCCAAAGGTGAGTTTGCATGGGGAGTTAGTATGTGACAATGATATGTACAAACAGTAGGAGAATTTGCCTTGTATTGAAGAACCAAGTTGAGTTATGAGTGAAAAAGGTCCATTTCGAATATCAACAATGCCATAACTGTCTCCTTGAAAAACTAAAGTGTTACTGTTTCCACATCTAATGATAATTTTATAAAATGAGACGACAAAGCTATTTGTGGAACTTAAAGTAAGAGTATCCAAACTAAGATCCTATTAGGAATGTGATAAATCCACATACCAATCCTATATTTACAACTTTGTTAATCACCATATGAAGAGTTGGTAGTGGCTCTCATAGATTAATATTTACTAGAAGTACAAGGGTTTTCTCTATTGTGGTGTTTGAAGGGTCAAATATTGAAGTGGTTTACTGTAACAAGGGTGACAAGGCTTACATTGTAAGAAAACAATGTCATCATCAATGTCCATAATACCTAAATTAGTAACTCATGAGGTATTCATCTTTACTAGGAAGCACAATTAGACTCAATATTTTTTGTGGAAAAAGATTTCTTGAAATGATTGGCATGATTGGTGGAATGACGAATGGCTTTAGCAACTCGCTCATAATGAATTTTGTTGGGAAGGTAGAATGGTGATTTTGGAGAATCACATTGGATGAGTTCCACACTAAATCCAAAACCCGTAACTCGCTTATAGACGACTCAAGTTCGTGATGGTGAAGGGATTTGGGAACGATTGCATGGCTTTGAAAAGTGTTGGTTGGATGCTCATGTATCGAAGGAAATCAATGACAGTTCTACGACCTCTTTGTGGTATGATGTTTGGTTTGAGCAGTAATGCCTCAAAGATATGTTTTCTAATATTATTCTTGATAGAAGGAACAACCATGCTTTAGTTGATAATTATGGATCATAGACTAATGAGTCTTGGAGTTGGCATGTCATTTGGAGGAGGCCATTGTTGACTTGGGAGGAGGACTCGACTGGCAGTTGTATGATTTGATTAATTATCATCTATGTAGAAGAGATATCACTGACAGATGGAGGTGGGGGTTAGATGCTTCTCATACTTATACTATTAAATTAGCTTATTTGGCTCAAATGGAAACATGTCAACCTAACATGAATAATCTTCTCAACAAATGTTGGACAAAACTGCACTCTGCCAAGGGTTTGTTGATTTATTTGGAAATCATTGAGTGGAGATTGGCCACAAAAGATGAACTAAAAAAAAAACAACATTATTCGTGGAGAATATTCAAAGTATGTTTTCTACAGGGATCAAATTGAGTCAACTGACCACCTTCTAAAGTCTTGTGTTTTTGCCTCATCAGTCTAGAAGGTTTTTACTCTTGGCTTCAAATTTCATCTTCATTTATCTAACATTATTTTTGAACTGTTGGTGTTGCATGAGTCATTTTATAAATAAAAAAGTTAGAAGGTGTTGGAGAATGTTATGGTTTGTTTCGTTGTGGTCGATTTGGATTTGATTCATATTTGGTCATAACCAACAAAAACATTTTGTTGAGTGGCCAATTCCAAAGATAGAAAGATCATGATTATATGGTGTAACACTCAAACAAATAAAATCATCACTAAAATGGACATCTTTCTTCCTTACACACTCCTCTTTAAAAAGAGCTACAAAAACATCAATCATTTTAACTTGGAAGATAGTTGAGATATAAGTGGTGTTGTGACGATGATGAGAGAATGGAAATTAACCCAATGCATTAAGGGTGAGATTTCGTTGTAGTTAGTGATAGTAAAGTTTTCTTAGCCAAAATGTTTCCCTAAGATATCCATTGAGGATATTCAACAAGATATTGTTTTGTTTATGTCTTTGTTTTTGCAATTTGACCAAAGAATATTTTCATTTTTATTTTTTTTTGGTATCTTTTATCATTCATATTAAGTAGGGAAAGTAGTGCTTTAGAGGTGGGGAAGAATGTGATATTTTATTTAATAATTTGATGCTAATAAAAACAGTTGAAAAACTACATCCTCCGTGCCATACATATTTTGTTAGAAATTCAAAAATAATATCCATTAACAATGTATACACTTAAATGGGGTGGCTAGAGACACATTCTTAGTATTGTAGAATTATAAAGAAGTGTTGCATCATTAGAAAATATTGCTTTTGGATTTGTTTCATTGCATAGTGTTATTCATAATTCACTAAATCAAGTTGGGTACAATAATAAAGAACAACAAGGTGCAAACATATAGTAAGTATAAATCACTATTTTGTGCAATCAGTAGGCTTGAATTAGAGAGTTTTCTTTTGAATGTCACAGCCAACTAAAAAGTTTTGATGTGCCAAATTTCCAAAGATGGAAACACGTTGGTTGGTTGGGTAAAAAGAAAAACATATAGCATCTTCAGTAACTTGAAAAAAAGTGTTAAGAGCATTCAACTTGATATCTGCGCTACTAAAATATGCTGTGATCACTGGAACCTCCACATTTTCACGCAATGGAGCTTTGTAACAATGGTTCAATGGTGTTAAAGGGGATTTAAAACGCTCCAATTTTATCATAGCTGCAACCGTTGATTCTAACTCAGAGTAAATGGTCTTAGGCAAAAGAGTCAATGTTGTACCAGAGTCAATTATGATGTTACCAGATCCACTAGGACTAGAGGAAGATCTTCCAAATTCCACTCTTTTATTTCCGACACTAAACGCCTCCAAGTTTAGACAGTAAAAAACTTTATCTAGGAACAATGGAGTTGAGACAATACCAGCACCAGAAACCACAACATCTTCTCCAAATGTGAGTTTGCTTGGGGACTTAGTCCTTGAAAGTTCTGGCCCCAAACAATAGGCGAATTTGCCTTGTATTGAAGAACCAAGTTGAAACAGGTCCATTCCAAGACCAACTATGCCAGAGCCTGCACCTTGATTACCTAGAGTGTTACTGGTTCCACATCCAATAACAGTTTTAGGAAATGAGACAGTAGAGCCCTTAGTGGAACTTAAAGTAATTGTATCCAAACTAAGATCCCCTTGGGATTGTGAACCATCCCCATATCCAATCCTATATTGGCAACATTGTTGACTGCCTCCAGAAGAGCAAGAGGTTTCTCTCACAGATTGACATTCATTTTCACGTGTACCATTTTGATCTTTGAAAAAGTAAAAATCCAAAGTAATACTCATACATCACAAATATGATTCAACATAATATCTATCAAGCTCATAAAATGCCAAAAATGACCAAAATCTTACACAAAAATTTAAGGGAGCGAAATAGATCTTTGCCGTTTAATTTTTTAATTAATTATTATTAAGTATAAAAAAAGCAAATGAATAGAGAAAAATAAGAATGAAAAATAACTATAACTGCCAAGTGTTAAGACACAAATGGACAACACATAAATGATTATTTCATGAAGTGACAGAGCAGAAATTTCGATGCGAGGACAACCATCATAGAGTAGAAAACCACCTAGAGCACAACACAGGGGTCTTTCTCTAGCGGCATGCTAGAAGTTGAGCATGTATCAGGACCACGTGATGCAACCAAAGGTTGCGAGTGTCCGGTGGCAATGATTGGTATCAACACAATAATTAGACTTCCTCCACGAATTCTATCCACAATACCAACCAAAAGTATCATAGTTATTAGGATTCTGTTTTTCTATCCTTAGTTTGTGGAAAGGCACTTGCTCTGTATTGTGGAAATGAGTTAAGTTATTAAATATTGTGAGAGTTGAGTTGTAGAAGCTCTATTAGAGTATCATAGTTGTTAGCATTCTGTTTTTCTATCCTTAGTTTATTAGGTTTTTAGTTAGAATTTGTTAGATGGTTTTTTAATCATCTCACTCTATTGTATTAGTATATAAAAGACTCATCTCCTATTATTGTAATAACAAAAATCATAATACATAATTCAGATTTGTTCTCTTCTCTTTAGTTTCTCTCTTTCTCTCTCACTCTAGAATCTTCATCTTCTCATTGCATTCTTACACGGTATCACGCCATGGCTGCCACAAACACCAACACTAGAACCTTTCATTCTTCTTCACCACTTTCTTCCTTTATTGCTTTGCCACTTCAAGCGGTGTCTTCTCCCCTCATTCTTCCTCTTCCGTCGGTCAAATTGACGAAGAAAAATTATTTGGTGTGGTGCCATTTCATGCTCGCAACCCTAACCACCAATTGAGCGAATCAATTCGTATTAGGAATAAAAATTCCTAACATATTTCTCACTGAGGATGATAGACTCATAAATCGTGTCAATCCAGCATAGCTTCACAGGGAAAAGCTTGATGAAACAGTTTTTTCGTGGATATTGAACTCTCTATGTGAAGGACTTCAACCTCGTATGGTTGGATGCAGATACTCATGGCAACTGTGAGTGGAACATGATTCCCTATTTCAATTCTCAGAAGAAAGCGCATAGTAGACAACTATGTTCTCAACTTCGCTCCATTTCATAGGGTCCGAGTTAGATTTCTACATACTTCATAACAATCAAGGGACATGTGGACATAGGTACACCGATTTAAACTGTTGAAAATATTGACTACATTCTTGATGGCCTAAATAAAGAATATAAGCCAATAATCACTTCAGTTGAGAGCCAATTGGATCTTCCTTCACTTCACAATCTTGAATCATTCATGCTTACCTTTGAGTCTCGCCTTGAGAAGAACAAATGTAAAACATTATCATACATTTTTTCATATAATGTTGTTGTTAACTCTACCTACCTCCTTCATCAAAACCAATTAATTCATTTTCGCGACATAATCCTCTTCCATCGCAAAATCTGCCATCATATTTTTCGTCGTGGTCTGAATCGCAAGCTCCAAGTTTCGCTGGTGGTTATGGAGGTTGTAATGGCTATCGTAGGAGCCGTGGTGGTCAGAATCAAGGAAGAAGAAGTTCTAGACACTTCTTGATGACATTTTGTATCTATTGCAACAGACTAGTCCATGACGTCAACTCCTGTTACAATGCTCCACCAAATTTTGGTGCAACTTACTCTCCTACTTCTTATCCAATGACACGTTAGTAACTGTCTCATATTCACAATTACAATGGGCCTCAACAACGTTACCTAACTCATTTCCTTCTAGAATTTACTAGAGATTTTTTCTCAAGTCCTCCAACTTCCTATCACCATGGGCCTTCATACTATCCATCTTATTCATTTCATGAAAACTCTCTACTTGGACCTGGCCTGAATTATTCCTCAAGACAACCACTTCATCATTATATTTTGACAGCAACAGCTCCTCAGAAAGTAACACCTTCCACAATGAACAACAAGAAGGTCACATGGTATCCTAACTCTATGGACACCAATCACTTAACTGCAAATCTAGAGTTAGTGCATGAACCAGCTGAGATGTTTTCTCATGATCAAATTTACATGAGTAATGGAATGGGTATCCCTATTCATTTTGTTGGCACTTCCTGTTGTTACTTTTAGTTTCATCCTAATGTTTCTTATGTGAAATCACAGGGTTCTAATGAGATTTTTCTCAAAGGGTCTCTCACCAAGGAATGACTCTATGTTTTCCAAGGTGTTCTTCCCACTTTTGTGTCCTCATGTGTTGTAGCTTCTACGGTTTGTAATAATCCTAGTAGTGACATGTCTAGTTCTGGTATGTGTAACGAGCCTAGCTCACCACCTTTTAATAAATCTAACTCAAGTATGTGTCATGAACCTAACTCACATATTTCTGTATATTCTCTTTGGTACTATAGGTTGGGTCATCCCCATGCAGTTGTTGTTAAAATTGTTTTGGCAAATTGTAAGATTTCTCACAATAATAAAATTGTCTTTGATTTCTGCTTATCATGTTGCATTGGTAAATCACATAGACTTAATTTGGCTACTTCATCTAGTGTGTACAATTCTTCCTTTAATTTAGTCTACGTTGACCTATGGGTCCTGCTCCTGTTTATTCAGGAACATGATTTCGATATTACTTCTCCATTGTGGATGCTTATACTAAGCACGTGGATTTTTCTACTTAAATAGAAATATGAAACTTTCTCAATGTTTCAGTATTTCTTAGAGTATGTTCATACCCAATTTAATATCACCATTGAAGTTGTTCAAAGAGAATATAGTGATGAATGTAGACCCTTTAGTAATTTTGTTAAAATCGTGGGATTATCCAGAGGATTTCTTACCCTCTCACATACCACTAACAAGGCAATGAAGAGAGAAAACATAAGCATATTCTAGAAACTGGGCTAACCTTATTTGCTCATTCTCATATTCCCTTAACCTTTTGGGATCATACTTTCACTACAACTATATTTCTCATTAACATACCCCCTCAATAACTCCAAATCATAAATATCCTCATCAACTACTCTTTGGTCATCTACCAGACTATACTATGTTCAAAGTCTTTGGTTGTGATTGTTTTCTTCTTCTTAGGTCGTACAACAAGTACAAACTTCATCCTAGGAGTTCATAATGTGTTTTCCTTGGCTACTCCTCTAGTCACAAAGGGTACAAGTGCATGTTGCATGATCGCTAGTAATTGCAAACTTACTAAGATTGGAACTAATTTCTTTGAAGATCCCAGTTTTTATAGGTCTATTTTTGGTGCTCTTCAATATGCGAATGTCACTAGACCTGACATTACCTATTGTGTGAATAAGGTGTGTCAGTTCCTAGATAGACCTTTAAATTCACACTAGACAATAGTTAAAAGGATCATTAGGTATCTTCTAGGGACTCAAACTATGGGAATAACTGTCACTACAACATTTTTGACCTATGGCAACGGCTAAAAACCATGGTCTAATATTAAAAACCATTGTCTTTATCATAAACAACGGTTTTCTAACTGTGGTAGTTTAAGGCGTTGCCTTTTGTTTAGGCAACAATTTTTTGCATATGACAACAACACACAAAAACTGTTGTCTTTGTAATTGACATAGGCAATGGTTTTTTGACTTTGCAAAGACTACAGTTTTTTACCATGGTAATATAGGCAACGATTTTTTGACTTTGCAAAGACTACAGTTTTTTACCATGGTAATATAGGCAACGATTTTTTGACTTTGCAAAGACTACAGTTTTTTACCATGGTAATATAGGCAACACTCTAAAACCATTGTCTTTGATAGTTTATAGAACGCTTGTAAAACCGTTGTCTATGATAGTTTATAGATAACAATGTTGCCTATAATAGTTTATAGAACACTTGTAAAATTGTTGCCTAGAATAGTTTACATAACACTTATAAAACCGTAGCCTTTGTTTGTATGAATAAAAAATACAAAATTCAATTAACACAATATATTTTCAATATCGATATATAGAAAATGTAGATAAAAAATATCATATAATATCACACTTTTATTCTGGAACAAAATTAACTCTTCAGAACACATAATATCACCTTTAATACCTAGAATTGTGTTTTCAAATCAATCAAATTAACTCTTTAGAACATATGATATCACACTTTTATTCTAGAATAAAATTAGATAAAAAAATACTTCAAAAAATAGAAAGCTAAGAAAGTAGTAAAAGACATGTAAATAGCAAAATGGTTAATAATTACAACACATGCCCTTGAATACCAATATTTATCATATCTGAAATAAGCCATACTACATAAAAAGTAGATCAAGTTAAAATAAAAAAAGGATAAAATAAGTGAAATTTTGTCAATGTTTTTCATATAAACACAAAGCAACACCAGAACAACAACTATCAATTGAGTGGAAATGGGACTGCTTCCAACATATTGTCCATCAAGGATTATATCCTCTTTCTTAGCGCAATAGCTTTCTTCTAGGCACTTGTATGTAGCCTCAATATTTGCATATGATGTATTATGCTCACTTGGCTATAGTTCAGGCAAAATCATGTTCGTAGTAGATGTCTTTATCTGTAGTACTATCCACATCAATGCTTGACACAACAAGAACAAGCCTTTCATATATTCTTACAAACCTTGTTGGTTGACTGGCCATACCCAGAGTAATCATACTTGCACCAAATTATAGATATTTGTGAGACGGAATGCCATATTTTACACTCATGTTTTGTGCAGAGCTATACCAATAACGCTCTTCAGAATGTGATAGATAATCTATGGGCACTTTCAGATGATTCAATGGGACATAAAAGAATCACATATTGGATAATGTATTATATTGGTGTTGGTATGTGCCTTTTATGTAATAAAAGAAGTGTTTGATTTTTGTGAAACTTTTATGTCTCCCTACTAGAAAACTTAGAAGTGAATGAGAATGATTAAGTAGTTGGTTAAGAGGTTGTTTCCTTTGGGCTTTAAACAAGAGACTTTACACTCCTTCAGTCATTTGCATTTAAAGGAGTTACGATAATATTTTATTAGTTGTTGATTTATATAACACTAAAAATGTTTGTCTAGCCTAAACCATATATTTTGTTTATGTATAGAACCTTTCCTAAACTTCCCCTTGCAACATAGGGGACTTTCCTTTGTATACTAAAGATAAAGAGTTGGGAAGATTTTATGCTACTCTCTTCTCTGCAGGGTGAATCTCCTTTAGTTGTGCTTTGTGTCATAATGTTGGGAAACATGATTCCTAACAAATTTATGAGAATCATGTTGAATAAAAATTGAATATATGTATATGGAGATTGATTACACACCAAGAGCAACATATACTAAATGCAAGAAAGCCATAAATCCACATCATTCGTATTTGTTTTGCAAAAACTACATATAGTAGTCAATTGAATCAGTCTAAGAATTAAGTATTATAGCTATAACTTAGAAATGGTTAATATACATGTCCTTTTGTTGCCCCGGACCAAAATAAGAAACCAATGTTGACATCTATCATATTTTTATCAATAAATATTAATCAAAGTAATAGTTATATTATGAATTGTTGATATTTCTAATGAGAATGCATGCCTTCATATTACCAGCTCTTCCTTAGCCCCGGCAAGTGTTGGAACAATTCTCACAACTCGCAACAGTGATACAGTTTTTATAATATATTATTAAATTTCTAATTTGCATAAAAGGTACTAGTTGCAAATCTAATGTGAAAGTTCTCAATACAAAATTAAAAAAACAATATTAGATATGAAATCATTCCTAAGCAAACTTATTAGTGTTCCTTTCACAACTATAGACTCGTGTTTTAGAAAATACCCTTCATCATCTAGGTATGGTGCAAGCTGTGACAGTCCAAAATCAGCCACTTTAGCAATAAAATTGGAATCCAAAAGTATGTTATTGGCTTTGAATCACGATGGAATATAGGAAGGTTGACCTCTGTATATAGATTTAGTATGCTTTTGGCTGCACCCTTTGCAAATGAGCAGAGAAGTGTTTTAGTCTTTCAGATATAAATTTAATAATAAAATCATTAAATGTAATAGAGAACAATATTTTGTATAAGTGATATGGCTACACTTCAAATAGGAGAACAATAGGTCATTGTTTTTAAAATGAATAGGCAACTGTTAAAAAACCATTGTCTTAAAGTATAATATGCTACAGTTTTGTGAATAATTACAACAACCATATAAAATCCGTAGTTGATATAGTGAGTAGGTAACGGTTATAAAAATGGTGTCTTAAAGTACAATAGGCCACGACTTTTATAACAGTTACGAGAACGATATCAAAAACCATGGTCTAATACTATAAATAGAGAATGGTTTTAAAACCATTGCCTATTGTAATATAAGACAACGGTTTTAAAACTATTGAAAGTGAAAGCGTTGTCGTAGGCCAAAAATGTAGTAGTGTGTAGAACCTACTGAAACTCTCTCTCTACATTACCTATCGTAGCTTTTTGTGATGTTGATTGGGCATCATATTTTGATGATAGAAAGTCAACTTCTAGTACTTGCCTCCACTTGGGTCCTAATGTTGTTACTTAGTGGTCAAAGAAACAACATACTATATCAAGGTCAAGCACTAAAGCTGAATATAGAAGTTTAGCTTTGGCTTCTCAAGAAATCATCTGGATTGAGTCCCTATTCAAGGAGCTACATGTCACTCATCAGAATACTACTATATTTTGTGACAACTTAAGTACTATAGAAGTGTCCTACAATCTAGTCTTGCACAATAGGACTAACCACATTGAACTAGATTTGTATTTTGTTAGAGATAAAATAAAAAAATAAAACTCTCACTGTAAAGCACATTCCTTCAATATTTCAAATTGTAGACATTCTCATAAAGCCTCTACCTAATACTCAATTTATCAATCTTAGAAATCAGCTTAGGATTCAAGACTGCAACACATTAGATTAATCATGCTTCATCCTCTGAGTAGCCTTGGATTCATGGGGATATATTTGAGTATCATAGTTGTTAGTGTTCTATTTTTCTATCCTTAGTCTGTTAGTCTTTTAGTTAGAGTTTGTTAGATGGTTTGTTAACCGTCTCACTCTATTGTATTAGTATATAAAGGACTCAGCTCCTATTACTATAATAACAAAAATCAAAATACAACACTCAGATTCATTCTCTTCTCTTTAGTTTCTCTTTCACTCTAGAAACTTCATCTTCTCATTGCATTCTTACAAGCCTAGTTACATTGTTGAAGGTTTGTTTGATGAAGGTTTTCTTTAGCTGAGAGAGAGTGAATGATCTTAAATAGTGGGAACATGTGTTAGGTTTTCTGTTTAAATATCAATATATTCATTAACTATCACTACTAACAGCACACTTAAAAATACATTTTGTACAATGTTCACTACAACGAACATTGTTGAAGATTAACTTTCAGTTGCACTCACTATAATTAGTAGTATTGAATATTCAATTCCAACAGCTCTTACTATAATGAGCAATGTTGATTCTTTTTAAATCACAAATGTTGGTAATTTTTTTCTTAAAAGCAATTCATCTATAAATTTTGTTTAAAATAATAAGAAATATCAATATATCATTTTAATTAGAATATTTTTATAATAATTTAATTAGAATATATTAATTAGAATATGTATTATAAACTATTTTGCATCTTGATTAGTTTATATTATATTATTAGTAGTTTAAATATCATAATAAAAAAACTACATTCATATATAACTTTTTAATTTTATGTCAATATTTTCATCAAAATAATTGACATTAAGATTGCATGAATTTGAAGTTAATATATAATAGAGTTAATAATATCTTCTAATACAACAGTTCTATCACTACAAAAAAATATTCAATTAGCCATGGTTAAAACCGTGGCTATTCTACCACAAAAACCTTGGCAAAATACAGTAGCTACGGTTTCCTCTACCCTAGCAATTATTGGCGTTGCAAAAATTTAGTCACAGTCAATTTAATATATAGCTACGCCTTCATGAAGTGTGGTAACAATTCTTTAACCATAGTTTTAACTGTGGCTAATATGACTACACTCGTGGCTAATATATACCATTAATTTTAACCATATTGTAACTATGACTAATTATTTATTCACTTATTTTCACATATTCCTCTCCTCATCCTCTATAACTATCATTATATTCCATAATATAATGATAAATTTATAAATGAAATTAAATATTTACAAGCTAAAATTGATTCTCAATTTACATAATATACTCTCTCCTTTCACATTTCATTCTATCATAAAAAGAAAGAAAAATAAATAAATAAATAAGGAGGTCCATATAAATATGAAGGGATATTTTAGTACATAAAAGATAGTGCTAATTTATATAAAAAATGAGTCCCTTCATAAATATGAGATATCCCAACTATCAAATTCCAAACAAGAATTTGAACACATTACTTAAGGAAATAGTCCCTTCTACATGCTTGCTCCCCATCTTCAACAATCACTAGTCTTCTAACCTCAGTAAAAATTAACAAAATTTCACTGTAATCAAAACAAAAAAAATTTGAAGATCAAATTAAACATAAAAAAAAAACCAAACTAATATATTTTTTTCCTCTAAAAATGTTCACATTTGAAATTTCTTGTTCCATTATAGTTTTATTAATACATAAACTAGAGCTTTTATTCTATCATCTTCTAATATGTTGATAAAACACTATTTTAATTCATAAAAATGAGTAAACATATATACAAGTGAGGGTGAGTAAAACATGATTTTGCTTCTATTGGTAATATAGAAATCAATGGCTGAATTTGTAGTGAGGGTTAGTGAGAATGTAATAGAAGCATATACAAGTATTGGATTTCATGGAATTCATCATTCTCATTCATTCAATACATTCACCAAGCCATATGAAGCTGGATATAAACACAACAGAGATACTTGCCAAAACGGGAAAGAAAACAGTTAAAACAGTTGGGTAGTTATTAACCAACTGCCGAAAATTGAAACTGTCAATAATTCTAAATCCCCAAGTGCTAAAGGCAAAAGCACATAAATAAACCAAGACTATAATCATCATCTAATACCCTCCCTCAAGCTGGAGAGTAGATGTTCAAAACTCCCAGCTTGAAAAGAAGATAAGAAAATGTTGAAGCATCCAAAGCCTTGGTAAACAAATCAGCATGTTGTTCTTTACTAGGAATGGGAAGCAAATGGAAGTGATGAGCTTGATGTCTTTTCTAACAATGTGGCAATCGATCTCAATGTGCTTGGTGCGTTCATGAAACATAGGATTAGCTACAATGTAGCGAGCTAAGTTGTTGTCACAATAAAGAAGAGAACGTTTGATGAATGAAATAGGAAAGTTGTCAAGTAAGAAAGTCAACCACTAAAGTCCACAAGCAAGTGCCATGTATTCAGCCTCAGATGAAGACGAAGCCACTGTTGTTTGCTTCTTCAATTTCCATGAAATTAATGTGTTTCCAAGGAAGACACAAAACACAGAAACAAATCGCCTTGTATCTATGCATATGCCCCAGTCAGAATCACTGAAAGCTTTTAGTTGGAGTGCAGAATCAGAGGGATAAAAGTGACCCTGACCAGGTGTTCCTTTGATGTATCGAAGAAGTCGAGTAAGTGCTTGATAGTGAGCATTAGTTGGGTGGTTTACATACTGACTCGGTTGCTGGATAGAGAATTTGAGATCAGATCTTGTATTGGTTAGATAAAGAAGTCTTCCCACCAATCTGCAAAAAGCAGTGGGATTGTTGTAAGCACTAGAAGAATCTTGAGACAAAATAGTACCCTTGATAATGGGAGTGATGGCAGGTTTAGAAGCCAAGAAACCTGTGTCTGCCAATATGTCTAAAGCATACTTTCGTTGGCTTAAAGTAATTCCCTTACTCGTCCTTGCCACCTCAAGCCCAAGAAAGTATTTTAAGTGACCAAGATCTTTGATTTTGAACAAATCATGCAGGTGCTTTTTGACAAATGTGATTTTTATGACATCATTACAAGCCAAAATGATATCATCTACATAAATGAGAAGAACAGTGAATGAACTACCATGACTTTTGGTGAATAAAAAGTGATCATGAGCAGATTGAACATAGCCTATCTGGATGAGAGTGTGAGAAATCTTGCTATACCACTGTCTACTTGCTTGCTTTAACCCATAAAGAGATTTATGGAGCTTACATACTTGATTAGGCTTTAAGCATACAACACCTTAAGGAATAAGCATGTGAACAACTTCAGTTAACTCCCTATGCAAGAAAGCATTGTTGACATCTAACTGATGCATAAACCATTTCTCAGAAGCAGCAATTACTAACACCAATCTCACTATTGTTAATTTGATCACAGGTGCAAAAGTGTCAAAGAAATCAATACCTTCTGTTTGATCATAACCATTTGCAACCAATCTAGCCTTGTACCTCTCAATAGTCTCATATGTTCTGTACTTTATCCTATAAACCCATTTAGAACCTATAGGAACTTTGTTGTGTGGTAGATCAACAATGCTCCAAGTATTGTTTAATTTCAAAGCTACAAGTTCATCTGTCATGGCAGTGATCCATTAAGGTGATTTTATAGCTTGCTGGTATGTTTTTGGCTCAACATGTGTGGCCATGGAAATAATATGAGATAGATGCTGATGAGCAATAGAAGAGTATGACAGAACAGAGGATAGAGGATGAGGAATGTGAGAAGTAGTAGAAGTATTTTGTGTAAGAAGATTGCAATGAAAATCAGTAAGGTATGAAGGTGGACCACAAATTCTTGTTGACTTTCTAATATTTTGTGTTGGCTTAGGAAGAGAAGAATTTTGTGTTGTTGGTTGTTGGGGAGAAGAAGATATTTGTGTTTGTGTTTGTGTAGTAGAGGAGACAGGAGATTATATTAACTGATGAGTAGAAGATTGTGGTAATGTGTGATTTGAGAAAAGAGTATTGTCATGAAGAAAGTCAGAAGATGAAGTACGAGCCAAGATATCAGAAGTTGTTGCTTTGTTAATGGAGATGTAAGGAAATTGATCTTCATAGAAGTTCACATTCCTTGAAATAAAAATCTCTCTAGAGTGTAAATCAAACAACACATAACCTTTAACACCCCTTTTGAATCCTAAAAAGATACTCTTCTTTGCTCTAGTATCTAATTTGGTGTGATGATTCAACAATGTGGATGCAAAACACAAACACCCAAAAACTTTCAGTTCACTAAGATTGGGTTTGCACTTATACAACATTACATAAAGGGATTTCTGTTAAAGAGTGATACTAGGGATCATGTTTTTGAGAAAAGTGGCATGTTGCACAACATAAGACCCAAAAATGCTTGGAAAATGAGCATGAAAAAGCATTGATCTAGTGACATTAAGTAGATGCATGTGCTTCCTTTCAACAACAGAATTCTGTTGTGGTGTTTCAACGCATGAAGTTTGATGGATGATTCCAAATTTGTCAAAGAAAGAGGGTTATTGAAATTCAATTCGATTATCTGTTCTGATGGTTTTGACAATCTTATGATGTTGAGTTTGAATAAAAACAACAAAATTATGCATTAAATTCCTTGCCTCAGATTGTTTCCATAAGATATAACCATGTATGCTTGCTATAATCATCAACCATAGCAAGAAAGTACTTGAAACCATGAAAGGAGGAAACAGATATTGGTCCCCAAATATCCATGTGAACAAGATCAAAAGGAGCTAAACTTTTATTCATGCTGATAGGAAATGACAACTTTGTTTGTCTTGCCAAATGACAGAAATCACAAATTCTCTTAGCATCGAAATTTACATATGAAAATTCCCTACAAATGTGTTGTAAGACAACAATAGAAGGGTGTCCTAATATGTAATGCCACAAGTCAAAAGAAGAAACACTACAAGCAGAATTAACAAAGCAATTTTTCTGCTGACATGGTCTTGAAGGTGTATCTAGAATGTACAGATTCTTGTGCACTTTAGCATGTCCAATTTTCTTCAAGGTACTCATATCCTGGATCATGCATTTAGATTGATAAAAAATTACTCTGCAATACAATTCAAGTTCAAGTATATGTATTGATATGAGACTGAATTTGAATTCTGGGACAAACAATACATTGTGCAAGGCCAATTTTCAGAGAACATAATCATCCCTGAGTACTTAGCTGAAACAAAAAATCCATTTGGTAGTTTGATAGCAACAGGTTTAATAGAATGATATGATACAAAACTACACAAATAAGGACACACATGGTCAGTTGCACCAGTTTCAAGAATCCATGGGTGGATATTACCTGAGTCCTTAGATGGATCTGTTTCTGCAAGAGGTATGATGTTGAGTTGATTCACCTTACTCCCATCAGCACCATTTATACTAGCATTGTTGAATATGGATGCAAGTTCAACATATTGAGCAGAACTAAAACTAAGTGTTGGTTGTGTGTTAGTCCCTGTTTCCAACAATTCATTCCCAATGCCTGCATCAATCAAATTAGTACTCCCAATAGCACCAATATTGCCAACATTTGTTCTCTATTTTCCAAAGTTACATGGAAAACCATGTTTGTAGTAGCAAACATCAATAGTATGTCCTTCTTTGCCACAATATGTACAAACTTTGGTATTACTAGTCCTATTCGAACCATACCATCTTCCAAAACCTTTTCCTCTAAACTTTCCAAAGTTGTTACCTCTTCCCAAGATACCTTTCCATTGTCCATTATTGTTTGAAGTTCTGTTTGAGCTATTAGTGGAATTAACTGCATTGGAGTTAAAAAGGACTTTTGTGCTAATGCTAGTGATCTGTCTTTCTTGTTGTTCAGCAAAGAGAAAGCCTTGTTAATAGGAGGCAGAGGTTCAAGAGGTAGAATCTGTGATCTAGTGGTGCTAAATTACTCATTTAACCCTTTCAAAAAATAGATTACATATTCTGATACTCTTTGTTCTTTGATTGTATTCAACATTCTACATTTACATTTCACAGCACAAACACAAGAAGGTATAGGTCTTAGAGCTTCCAAAACTTCCCAAACACTTTTCAAATCGGTAAAATAATTTGAAATATCCCTATCACCTTGCTTGATTGAATGAAATTCTTGCAACAAATCTGAGATACGAAAATAATCACCTTTTGAGAACCTATTTCTTAGATATGTCTACAATTCTTGTGCATTTTCGATGTAAATCATGCTTTGAGCTATTTGATTTTTTAAACTCCTTGTAATCCATGATATAACCATGGTATTATGTCTTTCCCAATCATCAAACAAATGATCATCAACATCTGGCATCAAAATCGATCCATCAACAAACTTGTATTCGTTCTTTGACAATAAGGCACGTTTCATGCTTATACTCCATGCATTGTAACTTGCTCCATCTAGAGGCGTTGAAACTAAGATTGCTCCTAGATTTTCTTCTAGATGCAAATACAATGGATTTCTAGGGTTCTGAATTTCGCTATTGTGTGAAAAGCCTTGTGATTCAGATTGATAATCTGCCATATCTTTGATCGGAGAAATTGAATTAGGAATGAAGATCGTGATGAGAGAAGAAGAAATAAATTTGCGAATGAGAAGAAAGCTTTTGATTTGTGTTATGGAGAAGAAGAGAAGATTGAGCAGCGGTATTTAGAGCAAAATTTGCTCTAATACCATATTGGATTTCATGGAATTCGTCATTCTCATTCATTCAATACATTCACCAAGCCATAAGAAGCTGGATATATACACAAAAGAGAAACTTGCCAAAAGGGGAAAGAAAACAGTTATTAACCAACTGCCAAAAATGGAAACTGTCAATAATTCTAACAACCCAAGTGCTAAAGACAAAAGCACATAAATAAACCAAGACTATAATCATCATCTAATAACAAGAACACCTTCAATAAAAAAATGTGTTCACATCATCACTCTCAGCTTGTGTGTATGCATTAGGAAAGATGACGGCAGAGAAGAGTGCATGGGGAATAGCTAATGAAAAGGGTTTGCAGCTCCCTACTATATGTCCAGCTCTCATTACAGGTCCTCAATTTTGTCATAGAAATCCAACACCAACTGTTGCTTATCTCAAAGGTACTATAGTACTATACTATGCTAATATTATATAACCAAAATCAATGTCCAACTTATTGTGCCATTTTAACATAATAGTATCTGATTTTTTTTCAACTTTTAATTCACAAATGAAAATGCAGGAGCAAAAGAAATGTGTTCTCATGGTTTGCTAGCAACAATTGATGTAACAAAATTGGCTGAAGCTCATGTGAGTGTAGTGTTGTGCCAACATGCATCATGATGTCGTGTATAATAGAAAAAGCAATGTGATCATGTTAATGATTAACTTAACAACAACTTAAATATTACCTTAATTGTTTTCGGCTCAACATCAAGAGTTGCTTTCTAGCTATTTTCCCAAGTAGCAACAACATATAACTACTTTTGAGCTCTGTTAACAGATTACAATAGTTTTTAGAAAAATGCATAATATAAAGACATGCAAAATATTTCTCCATTATCATATTGGCCTACCACAAATCACAATATCTTAAACAGTGACCTCTAAATCTAGGCATTCATTTAGTTTAATACCAACATAGAATATAAAAACGCATAATATTGTTGTAAGAACATGCATTTTCTGACTCATAAGTAAATATATAGCTCAAATATATTTAGTTTAATACTAACACATGATCTATCGTCTATGTTAATGTACTTAATCATATAATGGGTTAAAAAAGCTCAGCACAAGATATCCACTTAATATGATCCACTTTTCCTTTCTTTCCGACTTTTAAGATAATTGAATCATGTCACTCTGATTTGAAATCTTCATCTCAATACCAACATGATAGAAATCATTGTATTACATGTCAAGAAATATGGAGCTGAAAGTCAATAACCATAAAAGACACGAAGTCTAATGTAGAACAGACTAGAGTGGCATTCAAGAGAATCTTCATCTTGGTGTGCTAACAAAATGCAACCTTTTTCTGCCTTACTTTCCCTTTTCCATATATAATGGTAAAAATGTATCACTTTTTCTTAGCAACTATTGGCATAACAATGAACAATTAGCTATTATGTGCATAAAAATTATCTTTGCTCAAAATTATCTTAGTTTTGAATCAAATCCTTTATCCTCTATATATTCAAAGTCAGAATCAATTATCTAGGAGACAGAACAGAGCAATTAAAAATCCATATCTATAAAGGGATTATCTAGAAAATTTAACACCGGCTGAAAACAAATTTGAATCTTCAAACACTTTAAAAGCACGTGCCATTGGCCTTATCAACACCACCAGCAGGTTTTTAGTGAAATGTTATATACTCCTCATGTTAAAATTACCACTCAAACAATTTGGTTATCTCCTAATTACAACAATACTATGTGAACACTAGTGTTTATCAATGACTACTAATCTTAGCAATCATATAAATCTAGTTTACCCTCTCTTTTCCAATATAAATACCAGAGAGCACATAGAGCACAAGAAATAGACACAAAGATAGAACACATCATAAGGTAATTGTATCAACTATGAATAATAAAAAAATAATTGTATCAACTATCAAACATGATAAATTATTTAGAGAGTGGAAAAAAGAAAAGGCGATAATTACTTACCTGAACGTGGGAGTGAGATGATGAATCAGAGACTGAAGGATGAATGTAATCAAAATCTAAAGAAGATAAATCAAAATTAGGGATTGAAGATGAATGTAAAATTGGATTCCATTTACCTTACCTATGTAATAGTATTGAAGAGTGAAGGATTTAAGCAATTGGAGAATTTGAGTCGTTGAAGAGATGACGCTGGATAAGAAATTGAAGAATTAGTTGAACAAATGAGGCAATAAATCGCAAAAGGTAGATTTGTGGTTGAAGAGGATTTTGAAACCACCTGTCATTGAGGTAACGGTCGCAGACCGAGTATAGAACCGCAACCGAGATTGTTGATCAATCTGGGCTTCTTGGCGCATGGTTAGATACCTTCCAATCTATCCCAAAATCTACGAATGTCCATCAAATTGAAACAAATCTAAACAAACTCTAATCCTAACTCTAATTCACACTTTCTGGAAATTGTTTTTGATGCAAAAAAGCGATGAAAAATAACATGACACATTCCAGGCTAACAATGTGTGGAGCTTTATCCTGAGAGACAACAAAATAATGAAATTAAATTACATTGTTTGATTTAACATGTATGAATTGAATCACAATTAATGACAACAACATTGAATGAGAATATTATTCTTATAATTTTAAAAGGAAATCAAATTCAAGAGTACTTACTACATCAGTCATTGCTTTCCATTTGCTACCACAAGCTTTGGCAACCTAATTGAATTTTACAGTAAAAAAATGTAACTATAATTTAAAATAAACTTCGAAATTTCAGGGAAAAAATGTAAAGTAACACAAAACCAAATCACTCATAGCGGCGACAGATTTGTTGTTTGGATTCTCCTTTTTAAACTTTTCTCTGAACTCAGCCTTGCATCAACAACAACTTACAAACTAAAAATCAGAAATCCATAATCATAGAAATAAGCAGAAAAGGATTCGAATAATTTGAAGAGAATTAAACCGTACATGAAAAAAGAAGAACGTGGTTGGAGGTCTCTTAGGCTTGTTTGGTTCTATTGAACTGACATTCATTGAAAATTAGGGATTATAATTTCCCATATTTGTATAACTAATAATATTAGAGATCAGAGAAGCTCAAAATTAGAGATTTGAGAAGCTCAAAATTAGGGATTAGAGCTGATGAAGTGATTTGAAACAAAATTATAGAATTAAAAAAGGAGATAAAGTGATTTCTTACAAATATATGAACGAGCTTGGAATTCAACAGAGATGAAGTGATTTCTGGATAGTGATGAAGTGAAGAAGTTATTTCTGGATAGTGATGAAGTGAAGAAGTGATTTTTGGATAATTAATTTTTAAGTTTTTATATTATAGTCATGGTGTGAAAGTGTTGAAGTGAAGAAGTGATTTTTGAAAAAGAGAAGCTAGTGATGAACGTGAAAGTGTGAAAATGATGAACACGAAAGTGTGAAACTGATGACCGTAAAAGTGTGAAACTGATGAATGTGAAAGATGAACGTGAATATTATTTACCATGGACTACACAATATTAATTTCGGGCCTTATTTTTTGAATTTGCCATGGTGTCAGTAAGTGTGGCAAAAAGTATGCCCCCAAATGTCTTTTGTTTTGTAGTGTATGGTTAGTTACACAAAATATCAATACCTAAAACACTTGATTTAACAATATTCATTACAAAAAATATTGTTAAATATATGATATTCAATAACACTATCTTTGTTCAGCGTTGTTGAATCTCTACGTCATAAAATTAACAACATGCGTTTAATTGGATGTTGTCGATTGTATATATACAACAATGTTTGCTTAATTGAGCATTGTTAAATGTCGCTTCCATGAACTCTGCCTATCATTTAAAACATCCTATATATGGTTGTTGTCGAATGTGCATCATTAAACGACAATTCTAGTGAAGTGGTTGACTGGGAAAAATTAATTGGAAATATTATCTCACCATTATTGAGCCCCTTATGTTATATTTATTTTAAAAGGAAATTGAAAATTGGGAGGGGAAATTAAACTTGAAATGATATCTAGCTATTATTGGGTCAATAAATGATCATTAATACATTTAAACACATATTTTTTATGAGATGAAAATTAAAAATTAGTTGCTTTCTCAAATTATGTTTTAAATAAAAAAAATTCATTTTTTATTATTGTTTATGTAATCAAGTCTAATTAAAATCATTTTTATCAGAGTAATCCACTTTTAATATATATAATTTTTTTTAAAAGTATTGGCCATAATAAATTGGGTGTTCAGAGCTATCCTTAATTACTTGTTGCTTACATGATAGAAGACAAACAAATGTTCAAGAGCTATTGTGATAAGTAACTAGTAGAGAAAAAACACTAATTTTGGCAAGGTTGAGAGAACTGCCCCAATCAAACTTTGAATACTCCATCAAGTAAATTGAAATGGTTGAGAATGCAAGTTATGGTACTACCAAAACTCATGAAAAGAAAAAAGAAAAATGTTGATGATGCAGGTTAGGGTATGTTGATAGCGTATCTTGGTGTATTTTATTGGGAGTTTTCTCCTCTCAACAAATCGTCCTGACAACAGTGTCAAATTGTTGAAAGATTAATACTCTCATTTTCGTTATGTTCTTTTATTTAATTAAGTAAGAGAACTTGGTTTTAATCTTTGTTCACCATCTCGACTTTGTTGAAATAAATTCCAATACCGGTATAACGGCTTCAAGAATATTCCAGTTACGACTTACTTCATTAATAATCATGTAAATAAGTCTTCGTTCTTTGCCCCATCTCGGCTTGTTAGAATAAATTCTAATGCCAGTACAATGGCATTGAAGCAATTACCTATTACATAATTATTAATTACCTTTGAATATCATCTCGATTTTGTGGAATAAATTCCAACACCGGTTTAATGGTATTCTAATATATAAAAGTGATGAATAGTTAGTTGTTATAAACAAATAAATAAATAAAGAACAAAAGAATAATAAATTTAAGTGACTTTATTTATTTACTCCCTTTCGGGTTCATTTTATTTAACAAACCAAACTTCTTCCTTAAGGAAGGTTGGTATTAAAGAATAAATAAAATGTGGAAAGTAAATGACAATAAATAAAAGTTAGTAAGTTAGTTTCATCACTTTTGTATATTAAAATGTGTTTTCAACAAATAAATTTATTGATAACACTTTACACTACAAGAAAAGTTCCTATTAGCCACACTTAATCAGCCACATTAAATAACTTGTATCAAAATTAATGTATAATATAAGCCCATAAATTTATTACTCTAATTGGGCCTCTAGCAAAAAAGGCAACAAAAAATCCTTTTTTCTTTCTCCTCCCTCTTTTCTTCATACCTTTCTCCTTCCTCTTTTCTTCATACCTTTCTCCTTCTTCCTCCATGGAAAATCGGCTACATCACTCAAATCTTTTGTGTTATTCACTTCAAATGCAGCTTCAATCGCTAAAATTCATCTTCAATCACTGAAATTCGCTTCATTCATTCAAATCCCTCCAAATACATATTTTCGTTCAAATCCCTAAATTCAACTTCATTTTTTCACTCACTCACTTTCTCTGTTAACGTATCTCTGTATGAACGTTTTTCTCTCTTTCTTAGTTATTATTCTCACTCACTCACTCATTATCTTTATCTTAGTTCATATATATATCTATGCATGTATTGATGTTTTGCTTCTTGTGATTTTGAATTTCAGAACCTTAACTTCAACGGAGAATATGAACTCGTGCTTCGCTTAATTTAGCGTTATTCAGGTTAGCGTTTTCACAATATATATGACAATATATATGCTCATCACTTTCACAATATATATGCTCATCACTTTCACAATATATATGCTCATCACTTTCACAATATATACATAATAAGGCTTATCCGCCATATCCACCTAGCCATCGAGAAGGGTAGACCGCACCTGATCATCTGTTTCACAATGAGCTGTGTTTTCTGTGCATCTATTAGCAGCCATGTACGATGATCATTTTGTATATCATCGCGTTTTATTGCAACCCGTTGGTGTTTCAGCTTTCATGGTTCTTGGTGGATTGTGGTTCTAGTTAAGCTAGTTTTGTTATTATCTACATATAAATATAGTTATATGCTATCAAACTATTGATAATGATAAAGGGTTGAAGCCTATTTTTCTGGCTTCTCCTGTTGATTTTTACTTGTATTATCTTATGTTAAGAACCAGTTTATAAAACTCAAAAAAGTTTTTGACCTTAATGATATGATTACTATTATGGTGTATATTATAACCCTTTGTCTTTTAGATGAATTTTGGAGTGAAAATTGGAAAATTTAACTGATTGTTGGTACTTTTTTGCCTTGAATTGTGTTCTTTTGCATGAGCCTTAGGCCTTAGCCATTTTGAAGTTTAAAGTTGATGGCAATATAGCTTCATAAGATAGATGGGTCCTTATGATTCCTATTTTAGTTAAATAAATCTTCTATTCCTAAGTGCAAAGAAATACATTTTTCACTTACATCTGATTTTCCTCACCTGCAACATTTCTGTCCCAGAGCCCAATTTGGCTTGTTCAGAGTTTTGTCCTAAAACCCAAATTCACTTGTTCCCCTGCATTTGTCATTTTAACTGCTGCAATTCTAAATGCCATAATTCATCATTTTACTCAAATGTAGTTTTGAAAAATAAGTGCTTTTTTGGTTGGGATAAATTAAGTTTATTAAATGATAAAATACAGTCAATGATAAAAAGTGATGCAGTTATGTTACAATAGCAGATAATTGTTAAAAACAATACTACAAACATCATATGTTTTATGGATCCATGCATGCACGTGTGTAAGTAATGGAACAAAAGAAAGTATTATCATTATTATTACCTACATAATGGGAGAATCTTTCAAGCTTAGGGACGTGGCCAGAGCGTGATAATCTAACATATGGAATGATCTTTCGATCTCTGATC
>NC_032021.1:6353893-6354259 GCF_001865875.1 Lupinus angustifolius
AAGTAAACAATAAACATAAAACTAGATATTAACAAATTCTTGAGGAGACAAGATCTTTTTGAATAAGGAAAATATATTTCTCAACTTCTTGTGAGTTTGAACTACTTAGACAAGTTCTTATGTTTTACTTTGGTTAACCCCAAACACCAAGGTCTGAAATCCTCCTTTTAGTGTATATCCTAAAATTGTAGAATGACAAACACTTATATTCATCACTTAAATAATACTAACCCATAAAAGAGATTAGGTTGTCACACCCTAACCATTGGCAGCTCTAATATTGAATTAGTAATGAATGTAAGATTTTAAGAAAATCATGCTTAACTTGACAAATAAACTAAGTAGTACAACTACTCCTTAGTTTAT
>NC_032021.1:6354359-6361639 GCF_001865875.1 Lupinus angustifolius
ATCATTTTTTAGGTGATCAATCTAAAAATAGCATTAAGCACTACTCAAACAAATAATATTAACCAAAGCACCAACTTGAATGATTAAAATTCAAACTTTTGTAAATTAAGAAGAAATAGAAATTACATAACCTTGTTCAAAAGAAAATGTTTAGGAGCATGAGTTATCCATCCAAGGATTGGATGCTTTTGAGTTCCAAATGAGAGTACAAAATTGATTTTTGCATCTCATTTGCCTTCTCCTTTTCTCCTCTTGAATTCTAAACTAAAAATTACAAAAACTCATTTGAAATAAAAACTCTAAACTAAGAAACGAAGAAAGAACTTCAAAGAGAGGTTCATCATGAGAGATTTCCTTCTTTCAAGAGTTTTTGATCTTTTTTGGTGTGTTTGTGGTCTGTTTGCTTGAAGGAAATGGTCTCCTATTTATAGGCCTCAATGCCAGACCGCTAACCTGCTTAGCTGGACCGCTAAGCAGCTGACCAAACCCTTCAGAATGGGTTTGGTCTCTTGACCAAGTAGCTTAGTCACCTCCTTGTGCATGACTCATCAAAGCTAGTTGTGGGCTATGAGACTAGCTATTATGAGCTACTTCTGAAAAGCCTATGGTGGGCTACTTGAGGTGAGGTCATGGATGACTTCATGGTTTCCTTGATGGTTAAGTCAAGCCTGATACACACCGCCTAGCGCACCTGCTTCACCGCTAAGCTGCTTATTCAACAGCTTCTGAACGTGCTGACTGGGACGTGGCCTGGTGCTTGTTGATCTGGTAAGGAGTCTGGTTCTCCGCTGAGCTGCTTGGTTCGACCGCTGAGCTGCTTGTGCCAAGCTCGTGTCTGAATGTGTCAAGCAGATTTCTGACCGTGCCAAGTCTAGTCTGGTGCTAGGCTGAGCGGCTAAGCAGGTCCGCTCAGCTGCTTGGTTGAGCAGTTTGGTCCAGGTCAGGCTGGTGTCCAGGTCAAGCTGGTGGCCAGGTCAGCTCAGCGGGGCTTGTTCCATGCTCAGCTGCTTGGTTGAGCACCTTGATTTTCTTGAGTTTTTTGCTTTGTTGACCATGAATCTTTTTCCTTCTTTTCTTCATTTTTATTCCTAAAAAATACATAAAAAGGAAATACAAACACAAATATACTAAATTGTGATATTTTATACAAAAAGTATTGTTTTAAGTTGGTTTTTCTCAATTATACTTAAGATAAATGCCATAAAAGTGTATGAGTTTTAGGTATATTTGGAGCTTATCAGGGTATTGAGAGACAACGAAGAAACCTAGGAAAATAATACACTAGGAACATAGGTCAAGGTATTACCAAAACCTAGGAATATAGAGACAACAAAGACCCATGTGAGGATACCACTAGAACTTAGGAAAATAAACCAACAACACATGTTGAGGTACCACCAGAACTTGGGAATATAAATTTAAATTCACATCAGGAATAGGATCCTGCAAAGTATGATTTTAAACAAGTCATGCACGAAGTCCTTAAAAGTATGAATTTGAAACACACTGGACACGAGATCCTAGAATGTATGATTTCAAAACGTCTCAGGTATGTGGTCATGAAAAGTATAATTTTAAAACACTTTAGGTATGTGGTCTTCGAAAGTATGATTTTGACAGGTGTGAGACACAAGGTCCTGGAAAGTATTATTTACAAACACGTGAAGCACAAGGTTATGAAATGCATGATTTTGAAACATATCAGACACGAGATCTTAGAAAGTATAATTTTGAATGACGTTAAGAACGAGATCCTATGAACTATAACTTTGAAATACATTAGACATTGGGTCCTTGAAAGTATGATTTTGAAAAACGTAAGGCATAAGATCATGGAAAGTATGATTTTGACAGACATCAGGAATGAGATACTAGTAAGTATGATTTTAATACACATAAGGAACAAGGGCATGGAAAGTGTGATTTTGACACATATCAAGCATAGGTTCTGGCAAGTATGGTTTTCAAATATGTCAAGAACATGGTCGTGGATAGTATGATTTTGAAACATGTTGGGAAGGGGTCATCAAAAGTATGATTGTAAAGCACAACAAGCAAATTGCCCTGCAAATTATGACTTGGAAACACGTTAGCCACGAGGTCTTGCAAAGTATAATTTTGAAATACGTCAGACACATGGTACTCGAAAGCATGATTGTGAAACATTTAACGCACGAGGTCTTGGAAAGTATGTTTTTGTAACACGTTAGACACAACATCTTGGAAAATATTATTTTAAAACACGCAAGGCATGAGTTCTTAAAAATTTTAATTTTTTTTGAAACACGTTTGGCACATGGTCTTGGAAAGTATGATTTTAAAACACGCTAGACAAGGATCTTGGAAAATATGATTTTGAAATGTCAGACACATTTGGCACATGGGTTCGAGTGAAGTACAATTTGGAATCATGTCAGACACATGGTCCTTGAAAGTATGATGTTGAAACATATCAGACTCACGGTCCTTGAAAGTGTGATTTTGAAGCACATGAGGCACACAGTACTGGAAATATGATTTTGAAACACGTTAGCCATGTGGTCTTGAGAATTATGTTTTTGAAGCATGCTAGACACATCGTCCTCGAAAGTATAATTTTGAAGCAGGTCATGCACGAGGTCTTGGAAATTATAATTTTGGAACAAGTCAGTGACACAGTCCTAGAAGGTATGATTTTGAAACACGTCAGACATGAGGACCTCGAATGTATGATTTTGAGTGGACGTCTAGGTACAAAACTCAATAATATTTTATTTCAATTATAGAGATATAATATGCATGAAGCTCGTGCCGATAATTGTAGTATATTGCATGAATGTAACTATGCATTTATTTGGATGGTTGTAGTATAATGGATGTTGATGTTTATTTGAATGCAATAGATAGAGGGATAAGTTCCATACATAAAAGTTCTATTGCACTAGTCATGATTTTATTTATTCTTTTGGGATTACATAAAATCCAACAACTTTGTGGACTTCACTAAGTGACCTTATTGGCTGTCGTTGACTGATAACTTCTCTTCCATTTCCAGATTCTATGACGAACGAGATCAAAAGTTGTCCCAATTTGCTTGAAAACACCTTTTCATTATATGATAATAACTTGTCTTATTATCATCTTGAGGACAATGACTAAAAGCAAACATATTGTCACAATGTAGGTTGAGTGAGATTTTATTTCCGAAGAGATTGAATCTAAATTGCTAAGTGTTCCTCTTCTGATCTTTCAACTTCAGTTGGGAAGCTATTATTTTCATTCTCCACAAAGCTACCCTAGTTTGGTTAATTGTGGATTGGTGATTGCAATATGTCACCTTGAGGGTGTTAGTTTAATTTCCCTATTTTTTGGCCAAAATACCTAGTGTAGGCACCTGTTAGAATTTCTCTCATTTTCCTAACATATGGATTTTCAACCTATCATTCTTTTTTTTTTGTTATTTTTTTTGTAAACACCCTTGGGTATGATGGTCTAATTTGATAGGAAGAAGAAGACTTGAACTATGTGTATGAGTTATTGATGAAGATGTTCTTGAAGATGATAAATTAAGGTATTTCCCTACTTGGTTGAGAGATTGTGATTTCATGTGATTGATCCAAAAACTGCCCCAATGTGAGATATTGGGAGTCATCCATCTATTGAATGGATTTTTTCTTTTTTTGCCCTCTTTATTTCATGTGCAACTATTTAAAAAGGAATGTTGAAAACAATGATTATGCAAACTTTACGAGTGCTAATATGGCGATGATTATAATAATAGTAATGGTGAGAGAGTGAATTTTCATCTTATACATTAAAGATGAGATGTTTATATCAAAATTTTATAGGACTAGCATAGTCAACATTTCTATGCTTGGGTTAACATCTTAGGCAAATCAATACTTAACACAGTCATTTAAGCTTATATCCTACTCCGACTAAGGATTTCTAAGAAAAAAAATGATGTATGGCTAAAAAATATTTTTTTCTCAACTTTCATCATCTTGCTCCTACATATCCTAGGTGCAATAGGAAGTCAAATTACATAATTCCTGGTAGAAAATGATTGGTGTGTTTGATTGGTTTTAATTAAAATAAAGTATAAGATATATGGATAAAATTTGGATATCTTGTATCTAGGGTAAGCAAGAAGATCTAGATATGGACTACATCGTCTTACCTATATTCAAGAGAGAGAAAATATAGTTCAAGACCATGTATCACTTTTCAACTCAAATAAAATAAGAAGATAAGACTCGTATTGAGTACAACTTACTTGAACCCCGGAATTCTCACTATTAAATAAAATATATGAATAAAATTTGGATCTCATGTACCTAGAGTATGCAAGAAAGTCCAACTCTGAACTACACCACCTTACTAATATTCAATAGAGAGAAGAGACAGTTCAAGACTACATACATTTTTCAGCTCGAATAGAGTAGGAAGATAAAACTTGGGTCAGATACCGCTTACTTGAATCCTAGAATTCTAAGAACTTTATTTTATTAAATAAAATATATGAATAAAATTTAGATCTCTTATATATTGGGTATGCAAGAAGAAGATGCAATTCAAGACCACATAACGCTTTTCAGCTCGAATAGAGAAGGAAGATAAGACTTGAGTATGATACCACTTACATGAACCCTATAATTCTAAGAGTTTTAATTTATTAAATAAAATATATGAATAAAATTTAGATATATTGTATCTTGGGTAAGAAGGTCCAACTCTAGACTATACCGCTTTACCCATATTCGAGATAGAAGACACAATTCAAGACCGTGGACTGCTTTTCAGCTCGAATAGGGTAGGAAGATAAGACTCTGATCAGATACTGCTTACTTGAAACCTAGAATTATAAGAGTTTTAATTTATTAAATGAAATATATGAATAAAATTTAGTTCACTTGTATCTATGGTAAACAAAAAGGTCCAACTATGGATTGCACCACCTTATCCATTTTTGAGAGAGGGAAGAGGCATTTCAAGACCATGTGCCACTTTTCAACTCGAATAGAGTATCAAGCTAAGACTCGAGTTGGACACTGCTTACTTGAACCATTGAATTCTAAGAGTTTTAATATATTTAATAAATTATATGTATACAATTTAGTCCTAAAGCTCTAAAAACGGACATTATCACTTATGATTTATTTTTTTTACATAAAATAGTACATTAGCCAATAAAAAAGTACACAAATCACATGGTACAAAATAAATAACAGTTTAATAAGCAATTAAACAAAAATGGCAATCAGTAAAATAAAAAACAAAAGCTAACCAGAATATATGTACAAAAATAAAAAGGAAATAAAAGTAATAAATAATAAAAATAGAAATGAAATAAATAAATACATAACTAAAAACAAACGAAGGATGTCGTGAAGAGGGCATGGAGACGGGGTCTCACCAGGATCCTCCATCCCAAAAACTTCTCGTCCCCATATTTTAAGTCAATGATATTCCATCAAATCACATAAAAATGTCATTTTATATTTTTCTTAATTTTCTTTTTAAGTATGTGTCAAATTTCCATTGGATTGGGACACAATGGGACACAAAAAAGTGGGACAACGGATCCTCATTCCTCCTAGCAAGGCTGGTGGTGATGGGGGCCGCTATGATCATGCCTGACCAAAAGCTGAGGCAACGAACCTGGATGGCCAAGCATGCAGCTTGGATGTCGCCTTTGTCTCTCCACTATGACCCATTCGCGAGGGAGGCACCATTGGAAGGGGGCTACAGTCTGCAGGGTTCTAAGAGCTGTTTAGAACGACCAAAGGAGGGGGTTGGGCCTCCATATCTGTCGCGGAACATAATTTCACACGGATCAACCAGCACGGAGGCTGTCTATGGTTTGTAGACGACACCCACATGCCTTCTGTACCTGTGGTCTGGGCAGAATGGTTCACTTTAAATTCCATCTTCTTCGGTGAACCTCCATAGAGACAAGGGACTTCTAGATCTGCTTACAGGTTGTGGTGTCACACCGTTGGCGTCCCTAGAAGATCTGGATAGCCAAACTTCACCCCTCTCGCATAAGCTATTTTTAGCCAGAAGTGAAAGAGATAGAGGAAACTAAATGGAGGAGGAGGGTACAACAGGCAGTGGACTCACGGTTTGCCACGAGTCCTCGTCTACTTCTTTGGTTGCATTCTCAATGTCCTGGTTTATTGTTTTTTTAGGTTTAGGAGTTTGACGTATATATTTTATTGTTATCTGATTTTGGAGTAGGATAGTTTTTGAGTGTTTCTAATTGGAAGATGTTGAATTATGTTTAAAAATTGGTAGGGTTTAGTTTAAGTGCACCCTTTAATAACTAGTAGGATTAAGGTAATTGCATTTGACTCTTAAGAATGTATCTAATTGAAACTCAGATCTATAATTTTGTAGAACTCTTAAAATGACCTAGACGAAATTAAGTATTCAAAGCTGATCATTTTTACTTGTTACATATTTGCTAACATTCAAACCATGGTTTGAGTGTTATCAGAGTAAGTAACTAATAAACAAAGTGTACACTCATTTGATTAAGAGTGTCGCAAAAGAGACAAGGGGTCTAAGTCGCGACTTAGGGGTGCAACTAGAGCTTGGTAAAGAGATGAAATTGACTTGGAGATACTTTAAAGCTTGAGTTCGATCACACTCTTCTTGCTATGATGGTATGATATTAGAAGCTCATTATGTTATAATAGCAAAACAACAATGTTTAAAATTGTCATTCAAGAATGCTTATTGGGCGTTGTCTACATGAGAGTAGTAGAATATATGGTTATATTTGTTAGGTATCAGTGGTTATAATACACCTAGAAGGGGGGGTTGAATAGGTGTCGCGGTTAGAATAGCCGCTTTTTACAACTCAACAATTTATGCTGAATCACCCCTAAGATAATCGATTAATGAAAGAAGATAATCGATTAAATGAACAATCTTAATCGATTAACAAAAAAAACAGTTTTAATCAATTAATCAGAAACAATTTTAATCGATTAACAGAAACATGATAATCGATTAACACAACAATTTTAATCGATTAAACACAAACAGTAAGCTATTACAGAAAATGATTAATTGCAGAACAGTTAACCGATAACGGAACGAATACAGAGCTTACAGATTGTATATCAAAATAGCATCCAACACAGCAAATGAACAGAATGTATCAATTGAATCCAATATACCAATTAATCGATTGAAAAACAGTAAAGAGATAGAAAGAGAAAACAAATCCTGCAACACGAATTTTTATCCTGGTTCGTTTGCTATCCACTGCAAACTACATCCAGGCCTCCCGG
>NC_032021.1:6361739-6365641 GCF_001865875.1 Lupinus angustifolius
TGTTCTTAAACTTTCAAGTTAATTTTGCAAAGTTGCTTCAAGTGTTTCAAAGACTTTTACAAAGAGCATTATATACTTCTATATATATTCAGAGTTTGGATTGCAAGTTACATAAGTTTCATACTTGTAAAGGCAATCTGCCATAGTTGAATATTCTTCATTCTTGTAAAGAATTCTTTCTTTCACGGGGTGTGAAAAGAAAGGGGAATAGATTCACTTGGAAAGGTGTTTTCCAAGGGTATAAGAATTAGGGAGTGTGTAAGGTACATAGAGATTTCGGGGTGAGATATTGTAATTACAACTCATAATTCTTAGTGGAAATCTCTTGTGCGGTAAGAGTACTGGATGTAACCTTCGGTGGACAAGAAGGTGAAACAGTATAAAATTCCTTGTGCACTCTCTTCTCCTTATCTCTTTCATTTTATTTCCTATTATTTTCTGCATATTGTTCCGCTGCACTTTAACTTTGATTTTGTAGAAAAAGCGGCCATTATTTTAAGACAACTAATTCACCCCCCCTCTTAGTTGCACTCTGATACTTACAGTCGTAAATGCTTTGTTTTGAATATGTCTCATGAATATGATATGACAATTAAGATGGCTTGAGAGACTAGCACCTAGGTTCACCTCACCTATACTCACTTACTACGGCACATATCCCAGACTACTTAGAATAGTGACTCTAATTACATCCTATTCTAGATATGACCAAATGAGCATAAGGCGTGTTGATTGTTGAGCCGTCTTCAAGCTTTAATAGAACCTTGTCTTCATCAAAACATAGGCAAAGTATTGCTAGTGCTATCCTTGACACTTTACACTTTCAATCTCCCTTTTTTTGATGATGGCAAACACCACATCAAAAAATGTTCAAAATGTTTGATGAATTAGCCTGATGATGAATTTGCATAATGGTTATTAATGGTTGTTTTTCAAAGATACAAAGTTGAAGCGCATTTGCTCCCCCTTAGGTAAGCAATCATTATTACGGAAGCTATGTAAAACAACCTGCAAAAGATTACACAATCTGCAAACCTGCAAAATACATGTAACACAACAAGAAACCTTTCTCCTCCTTTTGATATTATCAAAAAGATACAAGTATTCAGTTCTAGTCAAAAGTCAGAAGAGTTATTATAGTTATGGCAGACTGTAACTAATCAATTAATTTTGGGCGAGTAATCAATCAACCAGCTGTAAGAAGCTTGAATAAATGCACAGTTATAGAACATTTTATCGATTAATAGAAGGTCTTAATCGATTAAATGGACAACAAACAACAACATAGCAGTTTTAATGGCATGAAAGGCTATGTTTATTCAAATTAAGCATGGAATGATTAAGCATTTAACATATTTGAGCAGTTATTAGTAGGCATAATCATTCAATATTGACACATACACCAAACATGATCAAGATCCATTTAAACAAAGGAGTACACTATTTGCAACATAATTAGTACTCAAGCATGAACAAGATAATTTAAAATCATTGTAAAGCAATGTCAAGTTTTAAAGTAGTAATTCAATAGAAGTCATAGAGTTATTATAATCCATAATAAGAGCAAAAGCGCAAAATAAAAGATAAGTTCTCAAGAGGGAACAAGGAACAACAAAGTCCATTAGGTAGGAAGGATAAACTAAGACTCCAAGGGCTCATAACTAAGCATGAGATGGATGGTTTTGGTTATTAGGAATCCTCGAGCTACTACCACTTTTGATGAAGGTACTCAGCTTGTTGAATTCAGCACACAATCTTCTAGTTTGTGAGTCAGTAGTGGTCTGAACATTGTTCCTCAAAGATTAGTAATGTTTGTCAATATAAGCATTCCGACGCTCCTCAAAGTGGAGATCCATCCTATTGTTGAGACGTTGTTCCATAGCATCCATGTACGCTTGTCCAAAAGCAGGTTCTTGTGATGCATGTCCTGAAGACTCCCGCTGAGTAGCAGCAAATGGCTCTTGGTTATCATCTTGATCATCCTCACAAGAGGGTTCAAGATTCACAGTGTTGAAGTCCTCTTGATATTTCCATGTGTTCCCGTACTTGTAAATACCCATCTTATGAATCAGACTTTCACCAATCAAGTGATCCTTGTCTTAACAATCCAACACTATAGTATCTGAAACATCAATATGCAGATAATCAATAACTCGAGAAATGAAGATACTATAGGGAAGCAACCTTGATTGAGAAGTGGAGACACTATACATGACCTTCAGAATCTCGTCAGGCCAATTAATCATGATGTTCTCCTTCACAATAAACATGAACCTCAAATCATTCACTGTAGGCTGTGGATTATTTATGTTCCTCTGAATCCGAATGTAGGCAATCAAGTAGTGTAGGAGCCTATTCTCCACGAATAGCGACCCAACTTTGGTCAATTTGCCTGAACATATAATTGAGGTCTACGCAAACAAGACTTATAAATTTCAACAACATCAAAAGAGTTGTTGTCTGCCCAACCACAATCACTTAAACTAGCACCAATACAGGATAAACACCCATGTTCATAAAAATGTCTTCATTAATCTCAAACAGTTTTCCAGCAATCATTGACCAATACTTCCCATATTTGTATCTAAAGTTCGCATAATACACCCTAACTAGAGAAGGGTAAATGTTACTTTTTAATTCCAAGAAGGGGAGAGCCCCTTGAGCTTGCAAACCATGCAGAAAATTGAAGTTTTGTTCCGCTAGCCAAGTCAAATTCACAAACCGGATGTATTTGGGTTTCTTCCCCTGAAATTTGAGCAACCGAGTTTCTTGCATAATCAATGAATAGTATGGGTCCCTGCGGTCCTGCCTTGCTTATTGAGATGGCACGGCTTTTGGGCACGCGATGGACGTTGCGCGGTTGTCTTGATTCTCTTAGCACGTCCTCTCTCCATTGCAATTGAAACTAATCTGTGATGATGGTTTAATGGAGGATTGAGGGAAACCTAGTGTAGGGTTTTCAATTTAGGGAAAACGAATTTCTTGGAAATAGGAGATGGAGAAGCCGGTTTATGGAGTGGAAATGGAGTGGGGTGATTCGGTTTGGGCTAGGTTAAAGCTTAGGGATGATGTTGGACTTGTTCCTCTGAGATTTGAGAGTAAAGGGGATGAATGGGGTTTTGAAAAAATGCCCGGAAACGCTTCTATTTCTGATATACTGATGCCGTTAATCGATTAACAACATCACTTAATCGATTAACCTGAGTTAAAAGTGTCAGGTTTTAAAAAGTTTACCTAGGTAATCGAGTAACTGGTTGTCTTAATCTATTAAATGCATCAAATACAACGTTTTGGATGTTTTTAAAAGCATGCAAGGATTTCAAACTAATTGTTAAATCAACTTTAGGCAATCACGTATATTTATAAGACTTTTATACATAGAATCATGGATTATACAAGGAATTATGAGCATCCAACATGTTTTTATAATAAAGCATACAAGGCAAATAAGTCATACAAGGCATTTCATAAGCTCAATTTGTTACTTGATTTTTGTTGGTTGCTTGCCACTTTTGGGTTGTTTTCTTTAAGTTAAGGTAAGCATTTGATTTTTGCAAGTTGCTTGGCCTACCTTAACTTAGGTTTCTTCAAGACGAAGTAAGCTACCTTTCTTCAAGGCTAAGTAACAAATTAAGCACATAGCATGCCATGGTTTAACTTGATTACTTTTAGCAATTCATTTTGAGCTTTGGTCTTGATTTTGGCTTGAATGCTTGTCCATCTTTGAATTTATTCTTTAATATTCAGTTTCCTACAAAACTCAAAGGAAATTTGGACAAAAATTAACAAAGAACCAATTTATTTAATCATACAAAATTCACCTAAAAAGTGTTAATTTAAGTTGGTTTTCTACAATTTGCATAGGATAAGTGCCATAGAATGATGGTGAAAAGTGTATACTT
>NC_032021.1:6365741-6366629 GCF_001865875.1 Lupinus angustifolius
GAAAAATTAGTTTTGTACAAGATCAAAACTTATGCATGATTCCTTTTAAGTTCCATGAGATGTGTTTATGATTATGTGACTTTGACTCATAATGCTTCAAACTAAGAATTGAACATTTTTTTTAAAAACTCATTTAGCAATTCACTTATTAAAATTGTTATCAATCAAAGAGATGCATTTCTCACACGGTTCAAGAATGGAACCAAATGGGGTAAGTGTTTCACTCAAAACTCAACTTGTTTGATTTGCAAGAATTTAATTTTGTTTTTCATCTGAACACTTATTTTAATTGCACAAATTTTTCAAGAATCACTAAGGTCTTATTTAGGTTGTAATAAGGCTTGGCTATCAAAAGAAATAGGTTTTTCAAGATATTCAAAGATACTTTCAAAGTTAAAAGAGAGCAAAAATCAATTTTTCATTAAAAACATATACTCCTCTCAACCTCTTTCCATTTTTCCTCCCCTCATTCATTTTCTTGACCTTTTTGTGTAACTTCTCTTTAATTTTCTCAATCTCTTTTCACTCCTTTTTTATTTTGGATCTTTTTTTTACTTTTTGATTTGTAAAGAGATTGAGAATTTTTCCTTGAACACTTTGTTACATGGCCAACCATTCCCCC
This sequence comes from Lupinus angustifolius, assembly GCF_001865875.1. Taxonomy (NCBI): domain Eukaryota; kingdom Viridiplantae; phylum Streptophyta; class Magnoliopsida; order Fabales; family Fabaceae; genus Lupinus; species Lupinus angustifolius. The sequence goes on from NC_032021.1 coordinate 6,366,364, forward strand.
AACTTAATTTCTTCTATCAACCTTCCTTTTGAAAAATGCTCTCTTTTTACTGAGAAAAGTATGAGAGATTATTTTTGTTTTCCCATATTAGGCTGAAGGGTTGATTTTGAAATTAAAATTTTATTTTAAGGCTCAAAAGGGTTAACAAAGGATATTCCTATTTTTGGTTGGTCATTTTAGGTCAAGTGGCTCATTCTAATTGAAAGAACTTGCCTTGATCATATCCTATCAAATTGTGTGCAACCAAGTAAAGAAAGATTCAAACA
>NC_032021.1:6366729-6367013 GCF_001865875.1 Lupinus angustifolius
TTTCTCACTAAGCTCACATAATTATTGTGTTTGGCTTACACTCCCTCACAAGGTTGGTTTATGTACAACTCTTTGATTCTTAAACAAATTCACAAGGTCATGATAAATGATTTTCCAAAAAGTTTGCATTTTATCCAAGTTATAACATTATGAATTATTCACAAATTTTTCAATTTTTCATCTCATGTTTGCTCATAAAAGCTTGTAATTTACAAAGTCATTGATCTTGAAAAATGTTTAAGCCAAGTTTGTGTTTATATACTTTGTTTAGTTTCAACAAATTC
>NC_032021.1:6367113-6367338 GCF_001865875.1 Lupinus angustifolius
ACAAGTAAGCACACTAAAAATAAAAATAAACACTCTAAGGAATTAAAATACACCAAAATTTCATACTTTCAAAATGTTATACACACTCCCCCCAACTTAAGTACTTGAGTTGTCGTCAAGTCAAAAAATATTTTTAGGAAGTTTGTATAATATTTTTCAATAATGAAAAGAAAATTAAAACTAACCACCATTTTTAGGAGAACACAGAATTTCATTCTCCTTGTT
>NC_032021.1:6367438-6368849 GCF_001865875.1 Lupinus angustifolius
CCAAACAACATGCTTTTTCATGAAAATTGATGTTTAGAAAAAAATTACAATCATATTTCAAATCCACGTGAGAAAATGGAAGTCCAAAAAAAATTTATGGAACTTCAAAATACATTTTATCACACCAAACATCCATAAATAAATCCATTCAAAATTTCATGAATTTATTTTGTTAAATGGTTAACCAAATAACACACTTTTTAGGAGTTCTCAAGTTTGGAAAAATTCATTTTTGGCACAAATGTAATAAGCATGCTCTTAGTTTTAAAAATTAATTTGACAATTTCAAAATCATTTACTAAGGCATGTTGATGGAGATGTTTGGTTAAAGTATCACAAGATAAAGTATCATTATTAAAAAGTACATTGTGAATACTTAACCTTTAAGGATTTAAGTGGCTTCCCTTCTTGAAGAAAAAGTCCAACCACTAATCCTTGTTTATTTCAATCCCTTTTATGTTGTTCTTTTGAAAACGTTGATGAGGGGTACCTTCACATCTCCTAAAGTTTTTATAACAACACTAAAAGGTTTCTTAACTACTGGGTTTTCACTCCACTAATTCACTTTTTTCTTTTTGAATTTTTAATTTTTTCCAATGTACAAAACATAAAAATAAAGATGTACAGAAGGAAAAATAAAGTTATACAAAAGATAAAGAAAATGTCATGCACAATTATTTGATAAATGCCATCTGAATATTAAAATGTTCTATTATTAAAGCAATTCCCCGGCAACGGCGCCAATTTGTTGAAAGGGTTTTTGGTCGAGAGGTTTTCCCCCTCAACAAATCGTCCTGACAGCAATGCCAATTTGTTGAAAGGTTATTCCTCTCATTTTCGGTGTGTCCTTTTTATTTGATTAAGTGAACCTGATTTATTCTTTGTTCACCATCTCGACTTTGTTGAAATAAATTCCAACACCGGTATCATGGTTTCAAGAATATTTCAGTTACAACTTACTTCTTAATAATCATGTGAATGAGTTATTCCTTCTTTTCCCCATCTCGGCTTTGTTAGAATAAATTCTAACGCCGGTACAATGGTATCGAAGAAATCCCCTATTACATAATTATTTAGTACCTTTAAATACCATCTCGGTTTTTTGAATAAATTCCAACACAGGTTTAATGGTATTCTAATGTACAAAAGTGATGAATAGTTAGTTGTTAGAAACAAATAAATAAATAAAGAACAAAAGAATAATAAATTTCAGTGACCTTTATTTATTTACTCCCTTTCGGGTTCCTTTTATTAACAAACCAAACTTCTTCCTTAAGGAAGGTTGGTATTAAAGAATAAATAAATTGTGGAAACTAAATAACAATAAATAAAAGTTAGTAAGTTAGCTTCACCACTTTTGTATATTAAAAGGTGTTTTCAACAAATCAATTTATTGATAACACTTTACTAT
>NC_032021.1:6368949-6369176 GCF_001865875.1 Lupinus angustifolius
ATAGTATAGGGTTATGTCGAACCACAAGAAATTTCCAAATAGAATGAATCATATGAATATGTCAAAGCACAAATAATGAGTAAACATATTGTGATGATTTTTTGTTGTTTTGCACATCAACAATTTAATAAGAAAAATAAACTAAATATTAACAAATTCTTGAGGAGACAAGATCAATTTGAATACAGAAAATATTTCTCAACTTCTTATGAATTTGAACTACTTAG
>NC_032021.1:6369276-6371023 GCF_001865875.1 Lupinus angustifolius
AGACAAGTAATTTTATGACTTGAAATCATTTTTTAGGTGATCAATCTAAAAAGAGCATTAAGTACTTCTCAAACAAATAAAATTAACCAAAGCACTAACTTGAGTGATTAAAATTCAAACTTTAGAATAAAAGAAGAAGTAGAAATACATAATCAACTTACAAATGAAATTGTTAGGAGCATGAGCCATCCATCCAAGGATTGGATGCTTTAGGTTCCAAATGAGATTACAAAATGGATTATGCATCTCATTTTCCTTCTCCTCTTGAATTATATGAAAAACTACTCTAAAACTAGCCTACAAACTACCTAAAATGAAAGGAAAAAAAGAAGAATCAACTAGGAAGAATTTAGGATAAATGTACAATGTTTTAGAATTCAGAAATTCATGCCTTTATATAGGTCAAGGTGATGGACTCTCAACTGCCATGTTTGGCAGCTTAGCTGCTCACCATTGGTCCCTATGAAGAGCCACTTTCGCCCCTACTTGACCCCTATGGTAGGGTAGGTTACATCGATGGTGACACCTCCTCCTTCTTTTCATGTTCTTGGCCTTTAAGCAGAGAAACAGTAAGATGTTCCATGAGTTTACCTAGAAAATATTTTTCTAGTACGCCAGGCGCTTAGCGCACATTGTTCCATGCTAAGCTGCCTGTTTCCGCAACTTAGCTGACCTGGTTCCACGCTAAGCTGCCTGTTTCAGCATCTTAGCTGACCTGGCCTGGTGCTTGGCTGACCTGTGGTAAGTGTCAAACATACCTAAAAATTATACACTTTTATGGCACTTATCTTAAGCATAATTGAGAAAAACCAACTACAATACTTTTTGTATAAAATATCACAATTTGGTATATTTGTGTTTGTATTGCCTTTTTATGTATTTTGTAGGAAATGAAATGAAGAAAAGAAGAGAAAATATTCATGGTGAAAAAGCAATAAGTCAAAAAAATCAAGGTGCTCAACCAGGCAGCTGAGAATGGAACAAGCCCCGCTGAGCTGACCTGGCCACCTGCCTGACCTGGATCAAACTACTCAACCAGGAAGTTGAGCGGACATGCTTAGCCGCTCAGCCTAGCACCAGACTAGACCTGGCACGGTTAGAAATATGCCTGACACAGTCAGACACGAGCTTGGCACAAGCCAAGCTGCTCAGTGGTCAAACTAAGCTGCTCAGTGGAGAACCAGACTCCTGGCCAGATTAGCAAGCACCAAGCCACGTCCCAGTCAACACAGTCAGAAGCTGCTGAACAAGCAGCTTAGTGGTGAAGTAGGTGCGCTGGGCGGTGCTTACCAGACTTGACTTAACCATCAAGCAAACCATGAAGTCATCCATGACCTCACCTCAAGTAGTCCACCATAGGCTTTTCAGAAGTAGCTCACAATAGCTGGTCTCATAGCCCACAACTAGCTTTGATGAGTCATGCACAATGAGGTGACTAAGCTACTTGGTCAAGGGACCAAACCCATGCTGAAGGGTTTGGTCAACTACTGAGCGGTCCAGCTCAGCAGTCTAGAATGTAGCCTATAAATAGAGGCCATTTCCTTCGAGCAAAACAGATTGTATTTGAGCATTTCTTCACTAAATTCTCTCAAAAACACTTGAAAGCAGAATTCTCTCATTTAGGAATTCTTTCTTAGCTTAGAGTTTTTATTTTCAAGTAAGTTTTGTAATTTGTAGTTTAGAATTCAAGAGGAGAAAAGGAGATGGCAAATGAGATGCAAAATTCAATTTTGTACTCTCATTTGGA
>NC_032021.1:6371123-6382836 GCF_001865875.1 Lupinus angustifolius
CTTTTAATATACAAAAGTGATGAACTAACTTACTAACTTTTATTTATTGTTATTTATTTTCCGAATTTTATTTATTCTTTAATATCAACCTTCTTAAGGAAGAAGTTTGGTTTGTTAATAAAATGAACCCGAAAGGGAGTAAATAAATAAAAGGTCCCTAAATTTATTATTCTTTTGTTCTTTATTTATTTATTTGTATCTAACAACTAACTATTCATCACTTTTATATATTAGAATACAATTAAACCGGTGTTGGAATTTATTCCAGAAAACCGAGATGGTATTCAAATGTACTTAATAATTATGTAATAGGTAATGGCTTCGATACCATTGTACCAGCATTAGAATTTATTCTAACAAAGCCGTGATGGGGCAAAGAAGGAATGACTTATTCACATGAACATTAAGCAAGTAAGTTGTAACTAGAATATTATTGAAACCATTATACTGGCGTTGGAATTTATTTCAACCAAGCCAAGATGGCGAAAAAAGAATAAAATTGAGTTCTCTTACTTACGAAAGGAACATAACGAAAATGAGAGTATTAATCTTTCAACAAATTGACACTACTGTCAGGATGATTTGTTGAGAGGAGAAAACTCCTAACTAAAATAAACACCGAGAAAACGCTTTCAACAACCTGGCCTGGTGCTTGGTGCTTGATGCTTGGCTTGGCTGGACAACTTTGTGCTTGATTTCTTCATGGTGAAGCAACCTTTTTCCCTTTGGTTTGTTACTTGATTTTTGTTGGTTGCTTGGCACTTTTGGGATATTTTCTTTAAGTTAAGGTAAGTATTTGAGTTTTGCAAGTTGCTTGGCCTACCTTAACTTAGGTTTCTTCAAGACGAAGTAAGTTACCTTTCTTCAAGGCTAAGTAACCAAATTAAGCACATAGCATGCCATGATTTAACTTGATTACTTTTAGCAATTCATTTTGAGCTTTTGTCTTGAATTTTGGCTTTGAATTTATTCTTTAATATTCAATTTCCTACAAACTCAAAGAAAACTTGGACATGAACTAATAAAGAACTAATTTATTTAATCATGCAAAATTCACCTAAAAAGTGTTAATTTAAGTTGGTTTTCTACAATTTGCATAGGATACGTGCCATAAAATGATGGTGAAAAATTTATACTTTTTGCACTTATCAGATATCCGACAAATTTAACATTATTAGATAATTCATCACGAATGATACATCAATTAGAATCAAATGACACACGATTACCTTTGTCGCATAGTTGGCTTATGCTCAACAAATTATGTTCCAAACCTTCTACGTATAGAACGTTCTCGATTATGGTGTGAGTTGAGTTGCCAATCTTCCCCGTGCCTAAGATTCTTCCTTTGGTGTTGTCTCCACAGGTGACGAATCCCTTTCCTTTTAATGACAAGTCTAGGAATTTTGACTTGTCTCCAGTCATATGTCTCAAATAGTCGCTATGAAGATATCAGTTCTGTCCATGTGTTCGAAGACATACCTGCAAAATAGATCACCTACTAGTTTCAGGTACCCAAATTATGTTGGGTTCTTTTCTGTTAGTGACGAGGGAGTTATCTCCCTTTCTTACCCAAGCGTAAACATCACTGGGTATCCCATATCTCCTGATGTAACACAAATGAGAGGTGTGGTCATGTGTGCCACAATAGAAACATGTAGGGACTCTACTTTTCTAATTAGACTTTTTATATGGGCGTGTTAGAGGTCTTCTATATGGTCTATTTCTATGGGATGGGGGAACATACCCTAATCCAGTGTGGTCACCAATATTTCTCGTTTTACTAAGCAAAGTGTCTAATTGGTGTTTACTATTTGTGAGTTTTGCGTGTTTTTCATTTAGTTTAAAATTTTCATTTTTCAAGTCCTCGCGAGACTCACAAGTAGTTGTTTGACTTAAATTATTTTTAGAGCAATCGCATGAAGTAGAAGAAAAAATTAGATCTAGGGTTTCATTTTCCAATTTTAATTCATCTAATTCTTTGTGAAGTTGAACTATTTTCTGGTCATTTAGCAAAATTATTCTTTTTCTATCATCGCTAATTTTTGCTAATTTTTTAAGCTCTTCATGCATCTCAACATAAGCATCGGATAAAACATCATATGAAGGAGAATCAGAAGAAGAGGATGATGTGTCAGAATATACCTCGTCTATAGTATCCTTACAACCTGATCTGCAAGCCTCATCTGTTATGGTCATTAGGCATGGAATCTAGATCCTTGGACTCCATGATTTCCATCACTTTAGGTTGCCATCTCTTGTCAAGACAGTGTAAAACTTTATTAGTGAGTTTTCCTCTAGTGAACATGTTATCTAGAGTAATAAGGTGATTAATAATGTGATTGAATTGCTTATGCATGTCGCCAATCGATTCACTCGGTAGCATACGAAATAAATCGTATTCATGTGTCAGCGTGTTTAGCCTGGCGTGTTTAACCTCGATAGTGCCCTCGTGAGTCACTTGTAAAGTGTCCCACATTTCCTTGGAACTTTGACATTGACATACCCGAAATAATTCATCGTAAGATAGGGCCGAGGTAATTATATTTTTGGCGCGAAGGTTGAACTGGACCTTCTTGCGCTCCTTATCGGTCCACAAGCTTTTGGGCTTTTCTTTCGGTTTGCCGTCCACTAAGTGAAGTGGGACGAAAGGGCCATAGATTACGGATTCCCAAATATCTGAATCAATAGCCTCTATGAAGATCTTCATTCGGACTTTCCAGTAGGCGTAACCCTCGCCACTGAATACGGGAGGGAGGTTAATGGATGCGCCATCACTGCCAAAGGGGTTGGTGGAAGCCATTTAAATTCCCTAAGGATCACGTGGACACGGTTGAGCTAGCACGTCGTAATAGCTCTGATACCACTTGTTAGGTATTAGTGGCCTAGTAACACCTATAAGGGGGGTTGAATAGGTGTAGTGGTTATCAATCACCGCTTCTTGCACCAAAACCCAATTTTTGGAAACAACCTAGTTAATCGATTAACACCTAGTCTTAATCGATTAACTCATGCACATAACAAAATGATCAGAGAGGCAAATTGCACAATTATTTAAAATCAATTGAGCAAAGATAAAGCATATATTTTTAAGCACAGTTAATAAGCATATGGCAGTAAACAAATATGCAAAATATCAGCTACAGATTCAAATTGAAATAGCAAGAAACGTAAAGAAGATTCATAGAGAAATAGAGTGCACAAGTGGATTTTTATCCTGGTTCGTTTACGGTCCACTGCAAACTACATCTAGGCCTCCCCATATGATCTAGGGAGATTTTCTTCTTCACAATAATGAGTAAAAGTACGAATACACACACCAATTCAATTACAAGCACATAGGACACTTCTTTCTTGAAATCTAGGACCCCTAAATCCTTGGTTTGACTCTACCCTTCCCCTGAGAAAACCTTTCTCACGAAACAACCATATCCAAGATTCTTATCCTCAAATCAAGACCTCCAAGCCTTGGTGAAGAATCTCAATATCAGTGGTGATACGACACCAAGAGATTAATCCAGAAATACACAAAAACTGATTAAAACATTAAGGTATACTAAGCACAATAATGCTTGAAATATTACAAGAAAAGACCTAAAGACTAACCCACTCACTAATCACTCAAGTCATCAAGAATCATGTGAGTTAATCAAAAACAAGAAATCAAATAATATCTCTATCAATATTTTCATATAATGCATGAACATGTGAGCAAGATAAGAATGAGCATATGAATATGTAAAACAGTATGCAAAAATCAGAAATCAATTTAGCATAACAAATCTCTTCTCACACATGCAACTCTCTTGAAAAAAAAAAGAATGAAAAATGATCTCTAAAATCAGCCCTATACAATAGAATGTAATGCTACGGTTTTTTGAAAGTTTCCTTTTATTTATAGCAAGTAGTTTTGACAGTTGGATTCGTTGCAAACAGTTAAACGGTAAATACAGAAATCAATTATAACAAATAACAGACCTGTTAATCGATTAAGGCTACCCTTTAATCGATTAACCATGCAACAGAATAACACGGAAAACAATTGTAATAGAAAACACAGATTTAACAGAAAGCAGTTGAGTTAATCGATTAAGTCACCACGTTAATCTATTAACTAACACATTAAAGTACATGGTTCAAAAGGTAAACTTCTCATATGTTATGCACAACATATATACATGCTCTAGCAATTATATTATGCCTAATATGCAAATATAACATGTATGATTAATGCATGAACATACAATTAACTAGATGATATGTCTCATGAATATGATATGACAATTAAGCAATTAAGATGGCTTGAGAGACTAGCACCTAGGTTCACCTCACCTATACTCACTTACTACGACACACATCCCAAACTACTTAGAATAGTGACTCTAATTGTATCCTAGTCTAGATATGACCAAATGAGAATAAGGCATGTTGATTGTTGAGCTATCTTCAAGCTTTAATAGAACCTTGTCTTCCTCAAAACATATGCAAAGTATTGCTAGTGCTATTCTTGACACTTTGCACTTTCATCCTTCATATTGTTTCCTTTTATAATTTGTCATGGCACTCAAGGAGATGAAGATAGGAGGAAGAAAATACAAAGTAACCAAAAAGTGAAGTTTTGTTAAAAGGAATAGAAAAAGGGTAGTTTTGTCTCATTATATTCTTTTGTCTCCTCCATATTGTCTCCTTTTAATTGTCTATAGTATGTTTGTGTCTAATTTGATGCATATGTTTTGTTAGGCAACATTGGATTTTGATTGTGATTAATCAGATTGAAGAACAAATATTTTTCAATTCTTTGAAATATGGCGATCTGAACAAATAAACATTGGATTTTAGCACACTTTCACTATTTGTTTAGAAATTAAGTACATTTAGGGGGCTTCGAATTTACATAGCCCGTGTTCTTTCTAAGTCGACATCAAACAACATCGAATGGATCATATAAAGGTATTAACACATATCTCAAACAATTATATGTGTAGTATTCATATTTCAAGTACATGTACTTATATGTTTATTTGATTTTAATTGTATACACCCTACCAAAACAACGAGAAATATTGCAACTATTATGTGTTGTACTTCATGAAGGAGATCATTCAATAGTGGTCATCGTCGATCCAGTTTGATGTAGAAGAATATATAGATGCACAAATCGTCCAACTTACGGAAGATTGGTCAAATTATGTGCTTAGTTTTAGAGTAAGGGAATAAAATGTATAGATTGTAGCATATGTAATACAATGTATAGATTACAAGCTTAGGGAATACATCATATTGTTTTGGATTATCAAATTAATGAAAAGAATACCATTTGTGTTCAATGTTTATAATTAATGTGTTGTTTGAATACAATTGATGAATGCATTTTATGCTATGTTCAACATGTTGTATTTATAATTATTGTTCTGTTTTGAATACAATTGATGAATGCATTTTATGTTTTGTTGAATGTGTTTTTGTGGATTGGTTTTTCTATTTCTCTATATTGTTGCTATACTTGTCTATTAACTGTGTCAAAAATAGGAATTATAACATTCAGCAATGCCCATGTAAAGGAGCGTTGTTGAATGTATGCAAATTGCATATACAACAATGCTTCTTTAAGATAGCGTTGTTGAATCTTTGAACATCACATATACAACAAAGCTCCTTTAGTTGTATGTCAAGGATTCAACATCGCACCTTTAAAAGAGCATTTTTTAATGTCATATCGTCAACGTCGTTTCGTTCAATTAGCATTGTTAAATGTCATAGTTTCTTATTAAAATACAACATAATGTCAAAAATGCTCCTTTGAATAAGAAATGTTGAATGTGTGATTTGTCTATTTTTAATGATGTTTGTTTAAATAAGCGTTGTTGAATGTCTTAATTCCAAAGTACTACAAAATTTCAGAATTTATAATTAATTCTTATATTTTATGTTTTGTATTATTTTAATGAGTTCTTTTGAATGTTAATATTTAATTAATTGTCATTATTTGAATGAAATTAAAAATAATTAATTAATTTTTTTGATTAAAAATATACATTAATGTCACTAAATTAGCGCTCCATTTGAGTGAGTAGTTAATTAATTAAATGTTTTGTAATCCATAATAAAATAGTCCGGGTGAGTAATAAACTATTCAACGATTCAACAGTGCCCCATTAAATAAGTGTTAAATGCATATTTCATTTGCATACATTCAACTACATACTAAAACAAATTATATACTTTATTATTATGAGTGAGTAATAAAATATTCTGATTTTAAAGATTCAATATTGCTCATTTGAATAAGCATTGTTGAATGTATGATATTTAACATCGTTCGGTATAGATTCAACATCGCTCTCTTTAAGGAGCGTTGTTGAATCCTTGATTCTCACCAATCCCAAGTGAAATCAGACCCTAAAAAACTTAAAACATTTTCGCATTCACACACATTCAACAATCCCAAGTTCACTCATTCAACACCGAAACTCATTTTCTCTCAAAATCACAAAATCACAATCATTCAACCTCAAAATAACTCAACCACTAAATCAGTCAACAACGAAAATTATTCACTCATTCAACCTGAAAATCATTCAACACGAAAATCATTCACTCATTCAACCTCAAAATCATTTACTCATTCAACCTGAAAATTATTCAACACTGAAAATCATATTCAACATGAAAATCATTCAACATTGAAACTCATTCACTCATTCAATATTAATTTGAAAGTGAGTTTTATTTATTAGTATTTGTCTTTTTTTAATTACATGAGTTTAAAGTGAGTTCACTCATTTAGCTTGTATTGAGTTAGGTTTTTCCCTTTCACCTTATTACATGAGTTAGGGTTCCCCTAATAATGTATTTCATGTACTTGGTGAACTTAACTCCAAGCTTATAGGGATTTATGCTTACTATATTTTTTTCTCAATTCCTTTCTAGAAAATGGATGAAGATACATTTTGTCCAGAAAGTATATTTTGATCGAAAATGGATGAGTGTAAATCGATTGACGTAGGAGTATGACATGAAGTAAAATCTTTTATTAGTTTTGCAACTAAGAATGTTGAAAATCCTAATAGAGTTGTATGTAGTTGGTTAAAATGTTGTTACCCCAACTGAGTTAAAAGTTCATTTAGCGTGTCATATTATCAATCAGATTTAAACATGTTAGATAAGGCATGGTGAGAAAATAGATGTTAAGATCTTTACTAAAGAAATCAACACAAATACATGTGAAGGTGATTGTTGTAGCAAAATGGTAAATGTTTTAGAAGAGGATCTTCAGAATTGTCTTGAGATGTTTCAACGGTTGATAAGTGATGCTGAGAGACCAGTACATGATGGTTGTAATAAATTCATGAGACTAGTAGCTGTGTCAAGGTTGTATACGTTGAAATATGTTAATGGATGGAGTGATAAGAGTTTCACATACCTACTTGGACTTTTGAAGGATATGTTGTCAGGGGATAATGTATACCATTCTTGAACCTATTACGCTAAACAAAGCTATGCTTCATTGACATGGACCACAATAGGATACATGCTTATGAAAATGACTGCATCTTATTTTTTAAAGAGTATGTTTCGTTAAAGATTTGTCCTAAATATAATGCATCGCGATATAAGAAGGAAGACTCAATTCCCAAAAAGATTGTATGGTATTTTCTCATCAAATTAAGATTTAAGTGTATGTTCAGAAATGCAAAAGATGCAAAGCATTTGACATTGCATACTGATGAAAGAATTAAAGATGGCAAGTTTGGGGTCTTGCAGATTCTCGTCAATGAAGAAAATTTGATAATGATTATCCTAGTTTTGGTCAAGAATCAAGAAATCTAAGCCTTGCATTGTCAAATGATGGAATTACCCACATAGTGTTCAAAGTAGCTTCAACAGTACATGGCCAGTGATGTTGGTGATATACAACCTACCTCATTCGTTATGCATTAAACGAATATGGGAATTTGATTACATAATATTCCGGTTGTTAATTTTTTTGTATGTGAGTTGATAATAACAATGGCGTCCGAGTTGATGAGTTAGGGTTCATGCAAGGGGATCTTTATATGCCACAATATAAATGTGAGTCATTTATTCTAGAATCACATGCTCAAAAAGTATTCTATGTTAGTGACTGAGCTGATATGATAAGGTCCATTGTTCTTTTGATTAACAAAATAATCGTCACTAATATGGATGACCAAGAACATGAAGATATTAATGTTGAAGATGATCCTGTATTTGCAATTAGGACATCACAATCACATGAGAATGGACCAACTACATATAATGATTTATATACAAGAGATGATCACAATGAGAGGCTTTGGGTGAATCAATATATTCTTCTAAACAAGGTTGACACAAGTCAAAATGGATCAAAAAAAGAAAAAAGTAGATAGAAAATGTGTATATACTCTTTGTAGGTAACGTTTATGTAGGTTATACTTTTTTAGTTCACTTGCAACACTTTAGGAAGAAGTATTTTGGATCTTTAAATCAAGTTTCAGGTGATCAAGCTAAAACCGCATTAAGAACTTCATAAAGAATCAAAACTTAAACCAAAAGTAATAATTTGAATGCATTAATTTCAAAAGATGATAAATTAAAGAGAAGAAATTACTGTTAGGTATCAGTGGTCTAGAAACACCTAGAAGGGTGTGGGGTTGAATAGGTGTAGCGGTTATCAATTACCGTTTTTCGCACCAAAAACCAAGTTCTGGAAAACAACCCAAGTAATCGATTAACCAGTGGGCTTAATCAATTAAAACATATCAGAAATAGAATTGGCAGATTGGCTTCTTGCACAACAAGTTACCAACAAACAAGAAGATATACAACAAATATTTTTATGCATAATTAACAAAGATATGGCACAGTAGCAGTATGCAAAATATCAGCTTAATACACTAATTAAAACAACTTGAATTATAAAAGAGATTGAGAGAGAACAACTTGCACAATAGGATTTTTATCCTGATTCGTTTGCAGGTCCATTTGCAAACTACATCTAGGCCTCCCCTTCTGATCTTGGGAGATTTCTCTTCACTTTATTGAAACCTTTGTATTGTTACATACACCAATTCAATTACAAGACTCTAGACGCTAATTTCTTTCATTTCAAGAACCTCTAACCTTTGTTTGACTATCCCTATCGCCTGAGAAAACCTTTCTCACGATCCAGCCCCAGCCAAGATCCTCGCTCTAAATTCAAGACCTCCAAGCCTTGGTGAAGATTCACTAAATCTCAATGGTGGTAAGACACCAAGAGACAAAACCCAGTGCACAAAACAATATACAAAAACAGAGTTTTACTAAGCACTAATATGCTCAAATTACAACAATGAAAACTCAAAGATTAACCTACACTCAAGTAATACAAGCCATCATGAATGTATGTGAGTTAATACGAAATATATATAATGCATAATCTTTCTCGAAAATCTCTAAACACAATGCACAAACATGCAAGAAAGTATGAATGAGATTAAGCACATGAAAACTATATGCAATACATCATGAACAATATCAACTAAGCATGTTAATCTTTCTTTCTCACACATGCATTCCTCTTCTGCCCATAATGTAGTAAATCACGAAAATATGCTCTCTAAAAGTTTCTAACAATGATTATGCAATACTACACGTTTCTGCAATTTACCAGATACAAAACAGATTTGGTTCCACAAACCTTTTTTCAATTACCCACTTAAAACAGAAAACAAACACGTTAATCGATTAAGACTCCGCGTTAATCAATTAACCATCATATTTCAATACATGATTAAATGATAAAATACTTATGTGTTATGCTTGACACCTATACATGTTTTAACAATTATATTATGCCTAATATGCACATATAACATGTATGATTAATACATGATTAAATGATAAAATACTTATATGTTATGATTATCTATGTAGGCAATACGTCGCTCTTCAAAGTTCTCTAAATCAGTGTGGTATGTGTCATTTAAAGACTGAAAATGTAGATCCATCCTGTTGTTAAGTCGTTGTTCCATCTTATCAAAGAGAGCTGGTCCAAAGGCTAGTTCTTGTGTTGCATTTTCAGAAGACTCCCACTAAGTTGTAGTGTTCAGCTCATGTGTTTCAGCTTGATCATCCTCACCAGATGGGTCGAGGTTCATAGTGTTGAAATCCTCCAAGTATTGCTAAGTGTTGTCATACTTATAGATGCTCATCTTGTGGATCAAGATTTCACTAATCAAGTGATCTTTATAAGAACACTCCACAACAATAGTATTGGAAACATCAATATTTAGATAGTCAATAATGCGCGAGATAAAAATACTGTAAGAAAGCAACTCTGATTGCGATGTAGAGACACTATACATGACCTTCAGGATCTCTTCAGGCCAATTAATCATCACATTTTCCTTGACCGCATACATGAACCTCAAATCATTAACGGTAGGTTATGCATGATTTGTGTTCCTTTGAATCAATATGCATGTAACTAGATAGTGTAGGAGCCTATTCTCTACAGATAATGACCCATCTTTTGTCAATTCTCCTTGAACATATAGTTGAGGTGTCCTCAAACATGACTTATCACTTCAGCAGCATCAAAAGAGTTATTAACCCAGTCACAATCTCCTAGATTAGCACCGTTAGTCGATAATCCACCCACATTCATGAATATGTCATCACTCAGCTCAAATAATTTTCCAGTTATCATAGACCAGTACTTCCCATCCTTGTATCTAAAATTAGCGTAGTATTCCCTAACTAGAGCAGGGTAAATGCTACCTTTCAATTCCAAAAAGGGGACAACCCCTTGTGTTTGCATCCCATGCAGAAAATCGAAGTTTCGTTCTGCTAACCAAGTTAAGTTTGCATACCTTATGTACGTAGGCTTTCTTCCCTGAAACTTGGAGAACCGAGTCTCTTGCAAAATCAGAGAGTAATATGGGTCTCCATGGTCCTGCCTCATATGTTGATTCGAAGATACAACTTTTGGAACACGTGGTGGACGTTGAGCGGTTGTTTTAATCCTTTTTCCACGACCTCTTTCCATTTGTAGCTGAAAGACCGAGTTGATTTGGAGGTTTAAGGAGAGATTCACGTAAAACCTATCTTAGGGTTTGGAATTGGGGGTAAAAGGATTTCTTGGAAATCAATGATGGAAAAGAAGGTTTATGGAATGGAATGGGGTTAGAGTATTCAATTTTAGGCTAGGTTAAAGCTTAGGATTCACATTGAACTTACTCCTATGAGATTTGAGAGAAAAAGGGATGAGGGAGGTTTTGAAAAATGCCCAGAAACGCTTCTGTTTCTATTTATCTGGTGTCATTAATCGATTAACTACTAGACTTAATTAATTAAACTGAATTAAAAAGAAATAGGTTTTTAAACAATGCGCCCAGGTAATCGATTAGAATAAGAACTTAATCGATAAAATAACATCAGATTTACAGAATCAAGAGCATTTTGGATGTTTAAAAGCATGCAAATATTTCTAACTTATAGAAGGCAATATTTAGAAATCACATATATACATAGAGCTCATTTATAGAATCATGGATCATATAAGGAATAACTAGCATTCAACATATTTTCATTTTGAAGCATACAAGGCAAATAATCATGCAAGGCAAAAATATAAACTCAATCAAGATATTTTTCATCAAGGATTCCTAGTTCTCTTCGAAGAACATAGAAGGTATCTCATGAGAGGGGCTTGGTGAAAATATCCGCT
>NC_032021.1:6382936-6385418 GCF_001865875.1 Lupinus angustifolius
ATGATCACATAAAAAGTGATGCCTAATCTCTATATGCTTGGTTCTCGAATGCAAAAAAGGATTCTTGGAAAGGTTGATGGCACTCGTATTATCGCACTTAATGGGGATCTTATCTAAATTAAGCCCAAAGTCCTTAAGTTGTTTCTCATCCAAATTATTTGAGCTCAACACACGCCAGCGGCGATGTATTCTGCTTCTATTATGGACAAAGCAACACATGCTTGATTTTTGCTGTGCCATCCCACTAAGTCCCACTAGTGCTCTTTCGATCCAACTTACATCCAGCAAAGTCGGAATCAAAGTAACCTACCAAGGACAATGAGGCATCCCTAGGATACCATAATCCCATATTTATTGTTCCTATTAAGTATCTCATGATGCGTTTAACAACACTATAATGGGAATCTTTAGGCAAAGCTTGAAATCTAGCACACATACAAACACTGAACATAATATCGGGGCGGCTTGCAATCAAATATAATAATGAGTCGATAATCCCACGATATTTGGTTACCTCGATAGCTTTTTCCTTTTCATCTTTATCCAGATAGCATGAGGATGCCATAGGAGTAAATGCATCTTTACATTGCTCCATATCAAATTTATTTAGTAATTCCTTGCAATATTTCGACTGATGAATGAAGATGCCACTTTCCATTTGTATAATCTGAAACCCAAGGAAGAAGGTCAGCTCACCCATCATCGACATCTCGAACTCACCATGCATCATCTCAAAAAATTCCTTACAAAGGATATCATTAGTAGATTCGAAGATTATATCATCAACATAGATTTGAATAAGTAAAACATGATTATCTAATCTACGAATAAAGAGAGTGGTGTCGACCATACCTCTTTCGAACCCTTTCTCTAATAGGAACAAACTCAATCTACCGTACCAGGCTCTAGGAGCTTGTTTCAGGCAATAAAGGGCCTTCTTGAGTTTATATACGTGGTTCGGGTATTTGACTTTTTCAAGCCCTAGTGGTTGGTCTACATACACCTCCTCTTGAATATAGCCATTTAAAAATGCGCTCTTAACATCCATTTGGAAGAGCTTAAAATTCATGATATATGCGAAGTATAAGAGCATCCTAATGGCCTCAACTCTGGCTACAAGAGCGTAGGTCTCATCATAATCGATTCCCTCTGTTGAAAGATATTTTTGAGTCGAGAGTTTTTCCCCTCTCAACAAATCGTCCTGACAGTAGTGCCAATTTGTTGAAAGGTTATTATTCTCTTTTTCGGTGTGTTCTTATTTTTATTTGATTAAGTAAGTGAACTCGGTTTTATTCTTTGTTCATCATCTCAGCTTTGTTGAAATAAATTCCAACACCGGTATAATGGTTTCAAGAATATTTCAGTTACAACTTACTTCTTTAATAATCATGTGAATAAGTTATTCCTTCTTTGCCCCATCTCAGCTTTGTTAGAATAAATTCCAATGTCGGTACAATGGTATCGAAGCAATCCCCTATTACGTAATTATTAAGTACCTTTTAAAACCATCTCGGTTTTGTGGAATAAATTCCAACACCAGTTTAATGATATTCTAATGTACAAAAGTGATGAATAGTTAGTTGTTAGAAACAAATAAATAAATAAAGAACAAAAGAATGATAAATTTAAGTGACCTTTATTTATTTACTCCCTTTCGGGTTCATTTTATTAACAAACCAAACTTCTTCCTTAAGGAAGGTTGGCATTAAAGAATAAACAAATTGCGGAAAGTAAATGACAATAAATAACAGTTAGTAAGTTAGTTTCATCACTTTTGTATATTAAAAGGTGTTTTCAACAAATAAATTTATTGATAACACTTCACTATTTTACAATTTACACCTCTTTGAATATTCAATTGTAGTATAGTATAGGGTTATGTCGAACCACAATGCTTTGCCTAATAGAATAAATCATATGAATATGTCAATGCATAAATAATGAGTTAAACATATTTTGGTTGTTTGATTTGATTTGCATATAAAAAAATTAACAAGAAACATAAACAAAATAGTCAAAAATTCATGAGGAGACAAGATCATTTTGAATGATGAAAGTATTTCTCAACTTCTTTTGTATTTGAACTACTTAGACAAGTTCTTATGTTTTACTTTCATTAACTCTAAACACCAAGGTCTATAATCCTCCTTTTAGTGTAAGTCCTAAAATGGTAGAATGATGATCACTTATATTTATTACTAAACAATATCACGTCCACAAAGAGACTAGGTTGTCACACCCTAATCTTGGCTACTCTAATATTGAAGTAGTAATGAATATAAGATCTTAAGAAAAACATGCTTAACTTGGCATATAAACTAAGTAGTACAACTACTTCTTAGTTTATTTGTTAAGTGTTTGAGACAAGTAATTTTTCATGACATGAAATCGGTTTCTAGGTGATCAATCTAAAACGAGCATTAAGAACTTCTCAAACAAATAAAATTAATCAAAGCACCAACTTGAATGATTAAAATTCAAA
>NC_032021.1:6385518-6387576 GCF_001865875.1 Lupinus angustifolius
CATGGATTGGATGCTTTAAGTTCCAAATGAGATTACAAAATTGATTTTTGCATCTCATTTTCCTTCTCCATTCTCCTCTTGAATTATAAACTAAAAACTACAAAACTTACTTAAAAGGAACTTCTATGAACTAAGAACAAGAAGAGAGAATTGTGTTTCATTAGGGAAGAAGAATTTCAAGGCAAGATGATATATGAAGTATGATGTCTTTTGTTCGAATGAAATGCCTCATGTTTATAGAATTTGCCCTGGAGTTGTTGAGCTGCTTTGTTGCACCGCTCAGCAGCTGACCAAATCCTTCAGCATGAGTTTGGTCACTTGGTCAACTAGCTTGGTAACCTTCTTAAGCTTGACACACCAAAGCTAGTTGTGAGCTATGAGACCAACTATGGTGAGCTACTCTGAAGAGCCTATGGTGGGCTACTTGAAATGATGTCATTGGTGACTTCATGGTTTTCTTGATGGCTAAGTCAAGTCTGGGTGCACACCGCTAAGCACACATGTGGCACCGCTAAGCACACATGTGGCACCGCTAAGCTGCTTGTTGAGCAGCTTTGACCGTGTTGATTGAGACGTGGCTTGGTGCTTGTTGACGTGGCAGGTGTCTAGTTCACCGTTGAGCACACATGTGTCACCGTTGAGCTTCTGTTTAAGCAGCTTGGGCGTGTGCCAGGCTTGTGTCTAACTGTGCCAAGCTTGAGTTCTGACTATGTCAAGTTTTGTCTGGTGCTAGGCTAAGCGGTTAAGCAGGTCCGCGCAGATGCTTGCTTGAGCAGCTTGGTCTTTGCCAGGTTGGTGTCCAGGTCAGGCTGGTGTCCAGGTCAGCTCAGCGTGGCTTGGTCCACACTCAGCTGCCTGCTTGAGCACCTTGAGTTTGACTTCTTTTTCTTTTTGGACCATGAGTCTTTTTCTCTTTTCTTTTTCTTTCTAAATCTTACATAACACATAAAAAAGAAATACAAACACAAATATACAAGTGTGATATTTCATCCAAAAGTATTGTTTTAAGTTGGTTTTTCACAATTATGCTTAAGAAAAGTGCCATAAAAGTGTATGAATTTTAGATATGTTTGGCACTTATCAGTGCCACAATAGAAACATGTAGGAACTCTATTTTTATTATAAGACCTTTTATTAGTACGAGTTACAGGTTTCTTATATGGTCTATTTCTACGTAATGGGGGGAGGGATATACCCTAATTCAGTATTGTCACCAACATTTCTTATTTTATTTAGCAAGGTATCTAATTGGTTTTGAGTCTCTGTATGTTTTGTGAGTTTTTCATAAAGTTTTAAATTCTCATTTCTCAAGTCCTCGCAAAAGTCATAGACAGTTGTTTGACATAATTTATCGTTAGAGCAGTCGCATGAACTACATGAAAAAATTAGATCTAATGTTTCATTTAATCGATTATGCCAATGGTTAATCAATTACCTGGGTTTAGTTTTTGAAAATTCAAATTTTTTACTGATTTAATCGATTAAACCGCTCGTTAATCGATTACCTGGGCAACTTTTTTTTGAAAATTCAAATTTTACAGTGTTTTAATCGATTAAAACATCCCGTTAATCGATTAAAACCAGTACGTTAAAGGCAGACAGTGTCTCAGTTCTACACTTTTTTTCGACATTCTCGCAACCTCTTTATGCTTTGAGTCTCTGAAACAGTAACCAAACTAATCCAAGTGCAATAGGATTAAGTAAACCTCATCCTAACCCTCTCAAACCATCCGAAATCGCTCTTTATCGTCCTTAATCCATCCAATTCCCAATCATCCAATCCAAACCCTAGGTTAAGTTTGCTTCCTCTGCTCATTCATCTCAGTTTCGGGTTCAACACATATAATGGAGCAAAGTCGTCCAAAACGTGTCAAGACTACAGCTACTCGTGTACGAAGAAGGGAAACTAGTTCACCTTCCACTCGGGACCGCGGTGACCCCTACTATTCCCTCATCTTGCAAGAGACCCGCTTGGCGAAATTTCAAGGTCGCAAACCTACGTACGTGAGGTATGTTGACTTAACCTGGTTAGCGGAACAGAATTTTAATTTTCCGCAT
>NC_032021.1:6387676-6388625 GCF_001865875.1 Lupinus angustifolius
GATGATCTGTTTCTGAATGTTGGCGGGTTATCATCGTCTGGTTATGGTATAGGGGATTGTTCTTGGGTCAAGGACAATTTTGATCCTGTTGATGTCTATAAGTCATTCCTTCGAGACCCTCATTTGTACATTCAGGGTCAACTGACCAAGGCTGGGTCGCTTTCTGTTGAGAACAGGTTGTTGCATTACGTTATTGCTTACATACTAGTACAGAGGAATACAAATCACGCACAGCCTACTGTGAATGATTTGCGTTTCATGTATGTTGTAAAGAATAACGTCATGATCAACTGGCCTGAGGAGATTCTGAAAATTATGAACAGCGTATCATTGTCTCAGTCGAAGCTGCTTCCATATAGTATTTTCATATCTCGCATTGTCGATTATCTGCGCATTGATGTTTCTGATACTATCATCATTGAGTACACTGATAAAGATCACCTGGTTGGTGAAAGTCTTATTCATAAGATGGGGATATACAAGTATGCTATTACTTGGCAGTATCAGGAGGATTATACTACATTTGATCTGCATTTGTCTGATAATGATAATCAGGAGGATATGGGTAATCAGAATGCAACAACTCAGGGAGAGTCTTCTGAAACAGCACCTCAGAACTCTGTTTTTGGTCTAGCTCAGATGGAACCTATGGAGCAACGGCTTAACAACCGTATGGATCTGCACTTCCAAGGGCTGAAGGATTCTTATTTTGCAGGCATGGAGCAGTACGAAGAACGTCAGATTGCTACACCGACAACAAATTTCAGGAGCTGAGGAACATGATTCAATCTAATGCTGAGGCTCAGAATGCTATGTTTTGCTCAGAATTTCAGATGCTATCTGTGCTTATCAGGGGAGATCAGAACATTGCTATGCCTGATGATCAGATTGACCATCCTCCGCCTCAACCTTAGTTTAGAGGACTTTAGACCTAGGCTATCTCACCCTT
>NC_032021.1:6388725-6425857 GCF_001865875.1 Lupinus angustifolius
AATTATGTCGAATAGCTTATTTGCTTTCGTGAATGGCTCTTGATCATATGAGATTTGATGTTGCTAACATTGCTAAACATTTGATTAAATCTTGTATGCCATTCTCATTACCTATTAGCTATTTTCTTGTCAAATCAAGCGCATTTGTTCAATTTACCGAAAAATGAAACAGGTTAATTTGTTAAAACCCAAATTAATTCATTAACTTTGTTTTATGATTAACTAATATCTCTTCCTAGCTTTTTTGACCTGGGTTATCTTTTTGATAATGTCAAAAGGGGGAGAAAGGTTGTTTTGTTGTTTCCTGATTGTGCAGGTTGATCATTATAAAAGCTTCCGATATATGTGCGCATCATATCAACCATGCCAACACAATCTTCAAGCTTATTCATCAAGCAATTGTTACTTCAAATTGATAAACTTGATGTAGAGTTTGTCATCATCAAAAAGGGGGAGATTGAAAGTGTGCATGTCAAGAGGAACACTTTGGAAAGCTCTCCTAATATGTCATGGTTTTGATGAGGACAACTTGTGCCTAAAAGAGCTTGAAGATAACCAACAAATCAACGTGCTTAAGTCTTTTATTTGGTACTAGGCTTAGACTAGATTCTAGTTTAAGTTGAGTCAAGGCTTAGGGCACCTAATACATGTCTCATATGCATATATCTTTTAAATCATTTCATCCATGAGATATGTCATTCATAATATGTTCATGCATTACATAAATACATGTATATGTGCATTCTAGGCATAAACTAAGTGTTAAACATGTATTAACTAAGTGCATAATGTATTTGATGTTTTGTATTTAAAAATACACTTTTAATTGTTGTTAATCGATTAAACAAATCCTTTAATCGATTAACCCAACTGCTTTGAAAAGTGTTTGCTACTGGAACACGTTTTTAAATGATGTTAATCGATTAACCTAACTGTTTGTTAAGTTGTTGTAACTGAAAAACAGAATCAGATATGATTTTGAATCACGTTAATCGATTAAGATGGCGTTTAATCGATCATCTGGGGTTCTGGACTGATTCTTTATAAACTGCGTTTTCAGAATTGATGTCATAACTTCCATGTTGCATTTCTTAGAGAGTTAGAGCATATTTCGTGATATTTGCTGCATCTAGTTGATAGTGCATTTGTGAGTTTAGAAGTTAAGTGCATTTTGTGAGTTTAGAAATGAGAGATTCTATGCCTAACAGCCGTTACTTTAGGTTGCCATCTCCTGTCAAGACAATGTAAAACTTTGTTAGTAAGTTCTCCTTTGGTAAAAAGTTTATCTAGATCAACTAGATGATTTACAATATGAGTGACTTGTTTTTGCATATCGTCGATAGATTCACTTGGTAACATACGAAAACATTTGTGTTCATGTGTCAGCGCATTCAGCCTGGCACGCTTGACCTTGCTAGTGCCCTCGTGAGTCACTTGTGAAGTGTCCCACATCTCCTTGGCACTTTGACATTTAGATACTCGAAAGAATTCATCATATGATAGGGCCGATGTGATTATGTTCTTTGCGCTTAGGTTGTACTGAACCTTTTTGCGCTACTCATCGGTCCATAAATTTTTAGGTTTTTCTTTCGGTTCGTCATCCACTAAGTGTAGTGGGATGAAGGGGTCGTTGATTACGGATTCTCAAATATCTGAATCAATAACCTCAATAAAAAATTTCATTCGGACTTTCCAGTAGGCGTATTAAAAACATAATTGGCAGATTGGCTTCTTGCACAGCAAGTTACCAACAAACAAGCAGAGATATAACAAATATTTTTATGCACAATTAAAAAAGATATGGCATTGTAGCAGTATGCAATATATCAACTTAATACACTAATTAAAACAGCTTGAATTATAAAAGAGATTAAGAGAGAACAACTTGCACAATAGGACTTCTATCCTGGTTCATTTACGAGTCCACTCGCAAACTACATCCACCAATTGAAACCTATATTGAAACCTTTGTATTGTTACATACACCAATACAATTACAAGACTTTAGACGCTTCTTTCTTGAATTTCAAGAACCTCTAACCTTGGTTTGACTATCCTTATTGCATGACAAAATCTTTCTCGCGATACAGCCTCAGCCAAGATCCTCGCTCTAAATTCAAGACCTCCAAGCCTTGGTGAAGATTTACTAAATCTCAATGGTGGTAAGACACCAAGAGAAAAAACCCAAGGCACAAAACAATATACAAAAACAGAGTTTTAATAAGCACTAATATTCTCAAATTACAACAATGAAAACTCAAAGATTAAACCACACTCAAGTAGCACAAGCCATCATGAATGTATGCGAGTTAATACAAAATATAGATAATGCAGAATCTTTCTCAAAAATCTCTAAACAGAATGGACAAACATGCAAGAAAGTGTGAATGAGATTAAGCACATGAAAACTACATGCAATACATGAACAATATCAACTAAGCATGTTAATCTCTCTTTATCACACATGCATCTCTCTTCTGCCTATAATGCAGTAAATCACGAAAATATGCTCTCTAAAAGTTTCTAACAATGATTATGCAATACTACACGTTTCCGCAGTTTACTAGAATTTATAGAAAATAGATTTGGCTCCACAAACAGTTTTTTTCAGTAACGCAGTTAAAACTGAAAACAGTTAAACAGAAAACAAACACATTAATCGATTAAGACTCTGTGTTAATCTATTAAGACTTCTTGTTAATTGATTAACCAACATATTTCAATACATGATTAAATGATAAACTACTTATATGTTATGTTTGACACCTGTACATGTTTTAGCAATTATGTTATGCCTAATATGCACATATAACATGTATGATTAATGTATGAACATATAATAAACTAGATGATATGCCTCATCAATATGATATGTCAATATTTATGGCTTGTGATACTTGCATCTAGGTTTACCTAACCTAGACTCACTAACTAAGGCACAGATCTCAGACTAGTTAGAAATATAACTCTATTGATATAACCTAGTCTAGATATGACCCTTGAGTTCTAGGCATGTTGGTTGTTGAGTCATCTTCAAGCTTTTAATAACTTCTTGTCTTCATCAAAACATAGGCAAAACAATGCTAGTGCAATCCTTGACACTTTGCACTTTCAATTACACCATAATCCAAATCAATTTGTAGGAGCATGGGTCATCTATCCAAGGATGAGATGCTTTTTGGACCGAAATGAGATTACAAAATTATGTTTTTGCATCTCATTTTCCATCTCCTTTCTCCTCTTGAATTAAGAAAGAAAAGCTATAAACTATACTTACCTAAACTACTTTGGAGTGGAAATCCTCCAAGAAAATCAGAAGAAGAAGATGTAGAAGAAGAGAGAATTCGGTTTGAGATAGAAGTGGAATGTGAAAATGTGAACTAGAATGAGAATGTATTTTAAGCCTTGAAGTGCCTCCTATTTATATGATTTTTCCGCCACCTCCGAGCAGCTCTCTTCCATCGCCAAGTTGCTCACCAAACCCTTCAACATTGGTTTGGTCACTTGGCCAAGCAGCTTAGTCATCTACTTGGGGCTGACTCACCCAAGCTTGTTGTGAGCTACTGACCCAGCTATGGTGAGCTACCTCTGAAAAGCCTACAGAGGCTACTTGAAATGAGCTCATGCATGAGTTCAAGTTTGCTTGGTGGCTAAGTCAACTTGACCAAGTTGTTGGGTGCACACCGCCAAGCTCCTTATTCGGCACTGCTAAGCTATCTGCTTGAGTAGCTTTGATCGTGTTGATGGTGATGTGGCCTGGTACTTGCTGATCTGGTCAGGTGTGTGGTTCCAAGTTGGCCAATCTAGGTGCTCTGCTAAGCTGTCTGCTTGATGTAACGCCCTGAAAATTACTCCAAAAAAAATCTTACTCAAAAATGGCTACTTTTTTTTATGAATAATGAAGTCATATAAAATTTATTTCCTTATATTCGTTTCATTTTTGGAACATCACTTTGAGTAACATAAAATGCAGAAAATCAAAAACATTACTTAATGGTAATAAAAATTACTCAATATAACTATACTTCATTAGAATATCCAAAAGCACAAGGGCCTGTGTAGGTATAATTGTTTCCCTCAATCTTACATGCCCCCTCCTGGGACATCGAAAGGCGGTAACTCAGAATCCTGGCAGAATGATCCATCTGAACAAAATGCGAATAGAAGACAAACAAAAAGAAGAGGGAGTAAGACATCTAATGATTACTCATTGACGGCATGGAATTACACGGAATATCACATCTAGACAGACACACCTAATAAAAACAATATACATACATCACATATAAAAATGCACAATGATGAATGATGTTATAATCTCATATTATGAGGATCAAAGTCCACAATCTCAATGTATGAATGTTATGCTTGTTTCATCCATCCTTTCACCAATATCCACCCAATATACTATTCGGAAATAACCAAGAGTACAGGTCCCATAACTAGCCGATTTGAAAGAACCAAAATTATTCCTCGCAAGGATATATGATGGATCTGTTCCAACAAAACTGTCCATTTCAGAACGGTGTCGCATCAAACACTTTCTAGGCATCCCTCTCATCGATCCTGATTGCAAAGAGGGGTTGTTAGAGATCATCTAGTTTGCATTGTAAGCACTGTCTGATCCAACAGAATACCTCATCCAGGAATACATGGGACTTGTCTCACCTAGACTCTCCCTCAAGACATTGCTGACGAATCACCGCCATCAATGTCGTCCCTCTCAACATCTCGGGATTCATTCTTCTCCCGTACATTTCCTCTCCAATACTTCATTTTTTATCATGGATATGCACCCTAACCGAAATTAGCAAATTATGTCTTTTAATCCATCTTTTCGAGTGATCTGCCCATCCTAACACATCTCCCATCGGGAATGCTTCTAATGGGTCTCGGTCTTAACATATAAACAAAAAGAGAATAATTTCGGCACCACTACGAACCATCACTGAATTATCTTGGACGGCTCTCAAGACAAGCCTCTTATGGTCAGACGATCTCGCTTCATGGGTACGACATAATATTTCTCAGCACCGCTGTGAACCATCACTGAATCATCCTAGACGACTCCTCTAACCAAGTCTCTTATGGTCAAACGATCTCGCTGCGTGGGCATAATATCACACCCTCGGGCCTCGCCTTTAACAAAGCAATTCCTTTCTTTTATTTCTTTTAAGAATTTCATATATTTATTTACCTTTACAACTTCTTGATGGCAAACATGCCATTAGGCTGTCCTATATATGAGAGTTATCGTTCAGACGACTTAAAAAGAATTCATGTCTGTATGGAGCCCTCTCGCTCAAGCGAGGGCACATCCATTTTTGAGGAATATATGGCTTAAGCGAGAAAACAATCAAATCTCTTGGTGCCTATTTTAGCTCAAGCGAGAGCTGTCTCACCTCGAGCTAAAACACTCGTTTTCTCTAGACACTTCTCGCTCAAGCGAGAGCTGTCTTGCTCAAGTGAGAAGAGTGTGATTATCATTTTAATTACTTTTCTCAAGGAAAATATTTTTCATTTATATTATATGTTTTTAAACCTTGAATTTAATAATTATCACATACATATCATTCCCATAATAATCATTCAAACATTATAATTCAAGAGTAAACATTGTATTTGCATATATAAACATAACATAAATTGGTATAGGAAATATTGTTGTACATAATCCAAACAAACAGGCAATTGATTAAGTACATGCTTTCTTAATACCCAAGGCAACTCCAAACTTGTGAGGGAGTTTGGAGGTTCGGATGCATATTCGGACATCACTGTGTCACGATGTTTTCTCCCTCACCTGAGTGTGTCGGGTCGCTAGGTTCTCTATTTGCAGGTGAGCTTACTTGATCCGATCTCCAATCGAACTCTTCATTACACCAAAATAACGTTAATTAGTTTTTATGCAAAGATAAAACTTCCAATTTAAAATGAATTTAATTACTTTCGTCCATCCGATTCAAGGTTGAATATCCTTGAATCATCATTTGTCATTGAAAGTCTTAAAATCAAATAACATTCTTTAAAGTAAGATTTTCAATAAAACTTATACCAAAATTATGTCGTAATCCATGGATATACACCAGGCTAGTTCCCAGGAAAGAGAGGTGGGTTGTAAAGACACCCTTAAATACCAAGTCTTTCCTTAGATAGAACCTTTCTAGACATGTATTCCCACTTCATTATATTTTTCCCATAGTTCATAAATCTTATTTTTTGTAAGTAAAACATTTTTACAAAAACTAACCTTTTAAAATAAGATCATTAAGCTAGACTTAGCATTTTTAAAGTATGTCAATTTAAACAAAATCAATACTGTTTAAGTAAATCTTACCATTTTAAAGTAAGTTCACTTAACTAATATTCAACATTTTTAAATCATTTTACCATCTAAAACTTCATAACACTTTAAACTAAACATCTTTTAGTTATTCTTACCACTTTAAAGTAAGTTAACTAAAATAAATACAACAAATTTTCATGGACATCTTAACACCTCCTAATTTTTTAGGAAAAACCTCAAGGGTTAGTAAGTGTTAATTTCATAGTCATGAAAATAAATCCTAAGGTAAGACTTTCTACTAATTTAATATCCAAAATTTCATAACACTTTAAGTTTATGAAGTCAAAACTTTAATAAATCATCTTTTATCCCAAATCATTATTTTAACTTGGAAATCAAAGAGTAAAATATGCTAAACCACTTTTAAAACATAATACTTTCTAAAAATGAAAAATTATCAACAACAACTCATCAACATCATAAACTTTCAAGAATCACATACAAACTTTTTCCTAAACACATGAAAGGTTCCATTGATGTTAAAATCATCACCTTTAAACATATTCAAATACTAACAATAATTTCTAATATTTCCAAACAAATAACTCATCTAACCTTGTCCAAAGATTTAGTTTTTCCATCTAAGAACAAGGAAGAAATTTCAAGATTTTCAATAGTCGAAAACTACATAAAGGTTTATATGATTTTATTATCATCCCCTTTCGTTATACCTTCATAAAATACTTAAAGAACAAATATAAACTCTAATTTATGAATAACATAATAAAAGCTCATAACTTTCTATGAAGTATGAGAAGAAGATGAAGAAGAGAAAATAAAATACTACCTTAGTTTGTATAGGGAATTTAGTGTAAAAATGAGAGAATGGGGTTAGGTATTTATAGGAGAGCCTCACCCTCATCAAATCAGAAAAATTTAATACAAAGTAAGTAGATTTAGACTAGCATAGGTGATGTGTCTAATGGTGGTGGAGTGAGAGGATTTGTTGAGTGATTTAAGGGATTTTGGAAGCTTTTGCATTACATGTGTAACAAGTAAATGGCTCATGAAATGATGACTTCCAACTTTATTGATATGATTTAATTTCCCAGTAAACGTCATGTCCGAACATTTGCGGATAATTTCGTCTAGAAATATGCAATCTCCCAATTTAGGACATTTGCCCGGAACGTCGAAACTTGAATTTCGAGGTGAAAAATATCTAGAGACGAGTTACGGACAAACTTGGTGTCTATTTTGAATAGAAATAATATTTTGAAGCCAATGGCATAATCAGAATTTGATTCCGAGTTACAGAACTCAAAAACACGTTAATGGGCCGAATTTGGGCCTGACAGCAGCTCAAAAACTTTCTGTCACAGAAAATTACGAAACTTTACCAAGAATTAGCAAATCACAAAACATGACTAACATTCAACTACAGTTTAGTCTAATTCAATACCGATTAATTTCTAAAATTAATCGTTGTTAAAATAAATAAATAATTAATCAATCATACACAGAAAATTCATGGTGTTACACTTGAGCAGGTTGGCTTGTGTCAAGCTTGTGTTCTGAACGTGCCATGCTTGTGTTCTGTCTGTCCTATATTGGGTTTGACAGTGCTAGACTGGTGTCTAGGTCATCTGGGCGTGGGCTTGGTCCAAGCTAAGCTGCTTAGTGAGAAGCTTCAAGTTGACTACATATTTTCCACATGGCCAAGTCTTTGTTGAGTCATGCTTAAGCACATAGGTTGCCACGTCATTTGGTAATCATTTTCGGCCTATTTTAAGCACTTTGTTTGTGTTTGATTAATTCTTTTCTTTTCCACCAAAATCCTACAAAATATATTACAAAAGAAATACAAAAAGCATATATACAAGATTGTGATATTTTATCCAAAAAGTGTTGAATTAAGTTGGTTTTATCAATTTATCCAAGGATAAGTGTCATGAAAAGTGTATAAAAATTAGGCATTTTTGGCACTTATCAAATTCCCCCAACTTAAGACTTTGTTTGTCCTCAAACAAAAGGTAAAGCTTATATGAATTCAAGACTTGGCTAATTTTTTAAGATATGATTTACATGATTTCAAATTTACTTAAGCATGATCAAAACATTGTTTTCAATGAGATTTTTCATGTTTTGTGAATTTTTAACACATAATGCTTCAAACATGAACTTTGTGCTTTTGTTCATCAAAAAATGTGTAACAATTTACCTCAGCAAATATTTTTCAATCAAAAAGTGTTTTCGCACACAAGTTCTAAATTGGAACTTCAAAGGGGTAAGTGTTTCTCTCAAATTTTCAACCATTTTGATTGTGGTAATTTGAACTTGTTCTTTGTCTCACCTATTCTCTTAAGTTGAATATTCTACCAAGTATCACTAAGGTCTTGTTTTCGGTTGTAATGAGGCATAGTTTGGACAATCATGGTTTTTTTCTAGGTAATTAAGTTAAAGTCAAAAGAGAGCATTTTTTTTTGAATTTTTTTTGAAATGAAGCATTTTACTCTACTTTTTTCCATAATTCTCTTTATCCAACCTTAGTTTTTGAACCTTGGCTTCTTTTTGGCTTTTCATTGCATTTCTCAAAATCTTTTTCTTTTTCACTTTTTTTACAACTTTTTTTGTTGTTTTTGTAAAGAGATTGAAAAAATTATTTTCTTTTTCTTTTTAGGAAGCCAAGTCCACCAAATTTCCCCCCAACTTAATTCTTTTCAAACATACTTTAAAATTTTATTGCTCTCTTTAGAACATTTGTTTTCAAATTTGGTTTCATGGGATATTTTGAAAAAAAATGTTTTACTTTGTTTGGCTCAAAGGGGCTTATCAAAGGACAATCCTAATTTTTGGTTAGACTTTTGGCCATTTGGTTCAACTAAAGAAATGACATGTCTTGATCACCTCCTATCAATCTTATGCAATTAAGAGATTTAAAGACTCAAACAAGTTTAATTAGACAAATCAAATGGTGATTTAACTTTAATCCTCACGTGTTTGGCTCGCTCCCTCACTTGGTTTGGATTTACACTTCTTGATTTAAAAAATGTTTGCAAAGATCATGTTAAACAAATTTAACTTTCATTTGCAAAACAAATTCAAGTTATGACATTATATGATTTTTTTCACCAATTTTTTTAGCATATATCTCATTTTTCTCAATACAAGCTTAAGTCAAGATATGCTTTGCATTTTTAAATCATGTAATCATGCCACAATTTTTCCATTTAGCCATTTTGAATTCGGTTTTTAAAAAACAAATTTAAGTTTTTAAGAACAATAAAATTACTATTTAAATAACTATACAATCCTGTATATACTATTAACTTTCTTAAAAAAATTCAGATGCATTAAACCATGTTCCCCCTCTTTAAATGATGGTTTGTCCTCAAGCCAATGGAGAAACTGGTTTAAAGGAGATGTTTGATGCATATGAAATTTTCTAAAGAATAACATAATATTTAAACTAAAATTTAATTAAACATAAAAGTTAACATAATATTAAAATATAGTAGAAACTTAAAATATAGTAGCAACATAGTAGCAATAGTACTAAATATTCAAAATAAAATCAGGGAAATGAACTTGAAAGTGCATGTAAGGAAAAAGAGAAAACCAGAAAGAGCTTTTTCAATCTTCATCCTCCTCCTCACTTGAATCTTGTGATCTTCCCTCGGTCCACTTAGTTTTGGCCACAAACTCCTTATAGGATCCTCCTTTGAAAGTGGACCTTTTTCCAAAGATGTTATGTAAGCTCTTGTAGATCCCTTTGATTCCTCGATAACATGACTTTTGTTGTAGATTTTGCATGTGTTGCTCTTGTATGACAACATCTATCTAGGAAGTCATAGTCCTCGCATGAGTAGTCTGTTCTTGGCCCAAGTTGTCAAAATATTTCTTAAGCTCGGCCCAAGCTTGTGTGATACTTTTCTCCTTGCAGTAAGTGTTGATATATGATGCATTGATTTTTGTCTTCAATGTCGTGACCTCTTTCTATGGCCCAGGTACAAGTTGATACTTGCAAAGGTCGATGATCAATGAAGGCAAAATTATGAAAGAACTCCCCTCGTGATGCAATCATGAATAACATCTGAGATGACTACAACAATATCAATGGAGTCTTCGTCATAAATAGAGTTGATGAGCTTTGCTTTGGGTATTGGCAAATCTAAGACATGTGAGGAAGGCCATATGATGGATTGCACAAAAATGGCCCAAATTTGTGACATTGGGATCATGCAAAATCTGAAGACTGGCCCACTTTGATTGAATTCCATGCCTTCCAAACACAAGCTTCTTCAGACATAGGCTTCATCATGTCCTTCACCTTCCCCTGAATATGCAGCACTTAGCTTTAGTTGAAAGGTGCACAAATCATTATCGTCTGATGGTGATGGGTTCCATGGGTTGCCCAAGTAATCATTGATCATGTACTTGTCATAATAGACTTGGGTCTCATTCAACTATGTGTACTGGTTCATCCTTGCTTCACTTGAAATAATGGATTTGGTATAGAATTTTTTCACCACATCCAAAGAAAACATCTTCTTGGGTTGAGCATGCTTTTTTCAACCATACCTCTCCACTATGAAAGTGAAGCCTCCAAACTCTTCTTCATCTGGGTTGACAATCTTCTCCGACTTTGTTGCACTCTTGAGGGTTATTTCTTGATGAACTCCTACAAAAAAATTTAATTCCAACAAAATATTTTGTCCAAATCAAGGAGTTAGTCATAAAAATCAAGATTTTAGAATTTGTTTAGAGCATGCATTTTAGTTTTACAATTTTACTTCAAATTTTGTTACTTTGAGAATATTTACATTCATGACCGAATTCCTTAAGGTCAAAGTAAACAAAACAAAAAAATTGATGCCTAATTCAAAAGTGCACAAGTTTCAAACAAAGATAGGCAAGTTTGACTATTAAATGATGTTTCCATTGTTGATGATTTTTGAACAAGTTTCATGCCAATTTTCATCTATAGCATTTGGCCAACATGAGAAAAGTGTTGATTTTTGAAACCTTTTGCAAAGAAATTCATGTCTTTTGAAATTTTACTTATGTTTTCAACATATCTTATTCCTTTTTGGTAGAACCATTTTAAAAATGTTTTATTTTCACCAAAACAACCCCTCTTTCTATACAATCCATTTTCACAAACGTTTTGAAAGGTATATTGGTCTTAAGATGTATGGTTCAATCAAAAACATTATGATAGAAAGTTTAAAAATTTATTTTCAAGTATTCATGATCTTATTTTCTGTCATATGAGACATATCACGACATTTTTTATTTAATCATGACAAAGCACGTATATTCATGTTTGAAATCAATAAGCGTATACATCTAAACAAAATTATGACTTTTTGAAACTTTTTGTGTTGGGTTTTCTAAAAAGATTATGTGGTTCTAAAAAAAATTGCCAAACACGAAGCTTCAAAAATTAGAGGAAGAATCACATATATACATAAAAAGGAAATAAAGAGAAAGAAGAACTTACATGATGGATGAAAAACTTGAAGAAGAACTTGAGAGAGTCATTAGGAAATTTGAAAGCTTTTGTGATTTGAAAAACTTTGAAAATGATTTGGTGCTTTCAAATCAGAACATTGAGGGGTTTAAATCGAGTGGGTAAATTTCTTGGTCAAAAGTTTCATTTATGAGGAAAAGAGATAATCCCATTTTTGTGGGATTTTTGTCCCCTAGGCACATGGCTCGTGTCAAGCCTGCGTTGAGCACATGGTAACCCTCACTGGGCGGTGGGTCAGATTTCAATGTTTGACTGAGTTTGGTTGAACCATGACCATGACTTGACCTTGATTTGGGCCCTTTTTGAGTTTTTACAAAATTTGTTCTGGACCAATAACCCATTTATATTTTCCCACCTTGCTTTTAAAAGAGTTCTGATTTACTTTCCTAAAACTCAAAGAATTTTTATTTTCAAAGAAAAAGTTTTATGTTTTTTACTTTGATTATAAAAATTGTTCTTCTTTTTGTCATAAAAAATTAATGTAATAAGTAGAAGAAAGAAAACAAATGAAGGGAAAAACATAGTATATATATTCAAAATGTATTGAGTTGCCTCCTAGCAAGCACTCTTTTAACATCATTAGCTTGACGTATGTTACCTATTAAACCAAATTTTTACCACATTCTTTCTATTTCCCTATTGAGTTTGGATTTCCCTATTGAGTTTGGCTCAACCCTCACATTATAGTGCTCTCTTGGATTAACTTCAGTATTAGCTGAAAATGTTGATTTCTGATTTTCAGCTAATTGTTTAGCCAGCTACCTAATTTGAATCTCCATATTCCTGAGAGAGGCATCATGAATAGGTAACATACGTCAAATCAGGTGTGTGGTTCCAAGCTGGGCGGTCCAGGTGCTCTGCTAAGCTATTTGCTTGAATAGGATGGCTTGTAACAGGCATGTGTTCTAACTATGCCATGCTTGTGTTATGATCGTGCCAGGTTGGGTTTGACTGTGCCAGACTAGTGTCCAAGTCAACCAGGCATGGGCTTGCTCCAAGCTAAGCTGCTTAGTGAGCAGCTTCAAGTTGAGTCCATATTTTCCACATAGGCCAAGTCTTTGTTGAGTCATGCTTAAGCACATAGCTTGCCACGTCAAACTTAAGCATGTCAGTTGATGATCATTTTGGGCCTATTTTAAGCACTTTGTTTGTGTTTGATTAATTCTTCTCTTTTCCACCAAAATCCTACCAAATATATTGCAAAAGAAATACACAAAGCATATATACAAGATTGTGATATTTTATTCAAAAAGTGTTCAATTAAGTTGGTTTTCTCAATTTATCCAATGATAAGTGCCATGAAAAGTGTATGAAAATTAGGTATTTTTGCCACTTATCATTTAAGTCTTGACTTTCGCAATTTGACCGAAGAATATTTTCATTTTTATTTTGTTTGGTATCTTTTATCATTCATATTAAGTAGGGAAAATAGTGCTTTAGTGGTGGGGAAGAATGTATTATTTTAGTTAATAATTGGATGCTAATAAAAACGCTTGAAAAACTACATCCTCCGTGCCATAGATATTTTGCTAGAAATTCAAAAATAATATCCATTAATAATGTCTACGCTTAAATGGGGTGGCTAGAGACACATTCTTAGTATTGTAGAATTACAAAGAAGTCTTACATCATCAGAAAATATTGCTTAGGATTTGTTTTATTGCACAGTTTTATTCATAATTCACTAAATCAAGTTGGGTACAATAATAAATAATTAGGTTCAAACATATAGTAAGTATAAATCACTATTTTGTGCAATCAGTAGGCTTGAATGAGAGAGTTTTCTTTTGAATGTCATAGCCAACTAAAAAGTTTTGGTGTGCCAAATTTCCAAAGATGGAAACAAGTTGGTTAGTTGGGACAAAAGAAAAACATATAGTATCTTCAATAACTTGAGTAAAAGTGTTAAGAGCATTCAACTTGATATCTGCGCCACTAAAATGTGCTGTGATCACTGGAACCTCCAAATTGTCACCCGATGGAGCTTTGTAACAAAGGTTCAATGGTGGTAAAGGGGATTTAACACGCTCCAATTTTATCAAAGCTGCGACCGTTGATTCTAACTCAGAGTAAACAGTCTTGGGTAAAAAAGTCAATGTTGTACCAGAGTCAATTATGATGTTACTAGATCCACCAGGACTAGAGGAAGATCTTCCAAATTCCACTCTTTTATTTCCGACACTGAACGCCTCTAAGTTTAGGAAGTAAAAAACTTTATCTAGGAACAATGGAGTTGAGACAGTACCAACACCAGAAACCACAGCATCTTCTCCAAAGGTGAGTTTGCTTGGGAACTTAGTCCTTGAAAGTGTTGGCCCCAAACAGTAGGCGAATTTTCCTTGTATTGATGAACCAAGTTGAGTTATGAGTGAAACAGGTCCATTTCCAAGACCAACTATGCCAGAGCCTGCACCTTGATTACCTAGAGTGTTCCTGGTTCCACATCCAATAACAGTTTTAGGAAATGAGACAGTAGAGCCCTTAGTGGAACTTAAAGTAATTGTATCCATACTAAGATCCCCTTGAGATTGTGAACCATCCCCATATCCAATACTATATTGGCAACTTTGTTGACTGCCTCGAGAAGAGCAAGAGGTTCCGCTCACAGATTGACATGCATTAGAAGTGCAAGGAATCTTTTCATATGTTGTGGAGTTTGAAGGGTCAAAGATTGGAGTGGTTTGTGGGGAACAAGGGTTACAAGGCTCGCATTGCAACCAAAGAATGTCACTACCAGTATCAGCAATACCTAAGATTTTGACTGGCGGTGTGCCAATCGAGTAACTCATGAGGTAGTCACCTTCATTAGGAAGCACGTTAGACTCAACGTTTTTTGTGGAAAAAGAATGTTTGTCGAAACGATTGGCATAGTTAATGGAACGACTAATAGTTTTAGCAACTCGCTCATAATGAGTTTCGCTGGGAATATAAAATGGTGATTTTGGAGAATCACGGTGGATGAGGTCCACACTGAAGCCAAAACCCTCAATGACAGAAATGTCACAAAGGCAAAATAAAAGAAAAATAAGAGATGAATACATTCTTTCCATGATTAATTGGAGATATAGCTTGTTGTAGGTTATTGTTCAAGTCTCATAGTTGAAGGCCTTTTATAGGACTTAATGAAGGTGAATAGAGAGTGTATAGATTGAAAATATTTACTTCTAGATTGTTAAAATGAATGATTATTAAGTTTAGGATATACTTACCTTTTTAAAAAAGAGAGTATAGGCATACTTTTTAATATATTTTTAATAATCCTTTTATGTATGCAGCAAAGTTAGAAATATTTTTTTTTTAATTTATATATTATTCTCTTTTTATATAATTTATATATAGATTTTACACTTAGATTTGTTCACAACTTGGATTAAACAAAATCCTGAACTGATGATTCTTGATATCTTTAGTGACATATATCTTTTGAAATAATGTTGGTTAATAGTGCTAGTCAATATTGTATTAAAAATATGAGAAGTCTAGACATTAACAGTATATGAGTTTTTAACATAATAAAATGTATGAAAACAAATTACATTTTTGTAACTCTTTAGTCAATTAAGAATGAAGAAAGGTATTAAAACTTATAAGCACTTACTAAGACAATGTCTTCATTACTTCAGTTGACCAGAGCAAATCCAATTTTTTAATACTTATCCTAATTATGTATTTATTTGCAAAGGACTAAAAAAGTGTTTGTACGTCTAACAAATGTTTGTTCTACTCTAACGTAATCCTATATAATATAAGAAAATCAAGACTATATAAATTTTTGATATAGAGGATTTGGTTGTTTCTATTTGTTTTAATTAATTCAAAGAAAAGAAACAACACATCATAACTATTCAAAGAATCACTTGAATAAAAAAGGGACTCCTCACAACCATTCCTCCATTCATCATCACAATCGTTCAACTGCGATTTGAGAAGAAAATTTGATCACCACTACTACTCGATCCTTATTACAAATTATTATATTTTTAGTTATAAGTGACTTATTAGAAAATACTGTTAATCACCACTGTTAAAAGAACAAAAGTAACATATCAGTACTCTTCAATGGATTAAAGTTATAAGTGATTATCCTATAGGCTTAATGTAATTTATTAAAATAAAATTATGGATTAGATATTTATTTTGTGGTTAATTACTGAAAAGGTTTTAATAATTATTCGACATTCGTTATTATTTTTTAATTAATTTATTATTTATTATTGGTGATTCATTGTTAGTTTTTTATTCGTTTGATTATTCCTTAATAATTACTCCTTATTAAAATGATTTATTTTTATTTCTAGTAAACAAGGAGAAAGGATATGAGAAAAGAAATGACATATGTCATTTGTCTTTTATAGTTCCAAGAGATGAAATAAGCAATACTAATAACTAGTAGTGCTTCTCAACTCAACAGAGAAGGAAGATTGGGCGCTAATCATTATCTTCTTGTCAACATTTTAAATATGATATACTTAAAGTAATATATAATATATAATTATATATTATTAAATTATTTTTTATTTAAATATATAAAAGGAAATTAGTTTACATTTTTATAGTAATTATTTAATATATAATTATTTGGTAAGTGCTTTTTCATCGGTTACATGATTTTTCCTATTCGAAAACGAAAGCATGACCTTGTCCTGATTGAATACATTTGCTTCCAAAATTTTAAAATGAATGGTTATTAATTTAATTATTCAAAAATACCTAAACATTTTATTATTAATTTTCAAAGGAAAATAATATTTATTTCTGATGAGAGTTTTTATTACATATATTTTATGCAATAAGAAAATTAAGATTATGTAATTCTTAAAAAGATAAAAGTTTAGTTAGGTTTGTTTTAATTAATTTAAGGATAAGATAAGATGTAACATGTCATGACGTTCACAGAATGACTTGAAAGAAACAAGTGACTCATTATAATCATTTCTCCATCGTCGTGATAAATTATAATTTTCATTTTTGATGAAATAAATTTTAAGGACAAGAAGTGGTGCATAATTACATCCTTCCAAGAACAATTTGATGGAAAATAGTGACTAATCAGTACCATTACTATCATCGTTATGAAAATTTGTTATGTTTATAAATAAAAATATTTTAAAGAACAGAACTAACATATCACAATCATCCAAGAGAATGAAATTTATAAGTGATTCCTCACAGCTTCCCCTTTAGACTTAATTTAATTTTTTTAAAAACTGCTACTGATAGATTAAATATTTATTATAAAAAATACAGATTTGTTATCATTTGTTTATTATTAAAAATAATTAATTATCAGTGATTCATTATTAAATTTTTTTTTAATTATTAGATATTTTTTCTTAATTACACCTTACCGAAATGATTTTTTAATTTCTAGTAAACATCTTTCATAGTTTATGAGATAGAATAACTAAGACTATAATCCTGTTAACCTCCTAATAAATATTATATAGAGTAAATATTTATTTCAATTCATGACTTTATCAACTTAGTCCCTCAAAAATTGAAAACTCAAAATAGTTCTAAATTTTTTACAATGGTAGTCAAATTAATCATTTTTAGCATATTTATAGGGAGTAATTTGACACATATTTGAAAATTTTGAGGACCGGTTTGAGTTTTTCAATTTTTAAGAAACGAAATATGGTAAGATCGAAAAACATGGAGGGATGAAATGAGTATTTACTCTATTTATATATTAAATAATTATTTTAATATTAAGTTATTAATTATTTAATTAGGTAAAAGGAAATTAGTTAAATATATACTTATACGAATAGATAAAGGGAAAACATAAAATAACTACCAATGGAGTATTTTATATTTCTCCATTTTATTTTTTATAACTTCTAATTTCATATTTATCTATCCAAATAAATATAAAATAATTACTCATTGAGTATTTTATGTCTCTCTATTTTAACTTTTATAACTTCTAATTTCATGTTTATATAAATTTCTATAATCTATTTACCTATAAAGCCAAAACAAATAATAACCAACACCATGACATAATTTTTATATTCTAAATTTATTCTTTGAACATCTCTCACTAAAAATGATATAAACTTCCACATATTATTTTCATTGCTTTCATTTTTTATATTAATATATCATTAATCTTTCATACACTCTCTTATTTATATTTTTAGTCAAGTTCATATATTGTATTTTTTATACTTCAATTTTTCTTAAATAGTATAATATGAAACTGATACATTATATATCAGACAAAATATATATGTGGGTCGATCGGCACAGAGTGCCGGTCGACACACTAGTTATTATAATTATTATTTATTTATATAAGTTTGTATTATTTATAATTTCAAAATATTTATTAATAAAACTAAAAAACATAAAAGGTATATAATTAATTATTTATAATAATGATTAGATAAATAGGCGAATAAATAATTATATAAAAAAGATTTCAACCTCTCCCAATGATTTAATTCATTATCTTTTATCTCTAATTTGAAAAATATGGTTATTAAATTTAAGTTATGCTCACAAGAGTGGTTTACAGACCCTGAAAGATATTTGCATCACGCCCGTCTGTATTAAAACTATACCTTCACTAACTACATGAACTTTTATACCTAAATTTATTTTATTAATTTTTAATTATTAAAATTAATAATATATTTTTATTTATGTCTCTCACAAGAGTTTTTCTTATTCTTAGTATACCTAGGTTCAATATGGAAATCAAGACTACATAGTTCTTGGTTATAGATTAACTCATGTTAGTTAATAGATTGATTTGATTTATATGTATTGAAATAGAGTAAATAATGCTTCAGCATAGTTTGTTGTTTCCACCTCTACTCTAGAGAGTGAAGTATCAACTCTTATATTATATCTACATATTTGTTTAAGGAGAGAGTAGGGACAACATTGGTTGCATATGTTGTTATAGTCTTTAATTTATATTAGAGAATAAAGTATCGTCTGATATAATGAGATAAGTTAGTTCCTCCAACTACTAAAATCATTAAGTTTATTCTCTTTACATTAAGCTTAAAAATACTTAATATTTATTATTGTGTATCTATCTACTTCAAGAGAATTAAGTAGAAACTTAATCTTCATTCTAAATCTCAACTTAGAGGGATAGATTTTTTAATATAAAATTTATAGATAATTAGATATCTATAACCATCTTTCTAACCGTTTCAAAAGAGAGTTGTAATTCTAATGTGCGCTCTAAATCTCACCTTAAAATGAGTAGGTCTTTTATTATAAAATTTAAAGATAAGTCAAGATTTATTAAGACCTAGCTACCTTTGCAATTTTTAATTATTTAAATAATTATGATAAAGAAAGTATTATTATTATTTAAAAAAACAAAATTTGTTTTTATTTAGAATGAATATCTAATTTTGTCCTTATAAATTTTCACGTGTACCATTTTGATCTTTGAAAGAGTAAAATTTCAAAGTAATACTCATACATGACAAATATGAATCAAAATAATTTCTATCAAGCTCATAAAAGAAAATCCAGATGGAACTGTCAACAAATACAAGGCTAGACTAGTTGCTAAGGGATTCCACCAGAAACAAGGAGTAGACTACAATTGGACCTTCTCTCCAATTGTTAAGCCAGACACAATCAGGGTACTACTTACCCTTGTTGAAGAAGTCTACATGAATCAACCATTAGGGTTTCAAAACAAGGATAAATCTCTAGTTCGCAAGCTGCACAAAGCTATCAATCAAGGGGTGTTTACTCAGGCTTGGTATTCAAATTAGTAAGTGTGATATCTCCTTTTTCATTTACACATCCCACACCTAGAAGTTGTATGTTCTAGTGTATGTTGGTGACATAATTATCATTAGGTCATCCTCCTCCCCTATTCAAAAACTAATCAAGGATCTATGTTCAACATTTGCTTTCAAACAACTAGGCATTCTTGATTATTTTCTTGGCATTAAAGTCAAACACAAAAATAATGGATCCCTATTTCTATTTCAAACTAAGTACATCAGAGATCTACTTGAAATAGCCAATCTCTCTTCCTCTAAATCTCTTCCTACTTTAATGGCTAGTATATGCAAACTTACTAAGCATGGAACTAATTTCTTTAAAGACCCCACTTTTTATAGGTCTATTTTTGGTGCTCTTCAATATGCCACTGTCATTGGACATGACATTACCTATTGTGTGAATAAGGTGTGTTAGTTCCTAGATAGACCTTTAAATTCACACTAGACAGTAGTTAAAAGGATCATTAGGTATCTTCAGGGGACTCAAACTATGGGATTAACTGTAGAACCTACTAAAACTCTCTCTCTGCATTACATATCGTAGTTTTTTGTGATGTTGATTTGCATCAGATATTGATGATAGAAAGTCAACTTCTAGTACTTGCCTCCATTTGGGTCCTAACGTTGTTACTTAGTGGTCAAAGAAACAACATACGATGTCAATGTCAAGCACTAAAGCGGAATATACAAGTTTAGCCTTGGCTTCTCAAGAAATTATCAGGATTGAGTCCCTATTCAAGGAGCTACATGTCACTCATCAGAATCCTACTATCTTTTGTGACAATATAAGTACTGTAGAAGTGTCCCACAATCTAGTCTTGCACAATAGAACTAAGCACATTGAACTAGATTTGTATTTTGTTAGAGATAAAATATAAAATAAAACTCTCACTGTGAAGCACATTCCTTCCGAATTTCAAATTGTAGACATTCTCACAAAGCCTCTACCTAATACTCAATTTATCACTCTTAGAAATCAGCTGAGGATTCAAGACTGCAACACATCAGATTAATCATGCTATATATTTGAGTATCATAGTTGTTAGTGTTATGTTTTTCTATCCTTAGTTTGTTAGTCTTTTAGTTAGAGTTTGTTAATTGGTTTATTAACCGTCTCACTCTATTGTATTAGTATATAAAGGACTCAACTCCTATTACTATAATAACAAAAATCAAAATACAAAACTCATATTCATTCTCTTCTCCTTAGTTTCTCTCTCACTCTAGAATCTTCATCTTCTCATTGCATTCTTACAAGCCTAATTACATTGTTGAATGTTTTATGTTGAAGGTTTGTTTGTTGAAGGTTTCCTTTAGCTGTGAGAGGGTGAATTATCTGAAATAATGGGAACATGTGTTAGGTTTTCTATTTAAATATCAATATATTCAATAATTATCACTACTAAAAGCACACTTGAAAATACATTTTCTACAATGTTGAAGACAACAAGCATTGTTAAAGATTAACTTTCAATTGTGCTTACTATAATTAGTGTTATTGAATATTTAATTTCAACAGCTCTTACTACAATGTGCAACGTTGATTCTTTTTAAATCACAAATGTTGGTATTTTTTTTCCTTACAAACAATTCATCTATAAATTTTGTTTAAAAAAATAAGAAATATCAATATATCATTTTAATTAGAATATTTTTATAATAATTTAATTAGAATACATTAATTATAATATGTATTATAAATTATTTAGAATCTTTATTAGTTTATATTATATTATTAGTAGTTTAAATAACATAATATAAAAACAACATTCATATATAACTTTTTAATTTTATGTCAATATTTTCATCAAAATAATTGACACTAAAATTGCATAAATTTGAAGTTAATATATAATAGAGTTCATAATATCTTCTAATACAACAGTTCTATGGTTAGTTACACAAAATATTAATACTTAAAACATGTGACTATAAAAAATATTGTTAAATATGTGACATTCAATAACATTATCTTCGCTGAACGTTGTTGAATCTCTACGTCATAAAATCAACAACATGGGTTTCATTGGACGTTATCGCATATATAGATACAATGTTTACTTAATTGAGCATTGTTGAATGTCGCTTTCATGAACTCTGCCTATCATTTAAAACATCCTATATACGAGTGTAGTCGAATGTGCATTATTAAACGACAATTCTAGTGAAGTGGTTAGTCGGGAAAAATTAATTTGAAATATTATCTCACCAATATTGAACCTCTTATTTTATTTTTATTTTAAAAGGAAATTGAAAATTGGGAGGGGAAATTAAATTTGAAATGATATCTAGCTATTATTGGGTCAATAAATATTCATGAAGCCATTTAAACACATATTTTTTATGAGATGGAAATTAAAAATTAGTTGCTTTCTCAAATTATATTTTAAATCAAAAAATTTCATTTTTCATTATTGTTTATGGAATCAAGTCTAACTAAAATCATTTTTATCATAGTGATCCACTTTTAATATATATCATATTTATTTTTTCTTTTTTGTTTTAAAAGTATAGGCCGAACTAAATTGGTGTTCAG
This sequence comes from Lupinus angustifolius, assembly GCF_001865875.1. Taxonomy (NCBI): domain Eukaryota; kingdom Viridiplantae; phylum Streptophyta; class Magnoliopsida; order Fabales; family Fabaceae; genus Lupinus; species Lupinus angustifolius. Next base: position 6,410,847 of record NC_032021.1, read on the forward strand.
AGCTACCCATAATTACTTGTTGCTTATAAGATAGCAGACAAACAAATGTTCAAGAGCTATCATGATAAGTAACTAGTAGAGAAAAAACGCTAATTTTAGCAAGGTTGAGAGAACTGCCCTGATCAAACTTTGAATACTCCATCAAGGAAGTTGAAATGGTTGAGAAATGCAAGTTAGGGTACTACCGAAAATCATGAAAAGAAAAAATAAAAATGTTGATGATGCAGGTTAGGGTACTACGAGAACTTAGAAAATAACACACTAGGAACATAGGTCAAGGTATTACCAAAACCTAGGAAAATAGAGACAATGAAGACCCATGTGAAGATACCACTAGAACTTGGGAAAATAAACCAACAACACATGTTGGGGCACCACCAGAACTTGGGAATATAAATTAAATTCACATCAGGAATCGGGTCCTGCAGAGTATAATTTTAAACAAGTTATGCATGAAGTCCTTGAAAAGTATGAATTTGAAACACGTCGGACACGAGATCCTAGAATGTATGATTTCAAAACGTCTCATGCATAAGGTCGTGGAAAGTATAATTTTCAAACACTTAGGTATGGGCTCTTCGAAAGTATGATTTTGACACATGTGAGATACAAGGTCCTGGAAAGTATTATTTACAAACACGTTAAGCACAAGGTTATGAAATGTATGATTTTGAAACATGTTAGACACGAGATCTTAGAAAGTATAATTTTGAATAACGTTAAGCTCGAGATCCTATAAACTATAACTTTGAAATACATTAGACATGGGGTCCTTGAAAGTATGACTTTGAAAAACGTAAGGCATGGGATAATTGAAAGTATGGTTTTGACATACATCAGGCATGAGATACTATTAAGTATGATTTTGATACACATAAGGCACACGGGCATGGAAAGTGTGATTTTGACACATATCAAGCATAGGTTCTGGCAAGTATGGCTTTCAAATATATCAAGAACATGGTCGTGGATATTATGATTTTGAAACATGTTCGGAAGCGGCCATCAAAAGAATGATTGTAAAACACAACAAGCACATTGTCTTGGAAATTATGACTTTGAAATACATCTACCACGAGGTCTTTGAAAGTATGAATTTGAAATATGTCAGACATATGGTCCTGGAAAGTATGATTTTAAAACATTTCACACATGAGGTCTTAGAAAGTATGTTTTTGTAACATGTTAGACACAACATCTTGGAAAATATTATTTTTAAACACGCAAGGCATGAGTTCTTAGAAATTTTAATTTTGAAACGCGTTAGGCACATGGTCTTGGAAAGTATGACTTTAAAACACGACAGACAATGATCCTGGAAAATATGATTTTGAAACATTAGTAATGGGTTCGCGTGAAGTACGATTTGGAATCATATCAGACACATGATCCTTGAAAGTATGATGTTGAAACATATCATGCTCACCGACTTCGAAAGTGTGATTTTGAAACACATAAGGCACGCAGTTCTGGAAATATGATTTTGAAACACGTTAGCCACGTGGTCTTGAAAATAATGTCTTTGAAGCATGTTAGGCACATCTTCCTGGAAAGTATAATTTTGAAGCACGTCATACATGGTGATGACAACCTCTAGGGGATGTCTTTGATTGTAGGACCGTTTTAGCTTGAAATTAAGAGTGTTATAAATCAAAATTCAATGTTGGTATTGATAGAGATTTTTAGAAAAGTTTTAGGATAAATTTGTGGGGAAAGATGGAAAAGATATGAAGATGGAGACGCTACAAGCTCAAGAGCATGATAAGTCAATGATATTTACCACAAGGAAAGATCATTGATAATAATTTTTAGACGCCACACCGAGAGAATGATTAGTCTTAGAACGCCACAAGAATATGGGTCTTGATAAGTTCGAATTAAGGAGCTTTGGCTCAACTTTAGGAATTCAATCCAATTTTACTCAAAATAAAAGTTAATTTCTATTAATGATCAAATAAAATATAAATAGGCAATCTGCATTGCTGAATAAAGATAAGACTAAGATAAAATCATAATTATCTTCTAATAAACAAAATATAATTCCTAATTAATCATGTAGATAAGATCCTAACTGATTATGTGCATCAAATTAGGTTGGTTGAATTGAAATTGCTTGCTTGACTTGGTCTCCACGTTTTTGTTTGATCTCCAATGCCAAAGGTTGCCAAATTCAATTTGAATTGTGGCTGACTGAATTGTGATGATTAAATCAACTTAATCTTCACACTATCTCTAAGCAAGAATATGAGATTAATTCCCATAAATCAAGCATGCTGGATTTCAGATCTTTATCTCCACATTATCTTCTTCAATTGATTTCCCAACCCATATTACATGAATAATTGAAATAAACACTTGAACATTTAAATGAAATAACTCCTAAGACAAAATTAAATCCTAAGACTACCCATGAGAATAAATTCTCATTTATTACACTTAAGAAAATAAATAAATAAACTAAAAACTTTCATAATTTCCTTCCAAGAATATGAACTCCAAGTGACTCTCCTAATTGTAAGATTTTCCTCCACAAATAATTTTCAAACACTTTAGGTATATGCTCTTCGAAAGTATGATTTTGACACGTGTGTGTTGAAATACATTTTTTTGGGGGGAGGCCTTCCCCTCTCAACAAATCGTTCTGGCAGTAGTGCCAATCTGTTGAAAGCGGAATTCCTCTTCCTTGGTGTGTTTCCTTGTTATTTGATTAAATAAGTGAACCCAGTTTTATTCTTTGTTCTCCATCTCGACTTTGTTGAAATAAATTTCAACGCTGATATCATGGTTTCAAGAATATTCCAGTTACAACTTACTTCTTAATAATCATGTGAATGAGTTATTCCTTCTTTGCCCCATCTCGGCTTTGTTAGAATAAATTAAGTACCTTTACATAATTATTAAGTACCTTTGAATACCATCTCGGTTTTGTGGTATAAATTCTAACACCGGTTTAATGGTATTCTAATGTACAAAAGTGATGAATAGTTAGTTGTTAGATACAAATAAATAAATAAAGAACAAAAGAATAATAAATTTAAGTGACCATTATTTCTTTACTCCCTTTCGGTTTCATTTTATTAACAAACTAAACTTCTTCCTTAAGGAAGGTTGGTATTAAAGAATAAATAAATGGCAGAAAGTAAATAACAATAAATAAAAGTTAGTAAGTTAGTTTCATCACTTTTGTATATTAAAAGGTGTTTTCAACAAATAATTTTATTGATAACACTTTACTATTTTACAATGTACACCTCTTTAAAGATTGAATAGTAGTATAGTATAGGGTTGTGTCAAACCACAAGAAATTGCCTAATAGAGTGAATCATATGAACATGTCAATGCACAAATAATGAGTTAGACATATTTTGGTGGATTTTGTTTTGAATTGCATATAAACAATTTAACAAGAAACATAAACTAAATTTTTAACAAGAAAAATAAACCAACAACACATGTTGGGGCACCACCAGAACTTGGGAATATAAATTTAAATTCACATCAGGAATAGGGTCCTGTAGAGTATAATTTTAAACAAGTTATGCATGAAGTCCTTGAAAGTATGAATTTGAAACACGTCGGACACGAGATCCTAGAATGTATGATTTCAAAACGTCTCATGCATAAGGTCGTGGAAAGTATAATTTTCAAACACTTTAGGAATTGGCTCTTCGAAAGTATGATTTTGACACATGTGAGATATAAGGTCCTGGAAAGTATTATTTACAAACACGTTAAGCACAAGGTTATGAAATGTGTGATTTTGAAACATGTTAGACACGAGATCTTAGAAAGTATAATTTTGAATAACGTGAAGCTCGAGATCCAATAAACTATAACTTTGAAATACATTAGACACGGGATCCTTGAAAGTATGACTTTGAAAAACGTAAGGCATGGGATAATGGAAAGTATGGTTTTGACATACATCAGGCATGAGATACTAGTAAGTATGATTTTGATACACATAAGGCACAAGGGCATGGAAAGTGTGATTTTGACACATATCAAGCATAAGTTCTGGAAAGTATGGTTTTCAAATATATCAAGAACATGGTCGTGGATAGTATGATTTTGAAACATGTTGGGAAGGGGCCATCAAAAGAATGATTGTAAAACACAACAAGCACTTTGTCTTGGAAATTATGACTTCGAAATACGTCTGCGACGAGGTCTTGGAAAGTATGAATTTGAAATACGTCAGACACATGGTCCTGGAAAGTATGATTTTAAAACATTTCACGCATGAGGTCTTAGAAAGTATGTTTTTGTAACATGTTAGACACAACATCTTGGAAAATATTATATTAAAATACGCAAGGCATGAGTTCTTAGAAATTTTAATTTTGAAACGCATTAGGCACATGGTCTTGGAAAGTATGACTTTAAAACACAACAGACAAGGATCCTGGAAAATATGATTTTGAAATATTAGTAATGGATTCGCGTGAAGTACGATTTAGAATCATGTTGGACACGTGGTCCTTGAAAGTATGATGTTGAAACATATCAGGCTCACGGTCCTCGAAAGTGTGATTTTGAAACATATCAGGCTCACGGTCCTCGAAAGTGTGATTTTGAAACATATCAGGCTCACGGTCCTCGAAAGTGTGATTTTGAAACATATCAGGCTCACGGTCCTCGAAAGTGTGATTTTGAAACACATGAGGCACGCAGTTCTGGAAATATGATTTTGAAACACGTTAGCCACATGGTCTTGAGAATAATGTTTTTGAAGCATGTTAGGCACATCATCTTGGAAAGTATAATTTTGGAGCACGTCATACATGGGGTCTTGGAAAGTATGATTTTGGAACAAGTGAGTGACACAATCCTAGAAGGTATGATTTTGAAACACGTCAGACATGAGGACCTGGAAGGTATGATTTTGAGTGGACGTCTAGGTACATAACTCAATAATATTTTATTTCAATTACGGGGATATACGATGCATGAAGCTCGTGCCGATGATTGTAGTATAATTCATGAATGTAACTACGCATTTATTTGGATGGTTGTAGTATAATGGATGTTGATGTTTATTTGAATGAAATATAAAGACAGATAAGTTCCATACATGAATGTTCTATTGCACTACTCATGATTTTATTTATTCTTTTGGGATTACATAAAATCCAAAAACTTTGTGAACTTCACTAAGTGACCTCTATTGGTTGTCGTTGACTGATAACTACTCTTCCATTTCCAGATTCTAAGACGAACAAGATCAAAAATTGTCCTAGTTTGCTTGGAAAAACCTTTTCACTATACGATAATAACTTGTCTTATTGTCATCTTTGTTAGGTATTAGTGGCAGAATACATCTACAGGGGGGCGTTGAATAGGTGTGGCGGAGCTCGAGTTCCACTTTTTGGTTTTTACACACTTGCTAAAAATGTCCAGTTAATCGATTAATCACTATTCATAATCGATTAGCTAGTAATAGAAACAAAATTACCAGATCAAGTTTTGCACAGTTATTTACAAACAGATAACCAGAGATACAACATATATTTTTATGCAATATTAAATAGGATATAGCAAGGTATAAGCATGCAAAATATCAGCTTCAAACTCGAATTAAAACATCTTGAAATATAAAAGAGAAAGGGGTAGAAAAGATTGCGCAATGATTTTATCCTGGTTCGTTTTTCTGTCCACTGCAAAACTACATCCAATCCTCCCCTCTGATCTAGGATATTTTCCTTCTTCACTATAGAACACAATGTATCGTTACATACACGCTTCCAATTACAAGACTCGAACGCTTCTTTCTTAGAACCCGAAGAACTTCGTTACCCTTGGTTTGACCTTTCCCAAAACCGCCTCCTCAAGAAAACCTTTCTTACCGCGATTCGGCCCCAACCAAGGTATTTTTCTTTATCCCAAGACCTCCAAGTCTTTGTGAAGAACACCTTACCTAACCGCAGCTAGGATGTTCCCAATCCTTGAATTACAATGCTTTGAGTTATGAATGAGTACTTAATACTCAGATATTACAATAAAGATCAAAGACTAAAACCTAAGCAAGAACTCACAAGACTTTCTAGTCTAATATGAATGTACATGCATGAGGTTTATGAAAATATGCAATCATAAAAAAACCATCTCCTTTTCTTTCCAAGAAACACAAGAATGATGCAAGAAAGCTTTTCAAAGAACATGCAATATGAATATGAAACTTATAGCATTAGCATGATCTAATCTTTCTCCTAATGCAACATGCAATATTTTCTCCTAGAGATAACAGTGAGTAACTCGAAAATTTGCAGAGAGAATGATTGAAAAATGTATGGATTCTTATGCCACATATGTTGAGATTTCAGTTTAAATATAAATCTGTCTAAAGTCCTAGTTAATAGATTAAGTACCCATTTAATCAATTAATGGATTGTTGAAAATAATTGTTTTCATTTTTTCAATTTTCTGTTGAAACTGTGATTCTGTTAATCGATTAACACTATTCATAATTGATTAAGTTAATGGATTAACAAAATTTATAATCCATTGAACACTGTAAAATCAGCTTGGTAATGCATCGTGAACTACCTATATGATATATGCTCATGGAATACATGATTTCCAAATATAATACCTTTAATGCACAAAATCAATGTATTCAAATGCATGAACCTAATTATCATATATTTTTAGATGATGTCTCATTTTAGTGGATTAATTACTTTATTAAGTCTTATGAGACTCACACCTAGGTTTACCTAACCTAGACTCAATATTTATGGCAAGCATCTTAGACTTCTAAAAAGATAATAAAGAATTATAACGTAAGTCTAATAAGTCACCACTTGAGCCCTCGGCATGTTGATTATTGAGATATCTTCAAGCTTTAACTAACTCATTGTCTTCATCAAAACATAGACAAAACATTGCTAGTGAAAACCTTGACACTTTGCACTTTCAATCTTGAGGACAATTGACTAAAAGCAAACATATTGCCTCAATGTAGGTTGATTGAGACTTTATTTCCAAAGAGATTGAATCTAAATTGCTAAGTGTGCCTCTTACGAACTTTCAAATTCAATTGGGAAGATATTATTTTCATTCTCCATAAAGCTACCGTAGTTTGGTTAATTGTGGATTGGTGATTGCAATTTGTCACCTTGAGGGTGTTAGTTTAATTTCCATAATTTTTACCCAAAACACCTAGTGAAGGCACCTGTTAGAATTTCTCTCATTTTCCTAACATATGGATTTTCAACTTATCATTCTTTTTTTTTAATATTTTTTTTGTTGCTATATTTTTTGTAAATACCCTTGGGTATGATGGTCTAATTTGATAGGAAGCAGAAGACTTGAACTATGTGTATGAGTTATTGCTAAAGATGTTCTCGAAGATGATAAATTAAGATATTTCCCTACTTGGTTGAGAGATTGTCATTTCATGTGATTGATCCAAAAACTAACCCAATGTGAGATATTGGGAGACATCCATCTATTGAAATGATTTTTTTTATTTTGCCCTCTTTATTTCACGCGCAACTATTTAAAAAGGAATATTAAAAACAATGATTATGCAAACTTTAGGAGTGTTGGGATTGATGGTTTATGTTTGGGCTTTGACTTGATGATGATAAATTTAATATAATGTTTGGCGATGATTATAATGATAATAATGGTGATAGAGTGCATTTTCATCTTATACATTAAAGATAAGATGTTTGTATCAAAATTTTATAGGACTAGCATAGTCAACATTTCCGCGCTTGGGTTAACATCTTAGGCAAATCCATACTAAACACGTTCATTTATGCTTATATCTTACCCCGATTAAGGATTTGTAAGAAAAAAATGATATATCGCTAAAAAATATTTTTTTCTCAACATTCATCATCTTGCTCCTACATATCCTAGGTGTAATAGGGAAGTCAAATTACATAATTCTTGGTAGAAAATGATTGGTGTGTTTGATTGGTTTTAATTAAAATAAAGTATCAGATATTTGGATAAAATTTGGATATCTTGTATCTAGGGTAAGAAGAAGATCTAAATCTGGACTACATCGTCCTACTTATATTCGAGAGAGAAAATATAGTTCAAGACCACGTATCACTTTTCAACTCGAATAGAGTAGGAAGATAAGACTCGTATTGAGTACAACTTACTTGAATCCTAGAACTCTCACTATTAAATAAAATATATGAATAAAATTTGGATCTATTGTACCTTCGGTATGCAAGAAGGTCCAACTCTAAACTACACCACCTTACTCATATTCAATAGAGAAAAGAGGCAGTTCAAGACTGCATACAATTTTTCAGCTCGAATAGAGTAGGAAAATAAAACTTGGGTCAAATACCGCTTACTTGAATCCTAGAATTCTAAGAACTTTAATTTATTAAATAAAAATATATGAATAAATTTTAGATCTCCTGTATATTGGGTATGCAAGAAGAAGAGGCAATTCAAGACCGCATAACGCTTTTCAGCTTGAATAGAAAAGGAAGATAAGACTCGAGTATGATACCACTTACCTGAACCCTATAATTCTAAGAGTTTTAATTTATTAAATAAAATATATGAATAAAATTTAGACATATTGTATCTAGGGTAAGCAAGAAGGTCCAACTCTAGACTATACCGCTTTACCCATATTCAAGATAGAAGACACAATTGAAGACCGTGGATTGCTTTTCAGCTCAAATAGGGTAGGAAGATAAGATTCAGATCAGATACTGCTTACTTGAAACCTAGAATTATAAGAGTTTTAATTTAATAAATAAAATATATGAACAAAATTTAGATCTCTTGTAACTATGGTAAACAAAAAGGCCCAACTATGGATTGCACCACCTTATCCATTTTCGAGAGAGGGAAGAGGCATTTCAAGACCGTGTGCCGCTTTTCAACTCGAATAGAGTATGAATATAAGACTCGAGTCGGACACTGCTTACTTGAACCATTAAATTCTAAGAGTTTTAATATATTTTATAAATTATAGTGATAAAATTTAGCCCTAAAGCTCTAAAAAGGGACATTATCACATAAAATAGTACATTAGACAATAAAAAAGTACACAAATCGCATGGTACAAAATAAATAACAGGTTAATAAGCAATTAAACAAAAATGGCAATCAGTAAAATAAAAAACAAAAGCTAACCAGAATATATGTACAGAAATAAAAAGGAAATAAAAATAATAAATAATAAAAATAGAAATGAAATAAATAAATACATAACTATAAACAAACAAAAAAGAAAAAGAAAAAGGAAAGCATAAAAGAAGGGTTACGGGAGGGGGAAGATGTCATCGTCCCCAAATGAAATCCCGAGGTTGTCGTGAAGAAGGCATGGAGACAGTGGCGGGGTCTCCTAGCCAGGCTGGTGGTGATGGGGGCCGCTATCACCATGCCTGACCAAAAGCTGAGGCAAAGAAACTAGATGGCGAAGCATGCAGCTTAGATGTCGCCTTCGTGTCTCCACCATGACCCATTCGCGAGGGAGGCACCATTGGAAGGAGGCTACGGTCTGCAGGGTTCTAAGAGCTGTTTGGAACGATCAAAGGAGGGGGTTGGGCCTCCATGTCCATCGTGGAACATAATTTCACACAGATCAACTAGCACGGAGGCTGTCCATGGTTTGTAGACGACACCCACATGCCTTCTGTACCTGCGGTCTGGGCAGAATGGTTCACTTTAAATTCCATCTTCTTCGGTGAACCTCGATAGAGACAAGGGACTTCTAGATCTGCTTACAGGTTGTGGTGTCACACCGTTGGCGTCCCTAGAAGATCTGGGTAGCCAAACTTCACCCCTCTCGCATAAGCTATTTTGAGCCAGAAGTGAAAGAGATAGAGGAAACTAAATGGAGGAGGAGGGTACCACAGGCAGTGGACTCACGGTTTGCCACGAGTCCTCGTCTACTTCTTTGGTTGCATTCTCAATGTCCTGGTTTATTGTTTTTTTAGGTTTAGGAGGTTGACGTATATATTTTATTGTTATCTGATTTTGGATTAGGATAGTTGTTGAGTGTTTCTAATTGGAAGATGTTGAATTATGTTTAAAAATTGGTAGTGTTTAGTTCAAGTGCACCCTTTAATAACTAGTAGGATTAGGGTAATTGCATTTGACTCTTAAGAATGTATCTAATTGAAACTCAGATCTATAACTTTTTAGAACTCTTAAAATGATCTAGACGAAATTAAGTATTCAAAGCTGATCATCTTTACATGTTACATATTCGATAACATTCAAACCATAGTTTGAGTGTTATCGGAGTAAGTAACTAGTAAAGAAAGTGTACACTCATTTGGTTAAGAGTGTCGCAAAAGTGACAAGGGGTCTAAGTCACGACTTAGGGATGCAACTAGAGCTTGATAAAAAGATCAAATTGACTTGGAGATACTTTAAAGCTTGAGTTCGATCACACTATTCTTGCTATGATGGTATGATATTAGAAGTTCACAATGCTAGAATAGCAAAACAATAACGCTTAAAATTATCATTCAACAATGCTTATTGGACGTTGTCTATGTGAGAGCAGTAGAATATATGGTTATAATCAACAACACTTTTGAAGCGCTATAGATATACACTATTATAAATATTCTTTATTTATATAAATTTTCATTATTTATAATTTCAAAATATTTATTATTAATACTATAAAACATAAAAGGTATGTAATTATTTATATATAATAATTATTAGATAAATAGGCGAATAAATAATGATATAAAAAAGGATTTCGACCTCTTCCGAATGATATAATAAACTGTCTGCTATATTCAATTTGGAAAATATGGTCATTGAACTTAAGTTTTGCGCATAAAAGTCAATTATGAATTGGGGAAGATATTTACATTCTGTCTGTCAACATTAAAACAATACATTCATTAATTTCAAGAATATCATTTGTTTATTTTTTACGTTCGTACATGTAATATTTATGGGTTAGGATGACGGCTCTGTTCAACATTTGCAACTTTCTGGGAATATCTTCTAATCAACCTCCAACTTTCTTAGATCTGCTTCTTCTCTTCTTCAAAATGTCTAGTGAACACTTTATTCCATGGTCTTTTCTCGGTGGCAATCAAGAAGCTGCCAAACAACCTCCTCTTCCTCCTCCTAAAAAATCCTTTGCTCAAGTGGTGAAGAATACCTGTGATATACCGGTTTTTAACTTCCTAAACCATGCACCAAAGGAGCTATAGTTGCTATAAAAATACCTGAGGAAGACTATCTAGCTGGTCTCCAAAGATGCAAGAGTCATCTATATGGTAGGATCATTCTTTCGAAGGGTGACACCCCTATTAAGTTTGCTGATCTGAAATATAAGCTCAATACTCTATGGAGCATGATAGGAAAATGGAATATGATATCACGTGAGAAGGGTTTTTTCGAATTCCCCTTCTCCTCTGTTGAAGACATGCGCTCTGTGTGTGCCATAGGCTCTTGAAACCTAAAGCCTAGTCTACTTCAGCTCTTCTTATGGACACCAGACTTTAATCTAAGCCTACAAAGAAGTCTCACTACCAATGTTGGGTAAAAATTGTTGGTTTGCCACAAGAGTATTGAAGCCCAAGGATTATTTTCTCAATAAAAGGTGGTATTGGAACCCCTATTTACTTGGATGAAGCTACAAACAATAGAACTTTTGGTCACTTTGCCAAAGTTCTTGTAGATATCAATCTAAAAGCCAACTTACCTGATTAGGTATTGGTGGAGAGGGAGGGTTTTGCATTCTTTGTGAACATAGAATATGATAACCTCCTTGACTTTTGTTTTGGGTATCAAGCGATAATCCACTTAGCATCTAACTGCAGGAAATCAGCTAAAAGAGAACCTGTAGTGGACCAAAAAGCAGCTAGGATTCCAAAGGTAGTGGAAAAAGACACTTCTAATGTAAAAGAACTTGAACTATTCATCAACTTAAATTTAGATGTCACCAAGGAAGTTAACCTTGGCAAACTGGACAAAGTCAGGCTTCCTATCCAAGTTGAACTAATAAATGATTCATCTGACGAGGAGGTTAGTTGCACAAGAGTGGAAGACACTCTGGAGGAATTACCAAATGAAGCAAATCAGATTGAGCAGGAACATGTCACAATACAACCATTGGAGGAAATGGAAAATCAGAATGTTGTTAAGGATATGAGAATTGTGGGGAAATTGTGGGCTAAGGACACATGGTATGAGGTTGAGGAAGAAGTGGAGGAAGAGGGTGTCCTCACTGATGTTTTAACCAAGTCACAAAAAAGAAGGCAAAAAAGGAAAAGTAGTCAAGGGAAGGTGCATTATACCCGAAGGGGTGGCTATATAATCTCAACTCAATGAAGGTCCTCTACTGGAATTGTAGAGGTATTGGCAACCTAAACACTAGGTTGGTGCTTCAGAATATGGTTCATGCTAATAAGCCTGATCTGGTTTTCATAGTTGAGCCAAAAATAGCTTTGTAGGAAATTAATCATACTTATTGGGATGAATTAAAGATGAAACTGTTTATAGTGAATTGTAGGAATATATTAATTCCCAACATTTGGGGATTGTGTAGTAAAGACATTGATCCTATTATGTTCTCCTCAACAGATCAACAAATCTTTATTGATGTCTCTATTGAGAACAAAACTTGCTTCATTTGTGGAGTGTATGTAAACACTAACTACGTAGCTAGAAGGCTCCTTTGGTCTGAAATCACAAGCTTAATGGAGGATCATGTTGGCTCATGGTGATGTATAGGGGATTTCGATGTAATTCTTGGGTCTAATGAGTACATGGGATCTAGAATTCCCTCGAGAATCCTCTTAGAGGAGTTTAAAACTTTCTCCTATAATGCTTCCTTATACACCTAATCACTAGAGGTGCTGAATTTACTTGGTCTAATAAGAGAAGGGGTCTTGCTCTCACTGAAAAGAGGTTGGATAGGCTATCTGTAATGAGGAGTGGATTTCAGATTGGCACCAGGTTTCTTGTTGCACTCTCCCTAAAGTTTCTTTTGATCACCATCCAATCCTCCTCTGCTCTAACAATTCTGATCATACCGGAATATCATCTTTCAGATTCCACAAAATGTGGTTGAAGCATCCTGATTGCATTAGGGTCATTGAGGAATCTTGGAGAGCTAGGGTGTATAGATGCCCAATGTTCATATTGGCCTTAAAGCTCAAAAGGCTCAAAAGCCTCAAAACTGTGCTCAAAGTTTGGAATGCAAATGTGTTTGGAAATGTTCATCAAAAGGTGCAAGAGGCACTGAATGAAGTTCAAACAATTCAGAACTGCATCAATGAGCTTGCTCAGGACAATGACTATTTGGATCAAGAAGTAATGGCCCAAAGAAATTTTCTCACTGCTCTAAATATGGAAGAAGAATTTTGGAAAGAGAAAGCTAGAGTGAATTGGCACAATAATGGTTACAGGAACACAAGTTTCTTTCGTAGAGTGACCAAAATCAGACAAGTCTCCAAATCTATGAATCTTTTAAAGGTTGGTGAGGAGGTGATAACTGATCAGGATAAAATTGCTCATCATGCTCTAAACTATTTTATTGATCTATTTGGCTCTCTAAATGTCACTACAAATAATTCCCTCATCAGTGAGGTTATCCCTTGCCTAGTCACTGAGGCTGAAAATCATTTTCTGACCTGTGAGCCATCTATAGAGGAAATCAAGGGTGTTGTGTTCTCAATGAATGGCGATGGTGCTCCTGGTCCAGATGGGTTTGGTGGTTGCTTTTATCAAACTTACTGGGATATAATTGGTAAGGATTTCTGTAATTCAGTCAAGCAATTCTTCAATTCTGGTTGGATCCTTCCCAACATGAACTCCAATAGTGTGGTATTAATCCCTAAGGAATCTAATGCTGATAAGATTGAGGATTATAGGCCTATTTCCTTAGCCAACTTCTAGTTCAAAATAATCACAAAGGTTATTGTTGATAGACTTGCTTCCATAGCTGCTAGAATTGTTTCTCCTCAACAAAGAGGCTTTATTAAGGGTAGATCTATCCAAGATTGCATTTGCATAGCCTCTGAGGAAATCAATTTTCTAGAGCACAAAATTTTTGATGGAAACATGGCCATAAAGGTTTACATAAGGAAAGCTTTTGATACCCTTGACTGGAATTTGCTGCTGGACACTTTAAAAACTTTTGGTTTCAATATGAGATTTATCACCTGGATAAACACAATACTTCATTCTGTAAAGCTCTCAATAAACATCAATGGTAAGAACATAGGATTCTTTAATTGCGAAAGAGGGGTCAGGCAGGGGGATCCATTATCTCCGCTTCTTTTATGTTTGGCACAAGAGGTTCTTAGCAGAGGAATTACAAAACTCTTAGAGGAAGGAAAGATAAAACCAATTTCTGGTCCTAGGAACTTACTCACTCCCTCACATGTTCTATATGCAGATGATGTGTTGATTTTCTGCAGAGGTATTAAAAGAGATCTGCTAGCTCTCAAACACCTAATCATTGATTATGCTCAAGTTTTTTGTCAGAGTGTAACGCCCCGAAAAATACTCTTTATTTATTACGCGGAAAAATGAGTAATTTTTTTTTTGAATTGGCGATATAAAATTGTTTTCTTTTAAAAACCTTTCTTTTCCGGGACATCACTTTAAATAACATATAACGCGGAAATCAAAACCAGTTACCTAACAGTAACTGAAATGATAAAACATTTCCTGAATATACATCTTCATAGATATAAAAGATCATACGTACTTAATATACATATCCAACACGAAAGGGCGAAAATATTAATCATCGCGAAAAGACACTAAACAAAGACATGAGCAAGCTGAAGCCGTCAGTGTTTCAAAAGTCACAAAATGATAAGCAACTCCTAGTGGCTAACTCCAAAGCTAGGGTACTGCCTCTCCTCAATTCCGCATGCCTCCTCCTGGAACATCATGGACGGGTAGCTCCAAATCCGAGCAAAACTGTCTATCTGACGAGCACACGTCCAAAAAGCAAGCAATAGAAAAGAAGAGAAATAGAGAGTAAGACATCTAATGAATATAATTCATTGACGACGTGGACTTACTCAGAATATTAC
>NC_032021.1:6425957-6426211 GCF_001865875.1 Lupinus angustifolius
ATAATGTATCAACATACATTTCATAGACAAATATCATAACCATAAGTAATAATATGTGCATAATGTTAATGATGCATGATGTTTGTAACTCAAATGTGGGAATCCACTTCCACAAGTGCAATATATTCATGTTATGTCATGATCATCCACCTGACACCAATATTCTCCCAATAACCTAGTCGGAAATAAATCAAGAGTACAGGTCCCATACCAAGCCACTTTGTACGCACCCGAAATAACATATCCTCGCAAGG
>NC_032021.1:6426311-6426874 GCF_001865875.1 Lupinus angustifolius
TCTGGGCATCCCTCTCATTGATCCAGATTGCAAAGAGGGGTTGTTAGAGATCGTCTAGTTTGGCTTGTGAGAACTGTCCGATACAACAGGATGTCTTCTCCCAGGAATACAAGGGACTCACCTCACCTAGACTCTCCCTCAAGGCATTGTTGATGAATCACCGTCCAACAACGTCTCCCCTCTCAACATCACAGTGCTCTAAGTCATCTCGTCAATTTCCTCTCCACTACTCCATTATTAACCATATGCATATGAACACTAACCGCAGTTAGATGATTAAATCTTTTAATCATTATTTACCATGCTCGGCCCACCTTAAGTCATCTCCCTCAGGAATGCTTCTTGTGGGTCCCGATCTTACGTTAACACGTAATATAAAGGAAATACATCCCACCACTACGATCATTGTTGAATACCCTGGACGGTCCCAGACCAAGCCTCTTACGGTCAGCCGATCTCGCTACGTGGTATCCTGGGTTCCTTTTTGGGTAGTGCCGAAATTCACATCATAACTCAAAGGGTAACGTCCCTACCACTACGACTATCGCTGAATCACCCTGGAC
>NC_032021.1:6426974-6427617 GCF_001865875.1 Lupinus angustifolius
ACCGAGTTTGACTATTTAATTCCAACACCTTGATTACTTTACTTTTTAATTCAATTACAGTGTTATACCAAAGTAGTTTATATCACATACCCATACTAGGGTTATTACATACTCAACCAATCAATCCAAATAGTCAAACACAATTACTGTCTCTCGCCCAAGCAATAATTCCCCAAAAACAATCTCTAAAACCTAGGCTCTCTCGCCCAAGCAATAATTCATCTTTAAATCTCAAATAAACTTAAGTTTTCCTCGCCCAAGCGAAGGTACTATCACCTAAGCGAGGCCTCTCCTCGCTCAAGCGAGACATCTCTCGCCCAAGCGAGAGAGTTCCAGGGGCTCATTAAAATCCTGGGCGTTCTCGCCCAAGCGAGGCCCTTCCCCGCCCAGGCGAGGCTTGCTCGCCCAAGCTAGATTCTGTCGCCCAGGCGAGGGAGTTCCAGAACCGAAACTTCCCCTTGCCCAGTCCCTCGCCCAGTCCTCGCCCAAGAGAGACTGTGCTCACCTAGGCGAGAGTTTCTCGCCCAAGCGACAGGGACTTGGATAGAATACCAATTTTGCCCTTTTCAACAACCGAAACACATTTAAACATGGTTTTTCAAACACCTGCACCCAGAAAAGTTCCCAACAACATTCATATACA
>NC_032021.1:6427717-6432507 GCF_001865875.1 Lupinus angustifolius
AAATACTAACAATAATTTCTAATATTTCCAAACAAATAACTCATCTAACCTTGTCCAAAGATATAGTTTTTCCATCTAAGAACAAGGAAGAAATTTCGAGATTTACAAAGGTCAAAAACTACATGAAGTTTCATATGATTTTATTATCATCCCCTTTAGTTATGCCTTCATAAAATACTTAAAGAACAAATATAAACTCTACTTTATGAACAACATAATAAAATCTCATAACTTTCTATGAAGTATGAGAAGAAGATGAAGAAGAAAAATAAAAGACCACCTTAGTTTGTATAGAAAATTTTGTGTAAAAATGAGAGAATGGGGTGAGGTATTTATAGGAGAGCCTCACCCTCATCAAATCATAAAATTTAATGCAAGGTAAGTAGATTTAGACTAGCATAGGTGATGTGTCTAATGGTGGTGGAGTGAGAGGATTTGTTGAGTGATTTTTAGGGGATTTTGGGGGTAGTAAATGAAGGTATTAATGAGTGAAATCTATAAAATTTAGTAGGTAGATTTTGTGAAGTGACTCATGTGATGCGACGACTTCTGCGAAATATGTGGGATTAAAACCATGCTTGAGTAGCCAAAAATGATCGCCCGATTTTACTTTACGGTTGGAACTTCGAATTTTTGCATTTCGAGTAAATATATTTTAGAAAATAGTTATGGATCAAATCAGGGTCTATCTTGACTCTAAATGTGATTACGAAGCCAACGACGCGATCGGAATTCGATTTCGAGTTACGGAACTCAAAAACCACTTTTTGAGCCGTACCGGGTGAGATTCGGCCACGACAGCGGTCCGAAACCGACTGTCTCTGAAAATCATGAACATTTACTACAAAGTTCGAAATAGAATTATAAGACTAAAACGCAACTACAGTTTCGTCTAATTCTTTACCAAAAATTCCCAGAAATTCATTTTCGAAAATATAATTAATAAAAATATTAATGAAAACATATATTTTCAAGGTAGTAAAATTCGCGGTGTTACATAGAGCATGAAGACCAAAAAATGCAAGTTCTACATAGCCAATGCAACTAGTAGGAAAATAGCAAACTTAGCATCCTATCTAGGCTTCAATGCTGGTAGCCTCCCTGTCAAGTACCTGGGTCTTCCTCTTTTTAAAGAGGAGCCTAGGAAGAGTCATCTGCATGGTATTGCTGATAGAATAACCACTAAGCTATCTAAGTGGAAGGGTTCAACATTATCAATAATGGGCAGGGTTGAGCTTTTTAAATCAGTAAGACAAGGCATGCTGATCTATAACTTCACATATTTAACTGGCCTTCTCAGTTGCTAAAGCACTTGCATTCTTGCATTAGGAATTTTATTTGATTAGTAGATGTCAAGGTCAAGAAGTTGGTGACAGTTGCTTGGTCTAAAATTTGAAATCATACTAAAGCAAGAGGCTAGGATTGAGGTCCCTAAAGACTATAAACCAGGCTGCTATGCGTAAGCTAGCCTGGGATATGCTTTCATCTAATCAAGAGTGGGCAGGTTTTTTCAGGAAAAGATTTGGCAATCTTAAAAAGTAATACAAGTCTTCAATTTGGCCAGGTATTAAAGCAAATTTGTAGCTTGAAATATCCAACTCCATGTGGCTAATAGGGGATGGTAGGGAGATCAAATTTTAGAAAGACAACTGGTTGGGTAGAACCCTCATTGATTTGCTCAATATCCCCCCTGAATTACATTCTAGTTTGCTGGCTTCAGTAGTTGATTTCACTGCAAACTTCAACTGGATAATTCCTCAGGAATTAGCTAATACGTTTCCTACAATTTCCCTACAAATTTCGCATATGTACATCTCTAACAACAAAGACAGGTTGGTGTGGCAGCAATCTAATGATGGTAAGTTAAGCCTTAAGGAGGCTTTTATTAGTATCAACAATGCTTCTTAAGATCTGAATTGGCACAAACAAATCTGGTCTACCCATATTCCCCCTCAAAGTCCTTTACAACTTGGAGATTAATTTTAGATAGACTTCCTACAGATGAAAATCTAAAGGCTAGAGGTTGTTTAATGGCTTCTATATGCAATCTCTTCAAGACAAGTGAGGAAAATTATGAACACCTCTTTCTCCTTTGCCCTTTTGCTAAGGATATTTGGAAATGGATCATCTACACATTTGGTTTTTCTATCAACTCATCTTCCATTTCCTGCATCCTTAACAACAATCTGTATAGAAGTATCCAGCTTAAAGAGGTGTTCACAATTGCCATTATACACTCTATTTATACTATTTGGCACTGTAAAAACAAGTGTAGATTTGAAGACAAAAATATCCTTCTTAGCCAAGCAATCATCAAGATCAAAGTAGCAACTTCTTTATCTGGAAACTCCACCAATTCCTTTGCCATCTTTTCTATTCATGAGTTCTCAATACTTAGAAGCCTTCATGTATCTGTTAACTACAAGAACGCTCCTTGCATTAAGGAAATTATCTGGTATCCTCCTCCTATGGGCAAAGTAAAGATAAATTCATATGGTGCTGCTCATGGTGCACCAGGTCTAGCTGGAGGTGGGGCAATATTCAGGGATCACAATGGCAATTTCATGGGTGGTTTCTCTGATTATTTTGATTCTCAACATGCTCTCTTTGCAGAATGAAATGTTGTTTTAATGGCAGTTCAATTTGCTAATCAAAATGGCTGGAATTATATATGGTTGGAGTGCGACTCTTTATTGGTTACTCAAATGTTTCATTGATCAATCAACATCCCCTGGAAGCTCATGAACAAATGGAGATTATGAAAGGCATTAATGGAGTCCATGGATTGTTGGATCACAAACATTCAAAGGGAAGGCAATGCATGTGCGGATAGGCTTGCAAGTTTTGGAATTCGGTGTAGATCTTTTACTTGGTGGAATGAAATCCCTACAACCGTAGTAGAGGATTTTAGTAGAACTATATTTGGTTTGCCTAACTATAGATTCTCTAACTAACTTTGTCTTGTAATGATTCTCTATTAATATATGTGGGGTTCTTACACCCTTTGATAATAAAAAAACTAACTGGATGAATTTTTATACCCTTAACTTATTTTATTAACTTTTAATTATTAAAATTGATAATATATTTTTATTTATGTCTCTCATAAGAGTCTTTCTAGTTTTTGCATATACCTAGGTGCAATATGAAAATCAAGACTAGGTAATTCCTAGTTAAAAAATAGACATGTTGGTCAACAGATTAATTTGATTTATATTTATTGAAATAATATAAATAATGCTTAATCATAGTTTGCCATTTCCACCTGTAGAGAGTGAAGTATATATGAACTCTTATATTCGCTCCACATCTTTGCTTAAGGTGAGAGAATGAATGACATTGGTTGCATGTGCACTTATAATCTTCAATTTATATTAGGCTTAAAGATAATTCAATATTTATTATTATGTGTCTATCCACTTCAAGAGAATAGAGTAGAAACTTAATGTTCGTTATGTATCTCAACTTAAAAGGATAGATTTTTTATTATAAAATCTAAAGATAATTTGAAATTTTTAACCCTTTTTCTACCCACATCAAAAGAGTGAAGTTATAGTAGATCTAATGTGCACTCAACATCTTATCTTAAAATGAGTAGGTATTTTATTATTAAATTTAAAAATAAATCAAGATTTATTAATACCTACCTACTTGCTTCAAGAGAGTGAAGTAGCAGCTTTAATGTTAACTCCACATCTCATTTAAAGGTGTAGGTTTTTATTAAAGAATTTGAAGATAATTTAAGATTTATTACTATTTGTCTATCTCTTCAAGATAGTGAAGTAACATCTTTCATTTCTGCTCCACATCTCAACTTAAAATGGTGGAAGATATGATTTTCGGATGAATATCTAGCTGCTACATGCCAAGGTACGAAAAGACGACACTATTGAAAGAGTTTTTTAGAGGTTTTCCCCCTCAACAAATTGTCCCCGGCAGCAGCGCCAATTTGTTGAAAGCAAAAATTTCTCTTCATCGGTGTTTTCTTTATTGGGTTAAGTAAGTAAACTCGGTTTTATTCTTTGTTCGTTATCTCGGCTTTGTTGAAATAAATTTCATCGCCAGTATAATGGTTTCAAGAATATTATAGTTATAACTTACTTCTAATAATCATGTGAATAAGTTATTCCTTCTTTGCCCCATATCAGATTTGTTAGAATAAATACCTTTGAATACCATCTCGGTTTTGTAGAATAAATTCCAACACCGGTTTAATGGTATTATAATGTACAAAAGTGATGAATAGTTAGTTGTTAGAAGCAAATAAATAAATAAAGAACAAAAGAATAATAAAGTTAAGTGACCTTTATTTATCTACTCCCTTTCGGGTTCCTTTTATTAACAAACCAAACTTCTTCCTTAAGGAAGGTTGGTATTAAAGAATAAGTAAATTGCGGAATGTAAATAACAATAAATAAAAGTTAGTAAGTTAGTTTCATCACTTTTGTATATTAAAAGGTCTTTCAATAAATAAATTTATGGATAACACTTTACTATTTTACAATTTACACCTCTTTCAAGATTCAATTGTAGTAGAGTATAGGGTTATGTCTAACCACAAGGAATTGCTTAATAGAGTGAATCATATGAATATGTCAATGCACAAATAATGAGTGAACATATTTTGGTTGGTTTTGATTTGATATGCACATAAACAATTAACAAGAAACATAAACTAAGTATTAACAAATTCTTGAGGAGACAAGATCATTTTGAATGACGAAAATATTTCTCAACTTCTAATGTATTTGAACTACTTAGACAAGTTCTTATGTTTTACTTTGATTAAC
>NC_032021.1:6432607-6449115 GCF_001865875.1 Lupinus angustifolius
TTTAGTTTATGTCCTAAAATGGTAGAATGATAATCACTTATATTCACTACTAAACAATACTACGTCCACACAGAGACTAGGTTGTCACGCCCTAATCTTGGCTACTCTAATATTGAAGTAGTAATGAATATAAGATCTTAAGAAAAGCATGCTTAACTTGGCAAATAAACTAAGTAGTACAGCTACTTCTTAGTTTATTTGTTAAGTGTTTGAGACAAGTAATTTTTCATGACTTGAAATCGGTTTTTAGGTGATCAATCTAAAAAGAGCATTAAGAACTTCTCAAACAAATAAAATTAACAAAAGCACAAACTTGAATGATTAAAATTCAAATTTAGAATAAAGAAGAAGAGGAAATACATAATCAACATTCAAATGAAATTGTTTGGAGCATGAGCCATCCATCCAAGGATTGGATGCAAATGAGATTACAAAATGGATTTTTGGATCTCATTTGCCTTCTCCTTTCTTGTCTTGAATTATAAACTAAAAACTATAAAACGTACATAAAAATAACTTCTATGAACTAAGAAATAAGAAGAGAGAATTGTTTTTCTACTTCACGGAAGAATTCATGGTTTTTTAAGTAGTGGAAGAAGTGTCTTTGAATGAAGGAAATGCCTTCCTATTTATCGAGTTCCCGTCCACAACTAAGCTGCTTGTTTGCACCACTCAGCAGCTGACCAAACCCTTCAGCATGGGTTTGGTCACTTGGTCAAGTAGCTTGGTCACCTCCTTAAGCTTGACTCACCAAGGCCAGTTGTGAGCTATGGGACCAGCTATGGTGACCTACTCCTGAAAAGCCTATGGTGGGCTACTTGAAGTGAGATCATGCATGACTTCATGGTTTCGTGATGGCTAAGTAATTCTGGGTGCACACTGCTGAGCACACATGTGGCACCGCTAAGCTGCCTCCATGAGCAGTTTTGACCGTGCTGACTGAGACGTGGCTTGGTGATTGCTGACCTGATCAGGTGTCTGGTTCACCGTTGAGCACACATGTGGCACCGCTGAGCTGCTTGCTTGAGCAGCTTGGGCGTGTGTCAGGCTTGTGTTTGACCGTGTCAAGCTTGTGTTATGACCGTGTTAGCTTTTGTCTGGTGCTAGGCTGGGCGGTCAAGCAGGTCCGCTAAGCTGCCTGCTTGAGCAACTTGGTCTGTGGCCGGTTGGTTTGACTGAGCCAGGTTGGGTCTGATCGTGCCAGGTTGGTGTCTAGGTCAGCTCAACATGGCTTGGTCTATGTTAAGCTACCTGCTTGAGCATCTTGAGTTTGACTTTTTTTCTTCTTGGACCATGAGTTTTTATTCTCTTTTCTTTTTCTTTCTAAATCCTAGAAAACTCATTAAAAAGAAATAGAAACACAAATATACAAGATTGTGATATTTTATCCAAAAAGTATTGTTTTTAAGTTGGTTTTTCTCAATTATGCTTAAGATAAGTGCCATAAAAGTGTATGAAATTTAGGTATGTTTGGCACTTATCAGTGTATGAAATTTAGGTATGTTTGGTACTTATCAAACTCCCCTCAACTTAAAACTTTCTTTGTCCTTAAAAAAAAGGTAAAGCTTATCCGAATTCACATTTGGCTAAGTTAAAGATGATCAACATGATTTCAAATGATCATAAGCATGTCACAAATTGATTTCAATGCGATTTTTCATGATTGGTGAATTTGGATTAATGCTTTAAACAAGGAATAAATGCTTTTGTTTATAAAAAATGTGTAACAATTTACCTAAGAAAATATTTTTTCTAACCAGAATGTGTTTTTTTGCACACAAGTTCAAAATTGGAACTTTTTAGAGGGTAAGTGTTTCAGTCAAGTTTTCAATCATTTGTTTGTAGTAATTTAAACTTGTTCTTTGTCTCACCTATTCTCTTAAATTGCATAAATAATCAAAGATCACTAAGGTCTTTATTTTGGTTGTAATAAGGCTTGTTTTGGATAATAGTTTTTCTTGATATTCAATGCTAAGTTAAAAAAGAGAGCATTTTCGAAATTTTCTTCAATGAAGCACTTCACTCTTCTTTTCTCCATTATTGCTTTTCCCAACAACCTCTTTAACTTTTGAACCTTGGCTTCTATTTTCTCAATCTCTTCATGTTTTCTTTTTCATTTGTGAATAGATTGAGTTTTTCTTTTTTTTAAGAAGCAAAGTCCACCAATTATTTTCCCCCAACTTAATTCTTTCAAACTATTCTTTAAAATTTAATGCTCTTTTTAGAACATTGTTTTTTCAAATTCGGTTTTATGAGATAGTTTCAAAAATTATGTCACTTGTTTGGCTCAAAGGGGCTTATCATTTCTTACCATTTTTATGAAATTAAGAGATTTAAAGACTCAAACAAGTTTAATTAGACAAATCAAATTTTGATTCTCACTTTGATTCTCACGTGTGTTTGGCTCACTCCCTCACTTGGTTTGGTTTTACATTTTTTTGATTTAAAATATGTTTGCAAAGATCTTGTTACACAAAATTGAATTTTCAATTTGCAAATTTTTTTTATGACATTATATGATGTTTTCACAAAAGTTTAGTCCACATATATCTCATTTTTCTCACTCAAAGCTTAATTCAAAGTATGCTTATAATTTTATAATCATGTGATCATGTTTTAAGAATTTTGTTTAGCCATTTTGATTTCGGTTTTGAACAATCAAATTTACGTTTTACATATTTACACAATCTAAACAATTTTTTTTTAAATTGCGTCAAGTTCTTGTCCCCCCTTTTTAAATGAAGGCGTAGCCTTCAAAAATTTTGGGACTTACTTGATGTGATTTAAAAATTGCTTTGTTTTCAAAAAATGCTAACAAAAGACAATATATTTAACTTGAAATTGATCGTAACTTAGATTAAATCATAATAGCAAATGACAAAGTTGAAAAAGAAATGCAACATAACATGGAAATTGAAAGTTAGGGAAAGAGAAAACCGGAAAAAGCTTTTCTATTCTTCCTCATCTTCCTTCTCTTGTTCTTCACTTGTGTCTTGGGGCCTTCCTTCGGGCCACTTGGTTTTTGCCACAAATTCTTCATAAGATCCTCCCTTGAAATTGTGCTTCTTACCAAAAATGCTATGCACACTCTTATAAATGCCCTTAATCCCACTGTAGCATGCCTTTTGTTGCAAGTTTTGCATTTGTTGTTCCCTCATTATGGCATCTACTTTAGAACTCATGGTCCTTCGATAGCTAATTGGTTGCTTTGGGCCTAACTCACCATACTTCTTTCTATGTTCGGTTTGAGCTTGTGAGCTAGTTTTTTCTTTGCAATAGTTGGTGACATAAACAAGATTGATTTCGGATTTGAGGGCCCTCATTTCATTGTAGGGTTTAGGCACATTTTGAAATTTACATAAGTCAGTGATAAAAGATGGAAGAATAATGGAAGGGATACCTTTGTTAATGCAATCCCAAATAGCATCAGAGATTACTGCAGCAATGTTTATGGAGTCTTCATCATAGATGGAGCTAATGAGTTTTTCTTTAGGAAGAGGAAGATCTGAGACATGTGATGAAGGCAAAATGTTGGAAAGTATGAAACTTGCCCAAATTTGGGTTTGTTGAGTCATGTAAAACTTGAAAATGGTACATATTGAGCTCCAAATCTTCTAAGCACAAGCTCTTCTGCACATACTCTTCTTTGTGACTTTCTTCTTCACCCATGTAGGATGCATTGAGCTTTATTTGGTAGTCACATAAGTCATGCTTCTCACTTGATGGATTCTATGGGTTCCCCAAGTACTCATTGATCACATACTTGTTGTAGGAAACTTGGGTCTCATTCACCCAAGTGTAACGATTGCCCATTGCCTCACTTGAAGAGATTAAGTTGGTAAAAAAATGCTTTACAACATCCAAAGAAAACATTTTCTTTGGTTGAGCAATCTTTTGCCAACCATACCTTTTCACCACGAAAAGAAAACCTCCAAAGTCATCCTCACTCAAGTTGATGATTTTCTCTAAAGTAATGGCATTCTTGAGTGTGATTTCCTGGAATTTCTTTTTAGTATCTTTGGAGAAAAACTTGGAGTTCTTGTCTTCCTTGAAACTTCCTTGCCTCTCCTTGATAAACTCCTAAAATTCCTAAGAGAAGTCCATATTGTGCAAAAAACTCCAAAAAAGTTAGGAAATAAAGATGTAAAATGTGCATGAGCATCTAGATATTTCATGGATTAAGCCTCTTACACATTTTCTTGAAGAAGATTAAATAAACAAAATTGAAGATTTACATAAGAAAAGAAAAAATGTCTAAGAAGGAGAATACTTCCATGGTGAAGGTAAAAGAAAACTTTGAGAACTTGAGAGAAAATTTTTGTTTGAGGTGATTTCAAAATGCTTTGGTGCTTTGTAATTCAAGAAAGGGTGTTTATATAGGGGTGGGAAGTCTGTGGTCAAGGGTCTTTGGTCAAAAATCAAGAAAAAAATCCCCTTTTGAGGGATTTTTGGTTCCAAGGCACATGGCCTGGTAGACAGACGCTGAGCGCCTGTTCTCCCACGTTGGGCGGTGGGTCAGTGGTCAAGGCTTGACCGAGTTATGAGTCTTGACCATGAATTTGACAATGTTTTGGGGCCCTTTTTTGATTTTTTTCAATTTTGTGGACTTCGCCCATTAACCTGTTCTTGAAATTTTTTCTTTTGATCGAAAAAATAATATTTTCCGAGTTTCATCGCTAATATTGTTTTTATAACAAAAAATAAAGAAGTTAATACTCCCAAAAATAGAATAAAGACAAAATGTAGGAAAGGGAAATAACATATTATATAAGAAAATGTACTTTGTTGCCTCCCAGCAAGCGCTTCTTTAATGTCACTAGCTTGACATTGGCTACCAAAAAAGTTTGTTCCCTTCTACTGCTCCGTTGAGCCAGATTCACCCCTCATGATTGCATTACCATGTTTTCTCGGATTTACCTCTGTATTAGCTGAGAATGTTGATTTCTAATTTTCAGCTAATTGTTTGGCTAGTTGCCCAATATGTATCTCCATGTTCCTTAGAGAAGCATCGATATTATTCTGATTTGCCATTGTCATTTTCATAAACTGGTTTAGAGTATCTTCCATTTTAATGCTCTTAACCTGGGTGGGGTGTTGAAATTGATATTTTCGGGGGTAGAAGAGTTGCTTTTGAGGAAGATCTTGCCTCCAAAGTTGATTTCTCTAAAACTGATTATTACCCCCTTGAGGGTAATTATTTTGAAAGTTTTGCCTTGGAGGGTTTCCCACAAAATGTATTTCCTCATTTTGGCATGTATTAGAATCATGATCTTCACTACAGTTGTAACACCGATAAATTTGCTTCTTGGAGGTTTCCCGTAATTGTTTTGGCAAATCATTAAGTTTTTGGGTTACCTCTTCTAGTTGATGTGGAAGCAATTTGTGTTGGGCCAGTACCGCATCAGTTGAGAATAATTCAAGTATTCCACCTTGTCTAGGTGGTGGCCTTCTATGGTGTTGACTCTTTTGATCATTTGACGCCATGGATTCGATGATATCAATGGCTTCTTGCGGAGGTTTAGCCACTAACTGTCTGCCCACAGTTGCGTTCAAGATCCATTTTGTGCTGCTATTGGAGTCCATTAACAAAAATGTGGATCTGAGTTTGAACATCAAAACCATGGTTGGGGCATTTTCTTAGCATGGATTTGAATCTGTCCCATGCTTCGTAGAGAATTTCCACCGTAGGTTGGATGGAAGTGGAGATAGCAGTTTTTAAGTCCATGAATTTTCCTTACGAAAAATAGGTTGCCATGAATTTTTCCTCCACCATGTTCCAGTTTTTTTTTGAATGTGTGGTGGAAGATCTAGGAACCATTCTTTGGCTTTTCCGATAAGTGTTAATGGAAAAAGCCTCAGAAAAATGGTCTCCTCCTCAGATTCAGAGATCCCAGCAGTCCCTACTAGCTCATAGAATTTTGTGAGGTGATTGTACGGATCTTCAAGATCTAGACCAGCGAAAGGATTGGCGTATATAAGTTGTACCAACCCAATTTTCATCTCTGGTGGCCTTTGAGTGCATGAGGGTCTTCCTATTCTGATCATATTTCTGGGGGTAAAACTGACAAATCCACCAATGCTATTTTGGTTCTCTGGCCTTGATTCATGATTCTCTACCATTTCTATCCTTTCTTCTTGGATGATAGGTTTTGCTTGACGAGCCCTTTTTTGTGCTTTTTTCTTGTTTTTTCTTGTTTTCTCTATCTCGGGATCAATAGAAAATTCAATTTGTTTGTTCCTGTTCATGCACAACAAAGGTATTCTCTGTCTATTTTCCAAGAAGAGTTAGTAGACAAATAATATACATGTTTAATAATTTATATCTTTGTACAAAGTCAAACAATTTGTACAAAAAACATAAATAAACTTATGCACAATTATTTGATGAATCACATATAAATATGAAAATTCTATTTTTAAAGCAATTCCCCGGCAAGGACGCCAATTTGTTGAAAGAGTTTTTTAGATGTTTTCCCCCTCAACAGATTGTCCCCAGCAGTGGCGCCAATTTGTTGAAAGCGAAAAATTTCTCTTTATCGGTGTTTTCTTTATTTCGTTAAGTAAGTGACCTCGATTTTATTCTTTGTTCGCCATCTCGGATTTTTTGCAATAAATTCCAATGTCGGTATAATGGTTTCAAGAATATTCCAGTTACAACTTACTTCTAATAATCATGTGAATAAGTTATTCCTTCGTTTCCCCATCTCGGCTTTGTTAGAAGAAATTCTAACGCTGATACAATGGTATCAAGGCAATCCCCTATTACATAATTATTATGTACCTTTGTATACCATCTCGGTTTTGTGGAATAAATTCCAACTCTGGTTTAATGGTATTCTAATGTACAAAAGTGATGAATAGTTAGTTGTTAGAAACAAATAAATAAATAAAGAACAAAAGAATAATAGAATTAAGTGACCTTTATTTATTTACTCCCTTTCGGGTTCCTTTTCTTCACAAACCAAACTTCTTCCTTAAGGAAGGGTGGTATTAAAGAATAAATAAATTGCGGAATGTAAATAACAATAAATAAAAGGTGTTTCAACAAATAAATTTATTGATAACACTTTACTATTTTACAATTTACACCTCTTTCAAGATTCAATTGTAGTATAGTATAGGGTTATGTCGAACCACAAGGAATTGCCTAATAGAATGAATCATATGAATATGTCAATGCACAAATAATGATGGAACATATTTTGGTTGTTTTTGATTTGATTCGATGTGCACATAAACACTTAACAAGAAACATAAACTAAGTATTAACAAATTCTTGAGGAGACAAGATCATTTTGAATGATAGAAATATTTCTAAACTTCTTATGAGTTTGAACTACTTAGACAAGTTCTTATGTTTTACTTTGATTAACACCAAGGTCTGAAATCATCCTTTTAGTGTATGTCCTAAAATGGTGGAATGATGGTCACTTATATTCACTACAAAACAATACTACATCTACAAAGAGACTAGGTTTCACCCCCTAATCTTGGCTACTCTAATATTGAAGTAGTGATGAATACAAGATCTTAAGAAAAACATGCATAACTTGGCAAATAAACTAAGTAGTACAACTACTTCTTAGTTTATTTGTTAAGTGTTTGAGACAAGTAATTTTTCATGACATGAAATCGGTTTCTAGGTGATCAATCTAAAACGAGCATTAAGNTGTTAACTGCTTGAGACAAGTATTTTTTATGACTTGAAAACAGTTTTTAGTTGATCAATCTAAAAAGAGCATTAAGAACTTCTCACACAAATAAAATTAACCAAATCACCAACTTGAATGATTAAAATTCCAATTTAGAATAAAAGAAGAAGAAGAAATACATAATCAACTTTCAAATGAAATTGTTAGGAGCATGAGCCATCCATCCAAGGATTGGATGCTTTAAATTCCAAATGAGATTACAAAATGGATTTTTGCATCTCATTTGACTTCTCCTTTCTCCTCTTGAATTATAAACTAAAAACTATAAAACTTACTTAAAAAGAACTTCTATGAACTAAGAAATAAGAAGAGAGAATTGTGTTTCTACTTCAGGGAAGAATTCTTGGTTTTTTAAGTAGTGGAAGAAGTGTCTTTGAATGAAGGAAGTGTCTTCCTATTTATAGAGTTCCCTGCCACCGCTAAGCTGCTTGTTTGCACCGCTCAACAGCTAACCAAACCCTTCAGCATAGGTTTGGTCACTTGGTCAAGTAGCTTGGTCACCTCCTTAAGCTTGACTCACCAAGGCTAGTTATGAGCTATGGAACCAGCTCTGGTGAGCTACTTCTGAAAAGCCTATGGTGGGTTACTTGAAGTGAGGTCATGCATGACTTTATGGTTTCTTGATGGCTAAGTAATTCTGGGTGCACACCACTAAGCATATATGTGGCACCACTAAGCTGTCTGCTTGAGCAGCTTTGACCGTGCTGACTGAGACGTGGCTTGGTGCTTGCTGACCTGGTCAGGTATCTGGTTCACCGCTGAGCTGCCTGCTTGAGCAGCTTGGGCGTGTGCCAGTTTTGTGTCTGACCGTGTCAAGCTTGTGTTCTGACCGTGTTAGGTTTTGTCTGGTGCTAGGCTGAGCGGTCAAGCAGGTCTGCTAAGATTTCTATTTGAGTAACTTAGTATGTGCGAAGTTGGTTTGACTGAGCTAGGTTAGGTCTGACGTGCCAAGCTGGTGTGTAGGTCAGCTCAGCGTGGCTTGGTCCACGCTAAGCTGCCTGCTTGAGCATTAGTGAAGTAACATCTTTAATTTCTGCTCCACATCTCAACTTAAAATGTTGGAAGATATGATTTTAGGGTGAATATCTAGCTGCTACGTGCCAAGGTACGAATGGACGACACATAAATGATTATTGCGTGAAGTGACAGAGTAGAAATTTCGGTGCGACTATAAGTGTCGTAGAGTAGGAAACCAAATAGAGCACCACACAAGGGTGTTTCTATGGCAGCGTGGTAGACGTGGGATGCGTATCAGGACCACATGGTGCAACCAATGGTTGTGGGTCCGGTGGCGATGATTGGGCAATAATTCGACTTCCTACACCAACTTCTATCAACAATACCAACGAAAAGGAAAGCGTTTGTGGTATCCTTTATATCATTCTAATTTAAATTAAGTTACTCTTATATTAATAAGTAAAAATATAAGAAATATAAATAATTGTACATTAAAGTTACTTAATATTATCTTATTTCAAATGATATTCTTTAGAGTATTCAACAATTTATCATTTCAGTTGTCAAATGTGATTGACACTACTTCTCTAATAACAACCCCAATGTAGCTCCCCATTTTATTGTTACCATTCTTGTTACATGGTTGACCTTTTAAATTTCAATTTCGTGTTAAATTCAGATTTTTCCTTCTTGCATGAATTACTATCGTTATTATCGTCATCCCACGTGCACTCTTTCTTTCACTTGGAGTAGCATTATCAGCACTGCGAGAATCCATTTTTTATATGCAACAAATATATTTAAGTAAAATGATCATGCAAAAGGAAAAACAATTTCTCAACTTATTTAGTTGATACTAACACATATAGAGATGATATTAATAGTGTGTAACAGGTTACTGGATCTAAGTAACAAGTTACATGAGTAAGAAAACCAATTATCCAAAATCAACTATGCAGGGTAATAGATTACTGCATACGGGTAACATGTTACCCAGTTCTAGCAAAGTTGGGTAATCAATTACTCAATGCTATAATCGATTACTCTAAAATTAAATTTTAAATGCCCAATTGGACAGTGAGTTTGGGTAATCGATTACTAAAGCATGTAATCGATTATTGAGAGTTGTTGCATCAATTTTCAGATTTCAGAGTGAATGGTTTTCATCCCAA
The DNA here is from genome assembly GCF_001865875.1 of Lupinus angustifolius. Lineage (NCBI taxonomy): Eukaryota > Viridiplantae > Streptophyta > Magnoliopsida > Fabales > Fabaceae > Lupinus > Lupinus angustifolius. The sequence continues at coordinate 6,442,449 of NC_032021.1, forward strand.
ACGAAATAGTTTCATTCAGATCAATTCCTATCATTTCTAAGAGGTGATATGGCTGGTTGGAAAGCTTATTTAAAGGCATTGAAGCTCATGTAAAACACATACATAACTCTCACACAACTCTTACACAAACGTTCAAGTTAGTTCTGAAAATTCTTCAAAACATTTTTATTCACTTATTGCAACTTGTTCTTAAACTTTCAAAGTGAATTTTTTGAGTTGGTTTAAGTAAAGTGTTTCAAACTTTTTACAAACTATAAGAGCATTATTACTTAGTATACATAAGAGTTATTGGATTGCAAGTGATATTACATTCCATACTTGTATAGGCAATCCTGCTATTGTTGTATATTTTTCATTACTTTCTTTCACAAGCGTGTGATAAGAAAGGGGATAGAGTCACTTGGAAAAGGTGGTCCAAGAGTGATATAAGTATTAGTGAGTATGTAAGGTACATAGAAGTCTCAAGGTGAGATATTGTAATTACAAATCATAATATTTAGTGAAGAAATCTCTTGTGTTGCAAGAGTACTAGACGTAGCCTTCGGTGGACAAGAAGGTGAATCAATATAAAATCTCGGTGTACTCTCTCCTCCTTTATCTCTTTGATTTTTTACTTGTTAATTTTCTACATAATTTCTCCGCTACACTTAATTTTGCAGAAAAAGTGGCCATCATTTTAAGTCAACTAATTCACTCCCCCTCTTAGTTGTAATCTTAGTCTTACAATTAAGTTACATAGAGTAGATATTTAACGCATCAACCAAAAAAGAAAAAAAAACTTATACACTTTGTTCAATGTCATGGAAAGGCAGTTGTTCAATATTGTAGCAAGGAGTTGAATTGTTTGAATTTCAGTTGCATTGTTTGGCACCAGAGTTATTTTTGAGTAACTTATTCTCAAATATGATGTTATATCAAAGATGGCCTCAAGATCATTCCTAGGAGAAGGTTCCAACAGCAACTGCCCTCCAAGCTTCGTTAGAGAGTGCTATGACTTTTGGAAAATCATAATGAGAAACTTCATAGAATCCCAAGACTTGGACATATGGAATGCAATTGAAGAAGAACCATATGAACCCTTCACTGTAATCAACAAAGTAAGAGAAGTAAAGCCCAAATCTTCATGGAATGATGAAGATAAAAAGGACCAGTATGATATCAAAGTAAAGATCATCCTCACATCAGCAATTGACATTGACGAGTTCTTTAGAGTATTGATGAGTGCCAAACACACCTAAATTTCATACACTTTTATGGCACTTATCTTAAGCATAATTGAGAAAAACCAACTTAAAACAATACTTTTTGTAAAAAATATCACAATCTTGTATATTTGTGTTTGTATTCCTTTTTATGTATTTTGTAGGATTTAGAAAGAAGAAAAGAATAGAAAAAAGACCCATGGTCAAAAAGAAAAAGAAGTCAAAATCAAGGTGCTCAAGCAGACAACTGAGCATGGACCAAGCCACGCTAAGCTCACCTGGACCAAGCTCCTCAAGCAAGCATCTGAGCGAACCTACTTGGCCGCTCAACCTAGTACCAGACTAGTCCTAACAAGGTCAGAACTTAAGCTTGACACGGTGAGACACGAGCTTGACACATGCCCAAGCTGCTCAATGTTGAAAGCTTTTTCTTGAGAGAACACTCTCTCATTTTCGGTGTTTATTTGATTAAGTAAGAGAACTCGGTTTTACTCTTTGTTCGCCATCTCGGCTTTGTTGCAATAAATTCCAACGCCGGTATAATCGTTTCAAGAACTCCAGTTACAACTTACTTCTTAATAATTATGTGAATGAGTTATTCCTTCTTTGCCCCATCTCGACTTTGTTAGAATTATAACGTCGGTATAATAGTAGTGAAGCAATCTCTTATTACATAATTATTAAGTACCTTTGAATACCATCTCGGTTTTGTGGAATAAATTCCAACACCGGTTTAATGGTATTCTAATGTACAAAAAGTGTTGAATAGTTAGTTGTTAGAAACAATTAAATAAATAAAGTACAAAAGAATAAGAAATTTAAGTGAACGTTATTTATTTACTCCCTTTCAGGTTCATTTTATTAACAAACCAAACTTCTTCCTTAAGGAAGGTTGGTATTAAAGAATAATTAAATTGCGGAAAGTAAATGACAATAAATAAAAGTTAGTAAGTTCTTCATCACTTTTGTATATCAAAAGGTGTTTTCAACAAATAAATTTATTGATAACACTTTACTATTTTACAGTTTACACCTCTTTCGGGATTCAATTGTAGTATAGTATAGGGTTATGTCGAACCACATGAAATTGCCAAATAGAATGAATCATATAAAAATGTCAATGCACAAATAATGGGTTAAACATATTTTGATGGTTTTGTTGTTTGATTTGAACATTAATAATTTAATAAGAAACATAAACTAAATATTCACAAATTCTTTGGAGACAAGATCATTTTGAATAAAGAAAATATTTCTCAACTTCTTACGAGTCTGAACTACTTAGACAAGTTCTTATGTTTTACTTTGATTAACTCCAAACACCAAGGTCTTCTGAAATCCTCCTTTTAGTGTATATCCTAAAATGGTAGAATCATAAACACTTATATTCACCACTTAAACAATACTACGACCATAAAAGATATTAGGTTGTGACGCCCTAACCATTGGTGACTCTGATATTGAATGAGTGATGAATGTAAGATCTTAAGAAAAGCATGCTTAACTTGGCAAATAAACTAAGTAGTACAACTACTTCTTAGTTTATTTGTTAAGTGTTTGAGTCAAGTAATTTTATTAACTTGAAATCATTTTTTAGGTCATCAATCTAAAAAGAGAATTAAGTACTTCTCAAACAAGTAAAATTAACCAAAGAACCAACTTGAATGATTAAAATTCAAACTTTAGAATATAAGAAGTAGAAATTACATAACCATAGTCAAGAGAAATTGTTAGGAGCATGAACCATCCATCCAAGGATTGGATGCTTTTGAGTTCCAAATGAGAGTACAAAATTGATTTTTGCATCTCATTTGCCTTCTCCTTTTCTCCTCTTGAATTCTAATCTAAAATAACACACTTACTTGAAATAAAGCTCCAAAAAACTAAGAAATGAAGAGAGAACTTCAGAAAAGAATTTCTAGTGAAAGATTTGTTAATTTGAAGTGGAATTGGTTCGCTTTGCTCGAATGAATCGATCCCTATTTATAGAATTCCTTTCTGGACCGCTGAGCTGCTTGGCTGGACCACTAAGCAGCTGACCAAACCTTTCAGCATGGGTATGGTCCCTTGATCAAGTAGCTTTGTCACCTCCTTATGCTTGACTCATCAAAGCTAGTTGTGGGCTATGAAACCAGCTATTGTGAGCTACTTCTGAAAAGCCTATGGTGGGCTACTTGAGGTGAGATCATGGATGATTTCATGGTTTGCTTGATGGTTAAGTCAAGTCTGGGTGCACACCGCTTAGCACACATGTTGCACCGCTAAGCTGCTTGTTCAGCAGCTTTGACCGTGCTGACTGGAAGCTTGACTCATCAAAGCTAGTTGTGGGCTATGAAACCAGCTATTGTGAGCTACTTCTGAAAAGCCTATGGTGGACTAATTGAGATGAGGTCATGGGTGACTTCATGGTTTGCTTGATGGTTAAGTCAAGTATGGGTGCACTCTGCTCAGCACACCTGTTGAACCGCTAAGCTACTTCTTCAACAACTTTGACCGTGCTGACTGGGACGTGGCCTAGTGCTTGTTGATCTGGTCCGGAGTTTGGTTCTTCGCTAAGTTGTTTGGTTGAACCGCTAAGCTGCTTGTTCAGCATCTTGGGCATGAGCCAAGCTTGTGTCTGACCATGTCAAGCTGAATTATGATCGTGCCAGGACTAGTCTGGTCTTAGGCTGAGCGGCCAAGCAGGTCCGCTTAGCTGCTTGCTTGAGCAGCTTGGTCTAGGTTAAGCTGGTGTCCAGGTCAGCTTAGCAGGGCTTGGTCCACGCTTAGCTGCCTGGTTGAGCACCTTGATTTTTGACTTTTTTGCTTTTTGACCATGAGTCTTTTTTCTCTTTTTTTCTTCATTCTAAATCCTACAAAATACATAAAAAAGAAATACACATACAAATATACAAGATTGTGATATTTTATACAAAAAGTATTATTTTATGTTGGTTTTTCTCAATTATGCTTAAGATAAGTGCCATAAAAGTGTATGAAATTTAGGTATGTTTGGCACTTATCAAACTCCCCCCAACTTAAAACTTTATTTGTCCTCAAACAAAAGGTAAAGCTTATCCGAATTCACATTTGGCTAAGTTTAAAGATGATCAACATGATTTCAAATGATCATAAGCATGTCACAAATTGATTTCAATGAGATATTTCATGGTTTGTGAATTTTGACAGATAATGTTTCAAACAAGAATTCAATGCTTTTGCTTATCAAGAATGTGTAACAATTTACCTAACCAAATATTTTTCTAACCAAAAAGTGTTTCTTTGCACACAAGTTCAAAGTTGGAACTTTTGAAGGGGTAAGTGTTTCACTCAATTTTTCAAGCATTTGTTTGTAGTAATTTGAACTTGTTTTTCATCTCACCTATTCTCTTAAATTGCATAATTACTCAAAGATCACTAAGGTCTTCATTTAGGTTGTAATGATTCTTGGTTTGGATAATGGTTTTTCTAGGTTTTCAAGGCTAAGTTAAAAAAAGAAGAGCATTTTTGAAAAATTTCAATGGAATGCTTTACTCTTCTTTTTTCCATTATTTTTTCCCAACCTCTTTTACTTTTTGAACCTTGGTTTCTATGTTTCTCAATCTCTTTTTGTTTCTTTTTTCATTTTTGAAGATTGAGTTTTTCTTTTTCTTTTAAGAAGCAAAGTCCACCAATTTTCCCCCAACTTAATGCTTTCAAACTACACTTTTAAAATATAATGCTCTCTTAGAACATTTTTTCCATTTCGGTTTTATAGGATAGTTTGAAAAAAAAGTTTATTTCATTTGTTTGGCACAAAGGGGCTTATCAAAGGATGTACCTAATTTGGTTTGGACTTTTTGGCCTTTGGTTCAACTAATCAAAGAACATGCCTTGATCATTTCTTATCATTTTTATGCAATTAAGAGATTTAAAGACTTAAACAAGTTTAATTAGACAAATCAAATGTTGATTCTCACTCATGTGTTTGGCTCACTCCCTCACTTGGTTTGGATTCACAATTTTTAATAAAAAAAATGTTTGCAAAGATCTTGTTACATAAATTTGAATTTTCAATTTGCAAAAAAATTCAAGTTATGACATTATATGATTCTTTTCATAATAGTATAGGATATATCTCATTTTGCTCAATCAAAGCTTAATTTAAAGTATGCTTAACATTTACTAATCATGTGATCATTCTTCAAAAATTTTGTTTTAGCCATTTTGTTTTCGGTTTTGAAATTGTTTTTGACTTTTTCAACAATCAAATTTACTTTTTACATATTTACACAATCTAGACAAATATTTTGGGATGTACTTGATGTGATTTCAAAATTTGTTTAGTTTTCTAAAAATAAAAAATTTAAAAATAAAATAATAACGAAAGAAAATAATGATGAAAGAAATAAATTGTTACCACATACTGAAATGCCTTCCAGTTAGCGCTCTTTTAACGTCATTAGCTTGACGTCAGACTTTGACGATATTATTCTGATTGATCATTGATGATGGAGCCTGACTCATCCCCCAAATAAGGTTTTAATCTCTGTCCATTTACCACCCAAGTTGCTTTTGTCTTTGGATCTTTCAACTCAATTGCTCTATATTCTTTTACTTCGTTGATGACAAATGGTCTTGTCCATCTGGTGCTGGAAGTATTTTGAGACTTGAGTTGAATAGAAGTACCTTTTGCCCTTGATAGAAATTTTTCTTTTTGATTCTGGAGTCATCGTACTTCTTTGTTTTTTCCTTATAAATTCTTGAGGATTCATATGCTTGGAATCGCATTTCTTCCAATTGATGTAGTTGATCCTGTCTTTTAATATCTACATCCTTTAAATCAAAGTTTAGAAATTTGAGAGCCCAATAGGCTTTATGCTACGATTCAACTGGTAGATGACAAGCTTTGCCATAAACAAGTTGATATGGAGTTTTGCCTATTGGTGATTTAAATGTAGTTCGATAGGCCCGGAGAGTATCATCCAGTTTTTGTGACTAGTCTTTTCTTGAAGCAGAGACTGTTTTTTCCAAAATTCTTTTTAACTCTCTGTTTGATCCTCTGTTTGGCCATTGGTTTGTGGGTGATAAGGTGATGCTACCTTGTGTTTAACATTATAAAATTCTAAGGTTCTTTTTAATTGGGAATTTATAAAATGAGATCCCCTTTCACTTATGAATACTCTTGGTGTGCCGAAACGAGTCAAAATATTCTTTTTCAAAAAATTTACTACAGTTTTGGCATCGGCTTTGGGTTTTGCTAATGCTTCCACCCAGCGGGAAACATAGTCAACAACCACCAAGATATATTCAGTTGAAAACAATGATGGGAAAGGTCCCATAAAGTCAATGCCCCAACAATCAAAAATTTCTATTTCTATAATATTTTGTAAAGGTATTTCACTTTTTTTCCCAAGTCCCCCAAACCTTTGGCATGCATCACACTTTTGGACATACAATTGGGCATCTTTATAAATAGTTGGCCAAAAGAATCCAGATTGGAGTAC
>NC_032021.1:6449215-6463891 GCF_001865875.1 Lupinus angustifolius
GCAGTGCCATAATATTTTCTGGGCCTCATTTTCATCAACACATCGTCTAATAATATCATCGGTTCCTTCTTTAAACAAGTACGATTCATCCTAGACGTATTGATTCACTCTTTTGAGAACAAATTTCTTTTGCTGATAATTAAAATGTTCAGTAATTATACCCGACGCTTTATAATTGACCATATCAACAAACCATGGTCTTGTTTGAAGTTGAAATAACTTTTCATCAGGAAATGTTTCTACTATTTCTTGTTCTCTTAACGTGACTTTTGTATTCACCAATCTTGACAAATGATCCGCCACTTGGTTTTCTTTACCACTTTTGTCACAGATTTCTCAGTCAAATTCCTGCAAAAGCAACACCCATCTAATCAATCGTGGCTTGGAGTCGGGTTTCTTTAGAAGATATTTGATTGCGGCATGATCAGTATATATAATTGTTTTTGCCCTAATCAAATAGCTTCTAAATTTTTCCAATGCAAACACTATTGCTAGCAGTTCTTTTTCAGTTGTCTCATAATTGATTTGTGCTTCATTTAGAACTTTGCTAGCATAATGTATTGCATGAAAACCTCGTTTCTTTCTCTGTCCTAGAACTGCACCAACTGCATAATCACTTGCATCACACATTAGTTCAAAAGGGGATTTCCAGTTTGGTGCAGTAATGACAGGAGCAGTTACCAAGCATAATTTTAATTGTTTGAATGCTTCTAAACATGAATCATCAAAGTTAAAAACATAATCTTTTAAGAGTAAGTTGCACAAGGGCTTAGCTGTTTTGGAGAAGTCTTTGATGAATCTACGATAGAACCCATCATGTCCGAGAAAGCCTATGATTCCTTTAACATTTGTTGGAGGAGGCAGCTTTTCGATCACTTCTATCTTAGCTTGATCAACTTCTAATCATTTGGCTGAAATTTTGTGCCCGAGTACAATTCCTTCAATGACCATGAAATGACATTTTTCCCAATTCATAACCAAATTTGTTTGTTCGCATCTTTCCAAAATTGTCTCCAAATTTTTCAAACAAGCTTCAAAGGAGTCTCTGAATACGGAAAAATCATCAAAGATAGCCAGCATGCATCTTTAAAAAGTTGTAGGAGCATTACATAGTCCAATGGCATTTTTCTGTATGCATAAACACCAAATGGACATGTAAATCCCGTCTTTTCTTGGTCCAATGGATCCACAACAATTTGATTGTATCTGGAATACCCATCCAGGAAACAGTAGAAGGCTCTTCCGGCTAATCTTTCCAACATTTGATCCATGAAGGGTAGGGGAAAATGATATTTTCTTGGGGTGGCGTTAAGTTTGCGGTAATCAATGCAAACTCTCCAACCAGTAACAGCTCTGCTTGGAATGCATTCATTGTTCTCATTTCGAATTACCGTCATTCCTCCTCTTTTCGGCACCACTTGAACTGGACTTACCCATTTGCTATCTGAAATGGGGTAAATCATGCCAGCTTCTAACATTTTCACAATCTCTTTCCTTACCACTTTCTTTATTACTAGATTAAGTCTTCTTTGTGGTTAAGCACAAGGTTTGTAATCATCTTCCATCATAATTTTATGCATGCAATATGATGGACTAATGCCTTTGAGATCTTTTAATGTCTATCACAGTGCTTCTTGATGCTTCTTCAAGACTTGTATAAGTTTTTCTTCTTCCAATTTGGACAGCTTACTGTTGATGATTACTAGATTGTTGTCTTTCCTATTTAAGAAAACATATTTTAAATGGGATGGTAATTATTTCAATTCCAGTTCTGATTCCTTCACTACTAGTCTACTTGGATTTTGGTGAAGGAACAATTCATCAGAAAAATGTTTGATGATTTCTTCCTCTACTCTATTTTCTTGCATCTCTAATGATTTGTCAGGTTGAGGGTGTTCTGCACAAATTTCTTCAACAACACCTAGCTGCAGACATTGCCCTTTATCCTTCACATGATGCATTGCATGGAAAATGTCAAATTCAATTTCGCCGTCTACAACTCGGACTAGTAATTTGCCATTTTCCATGCCAATCCCCATTTTTGCTATCCTCATAAAGGGTCTCCCTAGAATGAGTGGGATCTCCGTATCTTCGGTAATGTCAATGACACAAAAATCAATCGGGATCAAGAATTTGTCCACTTTGAAAAGAACATCATCTGCAACCCTTTCAGGATATTTAATATATCTATCTGCTAGTTGCAATGACATCCTTATAGGCTTTAATTGAATTCCTCCAATTCTTTTTATCATGGACAATGCCATCAAACTCACGATGGCTGCAAGATCAATGAGAGCTTTTCCTACGGATACATATCTAATAGTAACAGGAAATATCACACTTCCTTGGTCTTTTGATTTATGAGGGATGTTTGCTTGAAGAACAGCACTACAAGTGGCATTGAGTGAAACAACTTCCTTTTCTTGATAACTCCATTTTTTGGATAACAATTCTTTCATGAACTTGGAGTAAATTGGCATTTGCTCCAAGACCTCAGCAAATGGGATGTTGATTTGCAGAGTTTTGAATATTTCCATGAATCTTGCGAAGTGTTCTTCTTTCTTGGCTTTTAATGGAGCTACCGGGTAGGGTATTTTTTCTGTACTAGTGGGTGTTGTTTTTCTTTTCTTCTTACCTCACTAGTCTCTTTTTCCTTTTCTTCTTTTTTATTTTATTTTTATTCTTTATTTTGTTCCTCTCATCTCTTTTTTTGTTTTTCAACTCCACCTACTATCTTCCTACTTCGAGTTGTAATACTTCCACAAAATTCTGACTTGACCAGATAAGTTTTTGTCTAGTTGTTGATTTGTTCTTCTATTTTTGTGAGTGTATCACTAGTGTTCTGTGGATGGTTGATAGTGGTTTGCATGAACTAGTTGATAATTTTCTTCAATTCATCATGATAAGTGTGAGTTGATTGGAAGGCATAGACATTCTGATTGTTTTCAAAATCCTTACACCAAGAACTTGCTCTGATGGATCATATTGAGCTTGAATTGAAATTTTTGATGAATTGCTCAATTTCTTGTTGTAAATCAACATGTTGGTCCATGTCTGAAAATTTGAGATCAAAACGAATCATTTTGTCTATTTCCAAAAGAAAAGAGATTCGGATGTAAAGAAATCATAATTTACATCTTTATATAAATTAAAATAATTTGTACAAAAGCAAGAATAAATTAATGCACAATTATTTGATGAATGACATATAAATATGAAATATTCTATTATTTAAGCAATTCCCCAGCAACAGCGCCAATTTGTTGAAAGATATTTTGGGAAAAGGGAAGGAGGAGGCTTTCCCCTCTCATTCCGGCAGTAGTGCCAACTTTTTGACAGCGGAATTCCTCTTCTTCTTCGGTGTGCTCTTTTTATTTGATTACGTAAGAGAACTCGGTTTTATTCTTTGTTCATCATCTCGGCTTTGTTGAAATAAATTTCAACGCTGGTATAATGATTTCAAGAATATTTCAGTTACAACTTACTTCTTAATAATCATGTGAATGAGTTATTCCTTCTTTGCCCCATCTCGGATTTGTTAGAATAAATTCTAACGTTGGTGCAATGGTATTGAAGCAATCCCTTATTACATAATTATTAAGTACCTTTGAATACCATCTCAGTTTTGTGGAATAAATTCCAACACCGGTTTAATGGTATTCTAATGTACAAAAGTGATGAATAGTTAGTAGTTAGAAACAAATAAATAAATAAAGAACAAAAGAAGAATAAATTTAAGTGACCTTTTATTTATTTACTCATTTTCGGGTTTATTTTATTAACAAACCAAACTTCTTCCTTAAGGAAGGTTGGTATTAAAGAATAAATAAATTGCGGAAAGTAAATAACAATAAATAAAAGTTAGTAAGTTAGTTTCATCACTTTTGTATATTAAAAGGTGTTTCAACAAATAAATTTATTGATAACACTTTACTATTTTATAATTTACACCTCTTTCAAGATTCAATTGTAGTATAGTATAGGGTTATGTCGAACCACAAGGAATTGCCTAATAGAATGAATCATATGAATATGTCAAAGCACAAATAATGAGTTAAACATATTTTGATGGTTTTTTGTTTAATTTGAACATAAACAATTTAACAAGAAAAATAAACTATATATTAACAAATTCTTGAGGAGACAAGATCATTTTGAATAAGGAAAATATTTCTCAACTTCTTATGAATTTGAACTACTTAGACAAGTTCTTATGTTTTACTTTGATTAACTCCAAACACCAAGTTCTAAAATCCTCCTTTTAGTGTATATCCTAAAATGGTAGAATCATAAACACTTATATTCATCACTTAAACAATACTACGACCATAAAAGAGATTAGGTTGTCACACCCTAACAATTGGACTCTAATATTGAAGTAGTAATGAATATAAGATCTTAAGAAAAGTATGCTTCACTTGTCAAATAAACTAAGTAGTACAACCACTTCTTAGTTTATTTGTTAAGTGTTTGAGACAAGTAATTTTTTTCACTTGAAATCATTTTTTAGGTGATAAATCTAAAAAGAGCATTAAGTACTTCTCAAACAAATAAAATTAACCAAAGCACCAACTTGAATGATTAAAATTCAAACCTTTTAGAATATAAGAATAAGTAGAAATACATAACCATATTCAAAAGAAATTGTTAGGAGCATGAGCCATCCATCCAAGGATTGGATGCTTTGAGTTCCAAATGAGATTACAAAATTGATTTTTGCATCTCATTTGCCTTCTCCTTTTCTCCTCGTGAATTCTAAACTAAAATTACAAACTTACATGAAATAAAGCTCATAAAAACTAAGACAAGAAGAGAGAACTTCAGAGAAGAATTTATAGTGAGAGATATGTGAATTTGATATGAAATGGATTTCTTTTGCTCGAGTGAAATGCTCTCTATTTATAGAAATTCTTTCTGGGCTGTTGAGCTACTTGTCAGCCCCGCTAAGTAGCTGACTAAACCCTTCAGCATGGGTTTGGTCCCTTGATCAAGTAGCTTTGTCACCTCCTTATGCTTGACTCATCATAGCTAGTTGTGGGCTATGAAATCAGCTATTGTGAACTACACTGAAAAGCCTATGGTGGGGTACTTGAGGTGAGGTCATTGGTGACTTCATGGTTTCCTTGATGGTTACGTCTAGTCTAGGTGCACATCGCTTAGCACACGTGTTGCACCACTAAGCTGCTTGTTCAGCAGCTTTGACCGTGCTGACTAGGACCTGGCCTAATGCTTGCTGATCTGGTCACGAGTCTGGTTATCCGCTAAGCTGCTTCGTTGGACCGCTAAGCTGCTTGGGCATGTGCCAAGCTTGTGTCTGACCATGTCAAGCTGAATTCTGACCGTGTCAGGACTAGTCTGGTCCTACGCTGAGCGGCCAAGCAGGTCCGCTCAGCTGCTTGCTTGAGCAACTTGGTCCAGGTTAGGCTGGTGTCCAGGTCAGCTTAGCAACTTGGTCTAGGTCACCTTGGTTTTTTACTTCTTTTCTTTTTTACCATGAGTCTTTTTTCTCTTCTTTTCTTCATTCTAAATCTTACAAAATACATAAAAAAGAAATACACATACAAATATATAAGATTGTGATATTTTATACAAAAAATATTATTTTAAGTTGGTTTTTCTCAATTATGCTTAAGATAAGTGCCATAAAAGTGTATGAAATTTAGGTATGTTTGGCACTTATCACATCGAAAGAGTTGTTGTCTGCCGAACCACAATAACTTAAACTAGCACCATTACAGGATAAACCACCCACGTTCATAAAACTGTCTTCATTAATCTCGAACAGTTTTCTAGCAATCATTGACCAATTATGCCCATCTTTGTTTCTAAAGTTGGCATAATACTCCCTAACTAGAGCATGGTAGATGTTACCTTTTAATTCCAAGAAGGGGAAAGCCCCTTGAGCTTGCAAACCATGCAGAAAGTCGAAGTTTTGTTCCGCTAACCAAGTCAAATTCACAAACCGAATGTATGTTGGTTTCCTCCCCTGAAATTTGAGTAACCGAGTTTCTTGCAGAATTAGTGAATAGTACGAGTCCATGTGGTCCTGCCTTGCTTGTTGAGGTGGCATGACTTTTAGGGCACATGGTGGATGTTGAGCGGTTGTCTTGATTCTCATAGCACGTCCTCTCTCCATTGCTATTAAAACGAAAACGTAATGAAAGTTTAATGGAGGGATTGAGGGAAACCTAGTGTAGGGTTTTCAATTTGGGGAAGACTAATTCCTTGGAAATTGGAGATGGAGAAGCCGGTTTATGGAGTGGAAATGGAGTGAGGTGATTCGGTTTGGGCTAGGTCAGAGCTTAGGGATGATGTTGGACTTGTTCCTTTGAGATTTGAGAGAAAAAATGATGAATGGGGTTTTGAAAATTGCAAAGAAACGCTTTTGTTTATGATATACTAATGTCGTTAATCGATTAACAACATTACTTAATCGATTAACTTGAGTTAAAAATACCCGGTTTTAAAAAGTTTGCCGAGGTAATTGATTAACTTATGGCCTTAATCGATTAAATGCATCAGATACAACGTTTTGGATGTTTAAAAGCATGCCGGGATTTCAAAATCTTTATTAAATCAGTTTTAAGAAATCACATACATATATAAGGCTTTTATAGATAGAATCACGGATCATACAAGGAATAGTTAGCATTCAACATGTTTTTCATATTAAAGCATACAAGGCAAATAAATCATGCAAGGCAATTACATAAGGTCAATCAAGATATTTTAAATCAAGGATTCCTTGTTCTCTTCGAAGAACATAGAAGGTATCTCGTGATAGGGGATTGGTGAAAATATCCGCTAATTGCTTAGATGTTTCAACAAATTCTAACACACAGGCACCTTTTTGAACATGATCATGCAAAAAATGATGCCTTATTTCAATATGCATGGTTCTATAATGCAAGACGGGATTCTTGGAAAGGTTAATGGTACTTGTGTTATCTCACTTAATAGGGATCTTTTCTAATATGAGCCCAAAGTCCTTAAGTTGCTTCTTCATCCAAAGGATTTGAGCGTAACACACACCAGCAGCAATGTATTCCGCTTCAGTGGTGGACAAAGCAACGCATGCTTGATTTTTACTATGCCATGCCACTAAGGAACTACCTAATAGGTGACAAGTCCCACAAGTGCTTTTTCGATCCAACTTACACCCAGCGAAGTCAAAATCGGAGTACCCTACCAAGGATAAGGAGCCATCCCTAGGATACCATAATCCCATATTTATAGTTCCCTTTAAATATCTCATGATACGTTTTACAACAATATCATGTGATTCTTCTGGAAAAGCTTGAAATCTAGCACACATACAAACGCTAAACATAATATCAGGGCGACTAGAAGTTAAGACAATAAGGAGCTAATAATCCCACGATATTTAGTTACCTCAATCGCTTTTCCCTTTTCATCTTAGTTAAGATAACATGTGGATGTCATAGGTGTAGATGTATCTTTACATTGCTCCATATCGAATTTCTTTCATAATTTTGGCATGACTTCGATGGATTAATGAAGATGCCACTTTCCATTTATTTAATTTGAAGCCCAAGGAAGAAAGTCAGCTCACCTATCATCGACATCTCAAACTCCCTCTGCATAAACTCAGAAAATTACTTACAAAGGATGTCATTAGTAGATCCGAAGATAATATCTCCAACATATATTTGTACAAGTAAAACATGATTATCTAATCTACGGATAGAGAGAGTGGTGTCGACCAAGCCTCTTTCGAACCCTTTTTTCAAGTATAAATGAACTCAATCTATTGTATCAAGCTCTAGGAGCGTGTTTTAGGCCATATAGGGCCTTCTTGAGTTTATACACATGGTTCGGGTATTTGAAGTTTTCAAACCCTGGTGGTTGGTGTACGTACACCTCCTCTTGAATATAACTATTTAAAAATACGCTCTTAACATCCATTTGGAATAGTTTAAATTTCATGATTGATGCAAAAAGACAAGAACATCCTAGTGGTCTCAAGTCTGGCTACAGGAGCGTAGGTCTCATTATAATCGATGCCCTCCTATTGGTTGTAGCCTTTGGCCACTAAGAGAGCCTTATTTCTTATTATTCAGCCAAATTCATCTAGCTTATTACGAATGACCCATCTGGTGCCAATCACAGGATGATCTTTTGGTTTGGGGACCAAGTCCCACACATTATTTCGCTTAAACTGATTTAGCTCTTCTTGCATAGCTATACCCTAGTATACATCCTCGATGGCTTCATCAATGGTCTTTGGCTCTATTTGAGATACAAATGCAACAAAATTACATAAATTATGTAAAGAACAACGGGTTACCACTCCCATAGATATGTCACCTAACACCTTATCGAGTGAATGATCCTTTTTGGTTTTCCATGCAATAGGCATGTCCTGATGTTTTTCTTCTACTATTTGCTCAACATCTTCTTGTTGTATTTGACTCATGTCCTTGGATTGCACTTCTTCTAGTGTACTTGAAACATCATCAGAAAAGACCTTTCTCTTCTCTTTTGGAGATGATTCCTCAAAATGAACATGAATAGACTCTTCTACTTGCATGGTATATTTATTGAACACACGAAATGCCTTACTATGTAATGAATACCCTAGGAATATGCTCTCATCAGCCTTCGAGTCAAATTTTCCTAAAGATATTTTTCCATTATTTAAAATAAAACATTTTCACTCGAATGCATGAATATGAGCAATATTCGGTTTTCGACCTTTAAGAATTTCATAAGGTGTTTCCAAAAAATTAGGCCTAAGTAGTATTCGATTAATTACATAATAGGCAGTGTGAACTGCATCAGCCCAGAAATATTTTGGTGCCTTGCTCCCATTTAGCATAGTCCTCGCGAGTTCCTCTAGAACTCTATTTTTCCTCTCAACAACTCCATTTTGTTGAGGGGTGCGGGGAGCTGAGAACTGATGCATGATGCCATGCTTAATACAAAACTTCTTAAATTTATGATTTTCAAATTCTCCGCCATTGTCGGATCGTATGTAAATAATTTTCAGGTTAGACTAGTTTTGGATTTGTTTGGCTAGACATTTAAAAGATTTATAAGCATCGCTCTTTGACACTAAAAACAAGGTCCATGTGAATCTAGAAAAATCATCAACAATTACCAAAGAACTTCCACCAAAACTCATAATTTGCGACGGTCCAAACAAGGCCATATGGAGAAGCTCCAAAGGTCTAGTAGTGGATATCACATTCTTTTTATTAAAGGAATTCTTTACTTTTTACATTTTGACACATGTCACAAGAATCCTGAGTTTTAAAATCAAATTTTGGAAGATCGATTACCAAATTATTTTTAGCCAATTTTTCTAAATGCATCACGTGAATGTGAGCGACACGTCTCTGCCAAAGCCAGATGTCATCTTCTTTTGAAATAAAACATTTTTATTTAACATGTCTATGCCAAAGCTATATGTAATTGATTAACCAGTGCAACATAATGAAACAGAAAACAGTTGTAACAGAAACACTGATTTAATATAAAAGTAGTTGAGTTAATCGATTAAGTCACCACGTTAATCGATTAAGTCACGACGTTAATCGACTAATTGGCACATTAAAATACATGGTTCAAAAGGTAAACTTCTCATATGTTATGCACAACTTATATACATGTTCTAGCAATTATATTTGAATTGTCAATCTTCCTGGTGCTAAGATTCTTCCTTTGTTGTTGTCTCAATAGGTGACGAAAACCCGTTTCTATTAATGACAAGTCTAGGAATTTTGACTTGTCTCCAGTCATATGTCTTGAACAGCCGCTATCAAGATACTAGTTTTTCCCATATGTTCGATGACATACCTGCAAAATGGATCACCTGCTAGTTTCAGGTATCCAAATTATGTTGGGTACTTTTCTGTTAGTAACGAGGAAGTTATCTCCCTTTCTTACCCCAAGCGTAAACACCACTAGGTATCCCATATCTCTTGATGTAACAGGAATGAGAGGTGTGGCTATGTGTGCCACAATAGAAACATGTAGGGACTCTAATTATCTTATTAGACTTTTTATATGGACGAGTTAGAGGTCTCCTATATGGTCTATTTCTATGGGATGGGGGAACATACCCTAATCTAGTATGGTCACCAACATTTCTCGTTTTACTAAGCAGAGTGTCTAATTGGTGTTTACTATTTATAAGTTTTGTGAGTTTTTCATTTAGTTTAAAATTCTAGTTTTTCAAGTCCTCGCAAAACTCACAAGTAGTTGTTTGACATAAATTATTTTTAGAGCAGTCGCATGAAGTACAAGAAAAAATTAGATCTAAAGTTTCATTTTCCAATTTTAGCTAATCTAATTCTTTTTGTAATTGAACTATTTTATGATCATTTAACAAAATTATTCTCTTTCTATCAGCACTAACTTTTGCTAATTTTTTAAGCTCTTCATGCATCTCGACATAAGCATCATATAAAACATCATATGAGGGAGAATCAGAAGAAGATGATGATTTGTCAGAATATACCTCATTTGTAGCATCCTTACTACTTAATCCGCAAGCCTCATCTGTTATGGTTATTAGGCACAACTTTGTAGTCTCCTCTTCATCTGAGGTGCTTGATGTTGTTTCTTCCTCCGGTACATCCCAAACAATGTATGCCTTTTTCGATTTGAAGTCTCGGGGAGTGCTCTTCTCTTAATCAACTTTCTTCAAGTAAGTGGGGCACTGAAACTTCATATGACCTGGCTAACCATATTCATCGAAAGTGAAACACTCGTTGTTCTTTCCTTTCTTAGTTGATTCTCGCGCTTCTTTCTTTTGAAATCGTCTAAATCCTCCTTTCTTCTTTAAGAACTTTCCAGATTTTCGCACAAGAAGGTTTAGCGTTTCTTCATCAATGTCTGAATTAGAGTCGTCTTTTTCCATCTCTTCATTGGGTTGTGATGTTGAAGGTTTAAGAGATATTCCTTTCTTTTTCTTATCAGACTCCTCATGCATGGTCAAATGCCCAAGCTCTATCTCATGCTCTTGAAGCTTTCCGAACACTGTTGCCAAAGGCATGGAATCTAGATCCTTGGACTCCATGATTGCCGTCACTTTAGGTTGTGTCAAGACAACGTAAAACTTTATTAGTGAGTTCTCCTCTGGTAAACATTTTATCTAGAGCAATAAGATGATTAATAATGTGAGTGAATCGCTTTTGCATGTCGCCAATCAATTCACTCGGTAGCATACGAAATAATTCGTATTCACGTGTCAACGCGTTTAGCCTGGCGCGCTTGACCTCACTAGTGCCCTCGTGAGTCACTTGTAAAGTGTCCCACATTTCCTTGGCACTTTGACATTGAGACACTTGAAAGAATTCATCATAAGATAGAGCCAAGGTAATTATATTTTTGGCGCAAAGGTTGAAATGGACCTTCTTGCGCTCCTCATCGGTTCATAAGCTATTGGGCTTTTCTTTTGGTTCGCCATCTACTAAGTGAAGTGGGACGAAAGGGCCACTGATTACGGATTCCCAAATATCTGAATCAATAGCCTTTATGAAGATCTTCATTCGGACTTTCCAGTAGGCGTAACCCTCGCCACTGAATACGGGAGGGCGGTTAATGGATCCGCCATCACTACTAAAGGGGTTGGTGGAACCCATTTAAATTCCCTAAGGATCACGCGGATACGGTTGAGCTAGCACGTCGTACTAGCTCTGATACCACTTGTTAGGTATTAGTGGTCTAGACACACCTAGAAGGAGGGGGGTTGAATAGGTGTAGGATCATCGCTTCTTGCACCAAAACCCAATTCTGGAAACAGCACAGTTAATCAATTAACACCTAGTCTTAATCGATTAACACATGCATAAAACAAAATGATCAGAGAGGCAAATTGCACAGTTATTTACAATCAATTGAACAAAGATTAAGCATATATATTTAAGCATTATTAATAAGCATATGGCAATGAATAACTATGCAAAATATCAGCTATAAATTCAAATTGAAACAACAAGAAAAGTAAAGAAGATTTAGGGAGTAAAAAGCGTGCAAAGATGGATTTTTATCTTGGTTCGTTTGCGGTCCTCTACAAACTACATCCAGGCCTCCCCTTCTGATCTTGGGAGATTTTCTTCTTCACAATATTGAATATACGTATGATTACACACACCAATTCAATTACAAGAACATAGGATGCTTCTTTCTTGAAATCTAGAACACCTAAACCCTTGGTTTGACTCTACCTATCGCCTGAGAAAACCTTTCTCGCGAAACAGCGCCACCTAAGATTCTTGTCCTCAAATCAAGACCTCCTAGTCTCGGTGAAGAATCCCAATCTCTATGGTGGTACGAAACCAAGAGATAAGCAATTTTGACAGTTGGATTCGTTGCAAAGAGTTAAATGGTTAAAACATAAATCAATTATAACAAATAACAGATCTGTTAATTGATTAAGACTAGTCGTTAATCGATTAACCAGTACAGCAGAGTGAAACCAAAAATAGTTGTAACAAAAACACTAATTTAATAGAAAAACAGTTGAGTTAATCGATTAAGTCATCACGTTAATCGATTAACTTGCATATTAACATACATGGTTCAAAAGGTAAACTTCTCATATGTTATGCACAACTTCTATACATGTTCTAGCAATTATATTATGCCTAATATACAGATATAACATATATGATTAATGCATGAACATATTATGCAAGACTAGATTGTGGGACACTTCTACAATACTTAAGTTTTCATAAAAGATAGTAGGAGTCTGATGAGTGACATGTAGCTCCTTGAATAGGGACTCAGTCTAGATGATTTCTTGAGAAGCTAAGGCTAAACTTCTATATTTTGCTAAACTTCAAAAACAACATACTAAATCAATGTCCAACTAAATTATTATATTTTTAGTTATAAGTGATTTATTAGAAAAGATTGTTCATCACCACTATTAAAAGAACAAAAGTAACACATCAGTACTATTGAATGGATTAAAGTTATAAGTGATTATCCTATAGGGTTAATGTAATTTATTAAAAAAATTGATCACCATTAACAATCTTCTATAGAAGGTGTACTACATGTTGAAGGACTCAAGCACAAACTTCTAAGCATAAGTCAATTATGTGACCAAGGCTTCCATGTGGCATTCTACCCAGATTATATATATATATATATCTGTGTGTGATTGACATAGATTCATCTTTACCTATAACATATTTAGTTGCAAATGATAATCATCATGCATGGCTTTGGCATTTAACAATTGCTCATATACATATGGATCATTTAAATAAACTTATAAGAAAGATTTAGTTGTTGGTTTACCCAAAATGAATTTTGTTAAATACAAACTATCTAGAGCTTGTCAAATGGGTAAACAAACAAAAACCTATTTCAAACCTAAGCATATGGTTTCTTCCGATAGACCATTGCAGTTACTACATATTGACTTGTTTGGCCCCTCAAGGACAAAATTTTATGGTGTAACTACTATGTTCTTGTTATAGTAGATGATTTTTCGAGATACACTTGGACACTCTTCTTAGTTCATAAGAATGAGGCATTCAAAGCCTTTAGCGTTTATGCTAAAAGAGTCCAAAATGAAAAATCGCTAAAAATCGCTGCTATAAGAAGTGATCATGGGGAAGAATTTCAAAACTCTTCTTTTGAAGAATTTTGTGATGATCTTGACATTAGTCACAATTTTTCTGCTCCTAGAACACCACAACAAAATGGTGTTGTAGAGAGAAAGAATCGGTCTTTAGAAGAACTGGCTCATATAATGTTGAATGAAACTAACCTCCCAAAATATTTCTGGGATGATGCAGTAAGTATTGCATGTAATGTTTCAAACCGAGTTCTTATAAGACCAATTCTTAAAAAAAAACCCTTATGAACTCTTCAAAGGTAGAAAACCAAACATTTCTCATTTGCATGTATTTGGTTGTAAATGCTTTGTTTTGAATAATGGTAAGGATAACTTAGGCAAATTTGATGCAAAAGTTGATGAAGGCATCTTCATAGGCTAGTCTCTTACGAGTAAAGCTTATAGAGTCCTTAATAAAAGAACTCTAGCCATGGAAGAATCCCTTCATGTATCTTTTGATGAAACCAACCCTAAGATAAAGGATGGGTTAACTCTTGATGAGGAGGAATTGCCAAGTTCATCCTCAAATGAAATTTATATTATTGAGCCTACAACTGATACCGAGAATTTGAAAATGAATGTAACCTACCATCTCAAGAGGAGCATATTCATACAAATTTACCAAAATAATGGAGAACTCATCGAGATCATCCAATTGATAACATTATTACAGAATTAAATATGGGTATCACTACCCGACGAATGCTTGATAAAGCATGTCTAAACATGACCTTCGTCTCTCAAATAGAGCCCTTCAAGATTGATGAAGCAATCAAGGATGAACACTGAATTCTCGCTATGCAAGAAGAATTAAACTAGTTTGAGAGAAATGAAGTTTGGGAACTTGTTCCTAGACCGAAAAGCAGGCATGTTATTGGAACTTGGTGGGTTTTCGTAATAAATCTGATGAAAATGGTATTATTGTTAGAAATAAAGCTAGACTAGTAGCCCAAAGATACAATCAAGAAGAAGGTATAGACTTTGATGAAACATTCACTCTGGTTGCTAGACTTGAAGCTATTAGGCTATTACTTGCATAAGTCTGCTCTTTGAATTTTCAGTTATATCAAATGGAC
>NC_032021.1:6463991-6467718 GCF_001865875.1 Lupinus angustifolius
TCTCTATGGCTTAAAGCAAGCTCCTCGTGCATGGTATGATCGTCTAACTAAATTTCTACTTGAAAAATGTTTCAACAAAGGAAAGGTTGACACTACACTCTTTATAAAAAGAATAAATCAACATACTTTACTTGTTCAAATTTATGTAGATGATATTATTTTTTGTTCTAGTAATGAGGTTTTGTGTAGTGAATTTGGCAAAATGATGCAAGGAGAGTTTGCAATGTCCATGATGGAGAAGTTAAATGACTTCCTTGCACTTCAAATTAGACAATAACTAAGACGATCCAAGTATGTAGAGATTTTCTAAGACGATTTGACATGGATGGTTGCAAGCCAATAACTACTCCTATGGGATCCGGTACTTACATTGATATGGATGAAGCAGGAAAAAGCATTGAAATATCAAAGTATTGAGGTATGATTGAATCTATTTTATATTTTACTGCCATTAGACCTGATATCATGTTTAGTGTATGTATGTGTGCTCGCTATCAATCTAAACCAAAAGAATCGCACTTAGTTGTCGTTAAGAGAATCATGAAATATCTTAAGGGTACATCTAACATTGGGTTGTGCTATCCAAAAGGAAGTATATATGATTTGGTGGGTTATTCGGATTCAGATTTTGCTGGGTGCAAATCTGAGAGGAAAGTTGCAAGTGGTACTTGTCATATTTTGGGAAATGCTTTGGTCTCCTGGTCATACAAGAAACAAGCATGTGTTGTCCTAAGCACTACGGAAGCTGAATATATAGCAGCAGGTAGTTGTTGCGCCCTAGTGTTGTGGATTAAACAAGAATTACGAGATTATGGCTTAGAATTTGGGGGCACTCCTTTAAAATGTGACAATACTAGTGCTATAAACCTCACAAAGAATCATGTTATGCATTCTAGAACCAAACACATTGATATAAGGCATCACTTCCTTAGGGACCATGTCCAAAAGAAGGATGTGTTTGTAGAATTTGTTGATACTCACAACCAACTAGCAGATATATTCAATAAACCATGGCAAAAGAACCTTTCTATAAAATTAGATGAGAGTTAGGAATTCTTGATGAATCATACTTATCTTAAATGCTTATATATTATTGTATGTGTGCTTCATTATATCTATTTCATTCCTACTTGAACTTAAATGTGTTTAATTAAGTTTAAAAATTTCAATTTTTGGGTTAAAAAAAATCATTTTCATAGCTTAAAATTGCCTAAAACTAAGTTTTTATGGGGCCAGTAATCGATTACACTGGAGAGTAACCGATTACAGGGTTGAACAGCATGTTTTAGTAACTGATTACTCAAAATGTGTAACCGATTACTCTATGTTGTTGTTTGAAATTTTGAATTTTTTTAATTTGAGTAACCAATTACTCAAAGTGAGTAACCGACTACTCTGTGCAGTTATATATGTATTTTTTTGCATTTTTAAACCTCTTCAAACTCATCTTCCTCATCAACTCGTGTTCTCTCTTGTTCAACCCTTTCAAACCCTCAAATCTTCGTTTTTTATCTGTTTTGGGTGATTTTTGTGTCTATTCATATCATATTTTCAATTCTAAACACTTCTACACCATCATTTTCGTGTTTAGTCATTTTTGTGTTTAGTGGCCTAAATAAAAAACCCCAAAGTCTCCAAAACCTAAAAACTCAAAAACAACAATATAGGGCTTCCTCTTCTAGATCAAAGAAGCAACGCACAAATGTGACTCAAAGGAACCAAGGAACTTCATCCTTGGAGTCCGACCCTCTTGACTTAACGCGACTTCTAGCTAATGATGAGCAACATAAAATCTTTGAAGAGCACTTCCATGCTCGCATTATCTTCACTCCCAAATATGGTAATCTCGGGAATTTTGAGTTTGAAGATTTTATATTTCCTGATCTCTTGAGACAACAAAACCTTTTGGATTTCTATTGTGAATCAAATGAAATCTATCCTGAACTAATTAGAGTATTTTACTGTAACATGAAATTTAGGAAAAACCGTCTTACTTCCTATGTAAAAGGAAAAGACATTACTTTGGATTTGAAAACCATGAGTTCATTGTGCTTTAATATAACCTATTAGGGAAGCATTTCTGGTTTCGGCCTTGTATGCGAATGGGAAAATTATGATCAAATTTTGTTTATTATTCTCTGTGTAGAATTACTAAATAGGAAATCGAAACGCTTAAGCAAGATGGTTATGGTGAAACTGTTAAAAATAGAGATATCCTATCTGTTGGACATCTCAAACTAAAAGACCGTTTACTTCATTATTTTCTGAGCTATGTCATCCTATCCAATTAATGTATGCTATGAAATTTAATCTGAAAATCAATTGGACTCTGATGATAATAAGACAAATGTGGTATGTAAGAGGAACACAAAGACCTTTGCCACATGCAATCTTCATAACAAAAATCCTTGAGCATTTCGGTGTTGCTACTGCTGGAGAAACTAAGGTCTCGCTTAACCCTCGTGAAAGCCATATTGATGTGGATGTAATCCACAAAATGGGCTTCACATTTGATCTTCGTGACCGGACCTGCAAGCGTAAGAATGATAGACTTCCTGCTCCTGAACTAGAACCTACCCCTACTAATCCTTCTAAACCTCAACCTTCTGAGTATCATGCTCAATCTTCCTCATCTGCTACCATGCCTATCAATTAGATGATAATGGATGAGTTATTCTCTCTTCGAGGCTACATCACTATTCATATGGACGCCTTTGATACACAAAATCAACAAATCCCGTTAGAACTTCATCGTCTATCTTCTAAGCTGAGTAGCATGGACATTGATGAAGAAAGTTCTGAGCCTGAGTCTTAGACTTTATTTGTTGTTAGGATTTTCTAGTTGTAATGTTAATTTTTCCTAGTTTCGGACAAATTTCTATTATGTTGTTTGTATTGTTGTTTGCATTGTTAATGCTTGAACATCTTTTTACTTTTATGATATTTCTCAAATTCCTTTATATCTTGATATCCATATTATTATACATTATATATATCCTATTGCATGTATGCTATATATGTTATGATGGACTCTTGGCTTTTCTACTTTTTGATGAAGTCAAAAGGGGGAGAAAAGTTGGGAGAGTGTATTTTATGTTTAAAACATTTCAGGCACATATCTCCAAATGAAAGGGGGTGCATATAAGATAGGGAGAGAATAGTCAAGACAAGTCAAGAATATCAAAAATGTATGCTGCTCTTGTTAGGTATCGGTGGTTACAATACACCTAGAAGGGGGGGTTGAATAGGTGTAGCGGTTAGAATAGCCGCTTTTCGAAACTCAACACTTAATGCTGAATCACCCCTAATTAATCGATTACAGGATGAAGATAA
This sequence comes from Lupinus angustifolius, assembly GCF_001865875.1. Classification (NCBI taxonomy): domain Eukaryota; kingdom Viridiplantae; phylum Streptophyta; class Magnoliopsida; order Fabales; family Fabaceae; genus Lupinus; species Lupinus angustifolius. The sequence goes on from NC_032021.1 coordinate 6,467,325, forward strand.
TCGATTCCCAGAACAAACTTAATCGATTAACAGAACAAGGATAATCGATTAACAGAATAGTCTTAATCGATTAAACAGAAACAGTACGCTATTACAGAAACAATTAATTGCACAACAGTTAACCGATAATGGAACGAATAACAGAGCTTACAAATATTATATCAGAGTATCATTCAGTATAGCACAAGTACAGAATGTATCAATTAATTCCACTATACCAAATAATCGATTAAAAGCAGTAAAGAGAGAGAGAGAAAAATCCTGCAACGCGAATTTTTATCCTGGTTCGTTTGCTGTCCACTGCAAACTACATCCAGGCCTCCCGGCTGACTTGGGAGATTTCCCTCACTATAATTGATTTAATGTATTTACATGCACATCAACCAATTACAAC
>NC_032021.1:6467818-6468188 GCF_001865875.1 Lupinus angustifolius
GAATCATGTTCCTCAGCTCCTGAAATTTGTTGTCGGTATAGGCAATCTGACGTTCTTCAAACTGCTCCATGCCTGCAAAATAAGAATCCTTCAACCCTTGGAAGTGAAGATCCATACGGTTGTTAAGCCGTTGCTCCATAGCTTCCATCTGAGCTAAACCAAAAGTAGAGTTCTGAGGTGCTATTCCAAAAGACTCCCCCTGAGTGTTAGCTTTCTGATTACCCATATCACCCTGATTATCATTATCAGACAAATCCAGATCAAATGTAGTGTAGTCCTCCTAATATTGCCAAGTAGTACCATACTTGTATATTCCCATTTTATGAATGAGACTTTCACCAGCCAGGTGATCTTTATCAGTATACTCAAT
>NC_032021.1:6468288-6474262 GCF_001865875.1 Lupinus angustifolius
TGTAGTCTTGACCCTTTTTGAACGACCTTGCTCCATTGTATGTGTTGAACCCGAAATGGTGTTGAATGAGCAGAGAAGGTTTTAGGCAACTTAACCTAGGGTTTGATTGGTGGAAGATTCAGAATTGAATGGATTAAGGATGATAAGGTGCGATTTCGGATGGTTTGAGAGGGTTAGGATGAGGTTTTTCTTACCTTATTGCACTTGGATTGGTTGGGTAACTGATTCAGAGACTTAAAGCACAAAAGAGGTTGCGAGAATGTCGAAAAAAGTGCAGAACCGAGACGCTGTCTGCCTTTAACATACTGGTTTTAATCGATTAACGGGTTGTTTTAATCGATTAAAACAGTGCAAAATGAGTTTTAAAAAAAATTGCCCAGGTAATCGATTAACGGGCGGTTTAATCGATTAAATCAGTAAAAATTTGAATTTTCAAAAAAAAACTAAATCTAGGTAATCGATTAACCTCAAGTGTTTAACCGATTAAGCACGATAAAAATTGGTTTTTAGGCAGCAGAACGGTTTCGACTTTTTAGGACACATACATGCATTGCAACGGATCAATCGAGACATTTATAATCACAGAGAGAGTTAATCAAGAGATATAATTTTGCATTTCAACATATATCATTTAAACATGAAACACATAGGCATATAGAGGCAAAACAATTAATGCACACAACTAAACAATTTTAAACAAGATATTGTTCATCAAGAATTCCTAGTTCTCTCCTTAGAACATAGAAAGTATCCCTGGGAAGGGGCTTGGTGAAAATATCTGCTAACTGTTTAGATGTTTCCACAAATTCAAGAACGCAGTCACCTTTTTGTACATGATCACGCAAAAAATGATGTCTAATTTCTATATGCTTTGTTCTAGAATGCAAAACAGGATCCTTGGATAGGTTAATGGCACTTGTATTATCGCATTTTATTGGGATCTTTTCGAGTTTAAGACCAAAGTCCTTAAGTTGCTGCTTCATCCAAAGGATTTGAGCGCAACACACACCAGCGGCAATGTATTCCGCTTCGACGGTGGACAAAGCAACACAGGCTTGCTTCTTGCTGTGCCATGCTACTAATGAACTGCCCAACAAGTGGCAAGTACCACTAGTGCTTTTCCGATCCAATTTACATCCGGCGAAATCGGAATCAGAATAACCCACCAAGGATAGTGAGGCATCCCGAGGATACCATAATCCCATGTTAGTTGTTCCTTTTAAATATCTCATGATTCTTTTAACAGTTATATAATGTGATTCTCTAGGTGATGATTGAAATCTCGCACACATGCATACACTGAACATGACATCAGGTTTACTTGCAGTTAAGTAAAGTAATGACCCAATCATACCACGATACTTCGTTACCTCGATTGCTTTTCCTTTTTCATCTTTGTCTAAGTAGCAAGCAGATGCCACAGGTGTGGAAGCTTCCTTACATTTGTCCATTTCAAATTTCTTGAGTAGCTCTTTGCAGTATTTCGCCTGATGGATGAATATCCCACTTTCTAGCTGCTTTATCTGCAATCCTAGAAAGAATGTGAGTTCTCCCATCATAGACATTTCGAACTCCCCCTGCATCATCTCAGAAAATTCTCTACACAAGATATCATTAGTAGATCCAAATATTATGTCATCTACATAGATTTGTACAAGCAGAACATGATTTTCTGATTTTCTAATAAAAAGCGTTGTGTCAACCAAGCCTCTCTCAAACCCTTTTTCTAAAAGAAAGGTACTAAGTCTGTCATACCAAGCTCTAGGAGCTTGTTTGAGACCATATAGTGCCTTTTTAAGTTTGTAAACATGGTTCGGATATTTAAAATTTTCAAAACCAGGCGGTTGGTCAACATAAACTTCTTCTTGAATGTATCCATTCAGGAAGGCGCTTTTTACATCCATTTGAAAAAGTTTGAAATTCATTAAAGATGCAAAGGAAAGAAGCATCCTGATGGCCTCTAATCTGGCTACAGGAGCGTAGGTTTCGTCATAATCGATACCCTCCTCCTGGTTGTAGCCTTTGGCCACCAAACGTGCTTTATTTCGAATTATTAAGCCAGATTCATCAAGTTTATTTCTGAAGACCCATCGAGTACCAATCACGGGATGATCTTTAGGTTTAGGGACCAAGTCCCAAACACTGTTACGCTCGAACTGGTTTAGCTCTTCTTGCATAGCTATACCCCAGTGTACATCCTCAATGGCCTCATCAACGGTCTTACGCTCAAATTGCGATACAAAAGCTACAAAATTACAGAAATTTCGTAAGGAACTACGGGTTACCACTCCCGTAGATATGTCACCTATTACTTTGTCGATCGGGTGAGCTTTCTTGGTTTTCCACAGCACCTGCAACATATCTGAATGCTCCTGAGGTTTGGCTTGACCTTCATCATTAGCTCCTTTATCATTATCCATGTCCTTTGAGTATGCTTCTTCCAAAGCACCTGCAACATCATCAGAAACGACCTATCTCTTCTCTTTTGGAGAAGATTTGTCAAACTGTACATGGATAGACTCTTCAACTTGCATTAAATATTTGTTAAAGACTCTGAAAGCTTTACTATGAATCGAGTATCCCAAAAATATTCCCTCGTCGGCTTTAGAGTCGAATTTCCCTAAAGCCCGCTTTCCATTATTTAATATAAAACATTTGCAACCGAAAGCGTGAAGATGGGATATATTTGGTTTGCGGCCTTTTAAAAGTTCATAAGGAGTTTTGTTCAAATTAGGCCTTAAGAGTACTCGATTTATAACATAACATGCAGTATGAACTGCATCAGCCCAGAAGTACTTGGGGGTATTACTTTCGTTAAGCATGGTTCTCGCTAATTCTTCTAAAACACGATTTTTCCTCTCTACAACTCCATTTTGTTGTGGAGTGCGAGGAGCAGAGAACTGATGCAAAATGCCATGCTTATCACAGAATTTGTCGAACTGAAAGTTCTCAAATTCTCCCCCGTGATCACTTCGTATATATATTATTTTTAGGTTAAGTTGGTTTTGGATTTGCTTGGCAAGATTTTTAAAATTTTTGAACGCGTCGCTTTTTGATGATAAAAACAATGTCCATGTAAATCTAGAGAAATCATCAACAATAACTAGAGCGTAGTAACTACCACCAAAACTCATGATTTGTGATGGTCCAAACAAGTCCATATGGAGTAGCTCCAAAGGTCTTGAGGTGGATATCACATTTTTATTTTTAAAAGAGTTTTTGGTTTGTTTACACTTTTGACAAGTGTCACAAATTTCTTTAGTTTTAAAATTCAATTTTGGTAGCCCCTCAACTAGTTCGTTTGATGATAATTTATCTAGATGCTTTATATGGATATGTGCAACACGTCTATGCCATAGCCAGATGTCATCTTCTTTAGAAATAAAGCATTTTGAAAATAATGTAGTGACATCGTCCAAATTAACCATGTAAATATTATTTATACGGTGACCAACAAATTTAACGTTATTAGATAAAATATCACGAATGACACAACAATCAGAATCGAAGGATACACGATTACCTTTATCGCAGAGTTGGCTTATACTCAACAAGTTATGTTCTAGTCCTTCAACATAAAGGACATTATCAATCAGAGTTTGGGATGAGTTACCAACTGTTCCTGTGCCGAGTATCTTTCCCTTGTTGTTGTCTCCATAAGTGACGTATCCTTTTCCTTTAAGTGAGAGATCCAGGAAATTTGATCTATCACCTGTCATATGCCTCGAACACCCACTATCTAAGTACCATTTTTGTCCATGTGTTCGGAGACATACCTGCAAAATAGATTACTTACTTTTCTCAGGTACCCAATTTATGTTGGGTCCTTTTCTGTTAGTGATTAGGGAATCATCTCCCTTCTTTTTCCATACATAAACTCCGCTAGGTATACCATACTTTTTAATATAGCATGAATGAGAAGTATGACCATATGTGTTACAATAAAAACAAGTAGGAGAATGCTTATGATATTTATTTTTAGCTTGAGCTACCGGTTTTCTATATGGTCGCTTATTTTTAGCAGTGCGAGTATAACCTAGACCAGTTCGATCACCAACATTTCTAGTTTGATTAAGCAAGTTATCTAATTGTTGTTTACTGTTTGTGAGACGTGTGAGTTTTTCATTTAGTTTAAAATTGTCCTCTTGCAAAGTCTCGCAAGTCTCACAGACAGGTTTTTGACATAAGTTATTAGCAGAGCAGTTACATGAGCTACAAGAATAGATGAGATCTAAAGTTTCATTTTCCAGTTTTAATTCATCTAATTCTTTTTGTAATTGGCTTATTTTTTGTTCGTTTATCAGGATTATCCTTTTCCTATCAATGTTAATTCTAGCCAATTTCTTTAATTCGTCATGCAACTCGACATAAGCATCATACAATACATCATAAGGAGGTGAATCATCCGAAGTGGATGAGGTGTCAGAATATACCTCATTATTATCCTTGCATGAGTCTGAATTTGTATCGATGTCAGATCTGGCCATCAGACACAGCTTTGCTGACTCCTCCTCACTTGAGGTGCTTGATGTCGACTCCTCCTCAGGTACATCCCAAACGATGTAAGCTTTCTTGGATTTGAAGTCCCTGGGAGTGCTCTTCTCTGAATCAACCTTCTTTAGGTAGGTTGGACACTGAAACCTCATGTGCCCTACCTTTCCACACTCATGGCAAGTGAAGCGATCCTTGTTATTCTTGCCTTTACTGGTTGACTCTTTCGCTTCCTTCTTTTGAAACTTTTTGAGTCCTCCTTTTCTTTTAATGAATTTGCTAAATTTTCGGACTAGGAGACCCATAGTTTCATCATCTAGATCGGAATCAGATTCATCATCAATTTTCTCTTCTTTTTCTTTGGAGGTCGTGGCCTTCAATGTGATGCTCTTCTTCTTCCGGTCTGATTCTTCATTCATGGTCAAGCGACCCAACTCCATTTCATGCTCTTGAAGTTTTCCAAATAAAGTAGCTAAAGGCATAGAGTCCAAATCTTTAGACTCAACAATTGCAGTCACCTTTGGTTGCCATCTCCTGTCAAGACAACGCAAAACTTTATTAGTTAGTTCACCTCTAGCAAATGATTTATCGAGAGCAACTAAATGGTTGACAATATGAGTGAATCGCTTTTGCATATCACATATTGATTCGCTTGGTAACATGCGAAACAACTCATATTCGTGGGTCAGCGCGTTCAGTCTTGCGCGCTTGACTTCGCTAGTGCCTTCGTGAGTCACTTGTAAAGTGTCCCACATTTCTTTCGCATTATGGCACTGCGAGACCCTAAAGAATTCATCATATGATAGGGCCGATGTGATGATGTTTTTGGCGCGCAGGTTATGCTGGACCTTTTTGCGCTCATCATCGGTCCATAAACTTTTCGGTTTATCTTTAGGTTGATCGTCCACAAGATGTTGTGGAACGTAAGGGCCGTTGACTACGGATTCCCAAATATCCGAGTCTATGGCCTCAATAAAAATTTGCATGCGCACTTTCCAGTAGGCATACCCTTCACCACTGAATATTGGTGGTCGATTAATGGATGACCCATCACCACCAAATGGATTTGAAGAACCCATTCCTTTTCCCTTTAGGATCACGAATACGCGGTTGAGCTAGCACTTCGTACTAGCTCTGATACCACTTGTTAGGTATCAGTGGTTACAATACACCTAGAAGGGGGGGTTGAATAGGTGTCGCGGTTAGAATTACCGCTTAGTTTATCTTTGGGCTGATCGTCCACAAGATGCTGTGGAACGTAAGGGTCGTTGACTACGAATTCCCAAATATTCGAGCCTATGGCTTCAATAAAAATTTGCATGTGCACTTTCCAGTAGGCATACCCTTCAGCACTGAATATAGGTGGTCGATTAATTGATGACCCATCACCACCAAATGGGTTTGAAGAACCCATTCCTTTTTCCCTTTAGGATCACGAATACGCGGTTGAGCTAGCACTTCGTACTAGCTCTGATACCACTTG
>NC_032021.1:6474362-6482863 GCF_001865875.1 Lupinus angustifolius
ATGAGACATGTATTAGGTGACCTAAGCCTTTGACTCAACTTAAACTAGATTCTAGTCTAAGCCTAGTACCAATTAAAGACTTAAGCACGTTGATTTGTTGGTGATCTTCAAGCTCTTATTAGCACAAGTTGTCCTCATCAAAACCATGACATATAAAGAGAGCTTTCCAAAGTGTTCCTCTTGACATGCACACTTTCAGCTCTTAGAAAACTAAATTGTTAAGAAGATATTGGTTTGTCATCATCAAATAGGGGGAGATTGTGAAGAAGATCTTTACTCCTGACCTTGGCCCGGTTTTGATAAAGACACCAACATCACTAAAAAGAAGAAAAGGAAGAATACTTATGAAGACAATGAAGATTCAAGCTTCAAGATATTCAAGACTTTTAGTCTAAGTCTAAATAGGTACTTTATCATATATTATTGATTATACAATAGTAGTAATGGTCAAACTATTTTTAAAATAAAATTGAACACTTCAAAATACTTAAAACAATTTTCAAAAATAGTGTGTAATAGGTTACTTCATCTAAGTAATAGGTTACGAGTGTGAGAAAAGAGTTATCCAACTTAAAACTAATAAGAGTAATCCATTACTGTCCTTGAGTAACAGATTACCAGTGTTATTAAAATTGAGTAATCGATTACTCAACTTGCTAAAATCGATTACTCTAATTCGGGAAAAAATGATCAGTGGACAGAACATTTGGGTAATCGATCACTCAATGTTGTAATCGATTACTGAGAGTTGTTGCGTCATATTTTCAAATTCAAAGTGAATGAGTGTCAACCCAAAAGATATGGTTTCATTCCAATCAATTCCTACCCTTTCAAAGAGAAATTTTGGTTGATTGGAAAGCCTGTATAAAGGCATTAAAACTCACAATCACAACACAAAACATATATACAACTCTTATACAAATTTCAAAAGCTCTTAGATATATTCTGAAAATATTTTCTGCACTTTTAGCAACAAGTTCTTAAACTTTTGAAGTTTATTTTCTAAAGTTGCTTAAAGTGGAAGTGATTCAAGTTTACAAACTTATAAAGAGCATTAATACTAAGTATACAAAAGAGTTGATTGTATTGAAAGTTACATCACTTTAATACTTGTCAAGGCAATTCCGCGATTGTTAAACATTCTTCATTATTATTGCAGAATATTTTCTTTCACGGGGTGTGATAAGAAAGGGAATTAGAATCACTTGGAAATGTGTTTTCCAAAGGGGAATAAGGATTAAGGAGTGTGTAAGGTACATACAGATTTCAGGGTGAGATATTATAATTGCAACTCATAATCTTTAGTGGAAAAATCTCTTGTGTTGTAAGAGAGTACTAGATGTAGCATTCGGTGGACATGAAGGTGAACCAGTATAAAAATCCTTGTGTATTCTCTTCTCCTTTATCTCTTTGATTTTACTTGTTAATTTTCTACATATTTTCCGCTGCACTTTAACTCTTGATTTTGTAGAAAAAATGGCCATTATTTTAAGTCAACTAATTCAACCCCCCTCTTAGTTGCAATCTCAGTCTTAGAGTAATGGCTATCGTAGGAACCGTGGTGGTCAGAATCGAGGAGGAAGAAGTTCTGGACACTTCTTGATGGCATTTTGTATCTATTGCAACAGACTTGTCCATGACGGAAACTCCTGTTACAATGCTCCACCAAATTTGGTGCAACTTACTCTTCTACTTCTTATCCAATGCCACGTTAGTAACCATCTCATATTCACAATTACAGTGGGCCTCAACAACGTTATCCAACTCATTTCCTTCTAGAATTTACTAGAGATTTTTGCTCAGGCCTTCCAGCTTCCTATCATCATGGGCCTTCATACTATCCATCTTATTCATTTCATGAAAACTCTCTACTTGGGCCTAGACCGAATCATTCCTCAAGACAACCACTTCACCATTATGTTATGATAGCAGCAACTCCCCAGAAAGTAACACCCTCCACAATAAACGACAAGAAGATCACATGGTATCCTGACTCTAGGGCCACCAATCACTTAACTGCAGATCCATAGTTAGTACATGAACTAGCTGAGATGTTTTCTCATGATCAAATTTACATGGGTAATGGAATGGGTATCCCTATTCATTTTGTTGGCACTTCCTATTTCACTTCTTCTAATTCACATAGTTATTTTCGATTAAACAATCTTCTTCTTGTTCCCTCTATCACCAAGAATCTTTTAAGTGTATGACAATTTGCAAAAGATAACTATTGTTACTTTTAGTTTCATCCTAATGTTTCCTATGTGAAATCACAGGGTTCTAATGAGGTTTTCCTCAAAGGGTCTCTCACCAAGGAAGGACTCTATGTTTTCCAAGGTGTTCTTCCCACTTTTGTGTCCTCATATGTTGTAGCTTCTACGGTTTGTAATAATCCTAGTAGTGGCAGGTCTAATTCTGGTATGTGTAATTAGCCTAGCTCACCACCTTTTAATAAATCTAACTCTGGTATGTGTCATGAACCTAACTCACATACTCCTATTTTCTCTTTGGCACTATAGGTTGGGTCATCCCCATGAAATTGTTGTTAAAATTGTTTTGGCAAATTGTAAGATTTCTCAAAATAATAAAATTGTGTTTGATTGTTGCTCATCATGTTGCATTGGTAAATCACATAGACTTCATTTTGCTACTTCATCTAGTGTTTACAATTCTTCATTTGATTTAGTCTATGTTGACCTATGGGGTCCTGCTCCTGTTTATTTAGGAACATGATTTCGATATTACTTCTCCATTGTGGATGCTTATACTAAGCACGTGGATTTTTCTACATAAACAGAAATCTGAAATCTCTCAATGCTTCAGTATTTCTTAGAGTATGTTCATACCCAATTTAATATCACCATTAAATTTGTTCAAGGAGAATATGGAGGTGAATGTAGACCCTTTATAATTTTGTTAGAAATCGTGGGATTATCCGTAGGATTTCTTTCCCTCACACACACCACTAACAAGGCAATGAAGAAAGGAAGCATAAGCATATTGTAGAATATGGGCTAACCTTACTTGCTCATTCTCATCTTCCTTTAACCTTTTAGGATCATACGTTCACTACAACTATATTTCTCATTAACATACTCCCTTCAATAACTCTGAATCATAAATCTCCTCATCAACTACTCTTTGGTCATCTACCAGACTATACTATGTTCAAAGTCTTTGGTTGTGATTGTTTTCCACTTCTTAGGCTCTTCAACAACTACAAACTTCATCATAGGAGTTCAGAATGTGTTTTCCTTGGCTACTCCTCTAGTCACAAAGGGTACAAGTGAATGTTGCATGATGGAAAGATCTATATCTCAAAATATGTCATCTTCATCGAGTATGTATCTCTTTGCTCTTAAAGAATAATACCAAAGTGTGCATGTCAAGAGGAACACTTTGGAAAGCTCTCCTTGAATATCATGGTTTTGATGAGGACAACTTGTGCCTAAAAGAGCTTGAAGATCACCAACAAATCAACGTGCTTAAGTCTTGTTTTTGGTACTAGGCTTAGACTAGATTCTAGTTTAAGTTGAGTCGAAGGCTTAGGGCACCTAATACATGTCTCATATGCATATATCTTTTAAATCATTTCATCCATGAGATATGTCATTTCATAATATGTTCATGCATTACATAAATACATGTATATGTGCATTCTAGGCATAAAACTAAGTGTTAAACATGTATTATCTAAGTGCATAACATATTTGATGTTTTCTATTTGAAAATACACATTTTATTTACTGTTAATCGATTAACCATACCTTTAATCGATTAACCCAACTGCTGTGAAAAGTGGTTGCTACTGGAACACGTTTTTAAATGCTGTTAATCGATTAAGGCATTACGTTAATCGATTAACCTAACTGTTTCTTAAGTTGTTGGAACTGAAAAACTGAAAAACAGAATCAGTTATAATTTTTAGTCCCGTTAATCGATTAAGATGGAATTTAATCGATTATCTGGGGTTCTGGACTGATTCTTTATAAACTGCGTTTTCAGAATTAATCTCATAAGTTGCATGTTGCATTTATTAGAGAGTTAGAGCATTTTACGTGTTAATTGTTGCATCTATTTGTTAAGTGCATTAGTGAGTTTAGAAATGAGAGATTCCTTGCTTTAGGATTGAGTGCATTTCATGTTATAATCTCTCATGTTTTCCCTCACATGTTCATGCATATTTTGATGCTTTTTCATGAAGTTTTATGATTCTGTAACTTCTGTTTTCATAACTAATACTTGTCATTTCACATGAGTTTGTGTTAGATGTGCATTAGAGTAAAGCCTTCTTGTTATATTTGAGCTTTGAAATAGCTTTATTTTACTCTTGTAATTGTTGTATAATTGTTGTAAAGGGAATCTCGTGGTGTCTTATCACCGTTAGAGATTGAGTGTTTCTTCATAATTACTTAGAATGTTAGAAAAGGAAAGAACAGAGATTCTTTGGCTGGGGCTACGCCGAAAGAAACGTTTTCTTTATCGGTAGGAAGGGAGTCAAACCATTGAATAGTTTCTTTGATTTCTTGTCATTTGCTAAGTGTTGTAATTGGATAATGTGTTTGTAAATTACATTGATTCGATTATAGTGAAGGAAATCTCCCAAGTCAGCCGGGAGGCCTGGATGTAGTTTGCAGTGGACAGCAAACGAACCAGGATAAAAATTCGAGTTGCAGGATTTGTTTCTCTCTCTCTCTTTACTGTTTTCAATCGATTAATTTGTATATTGGATTCAATTGATACATTCTGTTCATTTGCTGTACTGGATGCTATTCTGATATACAATCTGTAAGCTCTATTATTCGTTCCATTATCGGTTAACTGTTCTGCAATTAATCGTTTTCTGTAATAGCTTACTGTTTCTGTTTAATCGATTAAAACTGTTGCGTTAATCGATTATCTTGTTTCTGTTAATCGATTAAAATTGTTTCTGTTAATTGATTAAAACTGTTTCTTTTGTTAATCGATTAATATTGTTCAAATAATCGATTATCTTTCTTCTTTAATCGATTAAGTAGGGTTGATTCAGCATTAAGTGTTGATTTGCGAAAAGCGGTAATTCTAACCGCAACACCTATTCAACCCCCCCCCCTTCTAGGTGTATTGTAACCACTGATACCTAACAAGTGGTATCAGAGCTAGTACGAAGTGCTAGCTCAACCGCGTATTCGTGATCCTAAAGGGAAAAGGAATGGGTTCTTCAAATCCATTTGGTGGTGATGGGTCATCCATTAATCGACCACCAATATTCAGTGGTGAAGGGTATGCCTACTGGAAAGTGCGCATGCAAATTTTTATTGAAGCCATAGACTCGGATATTTGGGAATCCGTAGTCAACGGCCCTTACGTTCCACAACATCTTGTGGACGATCAGCCTAAAGATAAACCGAAAAGTTTATGGACCGATGATGAGCGCAAAAAGGTCCAGCATAACCTGCGCGCCAAAAACATCATCACATCGGCCCTATCATATGATGAATTCTTTAGGGTCTCGCAGTGCCATAATGCGAAAGAAATGTGGGACACTTTACAAGTGACTCACGAAGGCACTAGCGAAGTCAAGCGCGCAAGATTGAACGCGCTGACCCACGAATATGAGTTGTTTCGCATGTTACCAAGCGAATCAATATGTGATATGCAAAAGCGATTCACTCATATTGTCAACCATTTAGTTGCTCTCGATAAATCATTTGCTAGAGGTGAACTAACTAATAAAGTTTTGCGTTGTCTTGACAGGAGATGGCAACCAAAGGTGACTGCAATTGTTGAGTCTAAAGATTTAGATTCTATGCCTTTAGCTACTTTATTTGGAAAACTTCAAGAGCATGAAATGGAGTTGGGTCGCTTGACCATGAATGAAGAATCAGACCGGAAGAAGAAGAGCATCACATTGAAGGCCACGACCTCCAAAGAAAAAGAAGAGAAAATTGATGATGAATCTGATTCCGATCTAGATGATGAAACTATGGGTCTCCTAGTCCGAAAATTTAGCAAATTCATTAAAAGAAAAGGAGGACTCAAAAAGTTTCAAAAGAAGGAAGCGAAAGAGTCAACCAGTAAAGGCAAGAATAACAAGGATCGCTTCACTTGCCATGAGTGTGGAAAGGTAGGGCACATGAGGTTTCAGTGTCCAACCTACCTAAAGAAGGTTGATTCAGAGAAGAGCACTCCCAGGGACTTCAAATCCAAGAAAGCTTACATCGTTTGGGATGTACCTGAGGAGGAATCGACATCGAGCACCTATAGTGAGGAGGAGTCAGCAAAGCTGTGTCTGATGGCCAGATCTGACATCAATACAAATTCAGACTCATGCAAGGGCAATGATGAGGTATATTCTGACACCTCATCCACTTCGAATGATTCACCTCCTTATGATGTATTGTATGATGCTTATGTCGAGTTGCATGATGAATTAAAGAAATTGGCTAGAATTAACATTGATAGGAAAAGAATAATCCTGATAAACGAACAAAAAATAAGCCAATTACAAAAAGAATTAGATGAATTAAAACTGGAAAATGAAACTTTAGATCTCATCTATTCTTGTAGTTCATGTAACTGCTCTGCTAGTAACTTATGTCAAAAACCTGTCTGTGAGACTTGCGAGACTTTGCAAGAGGACAATTTTAAACTAAATGAAAAACTCACACGTCTCACAAACAGTAAACTGCAATTAGATAACCTGCTTAATCAAACTAGAAATGTTGGTGATCGAACTGGTCTAGGTTATACTCGCACTGCTAAAAAGAAGCGACCATATAGAAAACCGGTAGCTCAAACTAAAAACAAATATCATAAGCATTCTCCTACTTGTTTTTATTGTAACACATATGGTCATACTTATCATTCATGCTATATCAAAAAGTATGGTATACCTAGCGGAGTTTATGTATGGAAAAAGAAGGGAGATAATTCCCTAATCACTAACAGAAAAGGACCCAACACCAATTGGGTACCTGAGAAAAGTAAGTAATCTATTTTGCAGGTATGTCTCCGAACACATGGACAAAAATGGTACTTAGATAGTGGGTGTTCGAGGCATATGACAGGTGATAGATCAAATTTCCTGGATCTCTCACTTAAAGGAAAAGGATACGTCACTTATGGAGACAACAACAAGGGAAAGATACTCGGCACAGGAACAGTTGGTAACTCATCCCAAACTCTGATTGATAATGTCCTTTATGTTGAAGGACTAGAACATAACTTGTTGAGTATAAGCCAACTCTGCGATAAAGGTAATCGTGTATCCTTCGATTCTGATTGTTGTGTCATTCGTGATATTTTATCTAATAACGTTAAATTTGTTGGTCACCGTATAAATAATATTTACATGGTTAATTTGGACGATGTCACTACATTATTTTCAAAATGCCTTATTTCTAAAGAAGATGACATCTGGCTATGGCATAGACGTGTTGCACATATCCATATAAAGCATCTAGATAAATTATCATCAAACGAACTAGTTGAGGGGCTACCAAAATTGAATTTTAAAACTAAAGAAATTTGTGACACTTGTCAAAAGTGTAAACAAACCAAAAACTCTTTTAAAAATAAAAATGTGATATCCACCTCAAGACCTTTGGAGCTACTCCATATGGACTTGTTTGGACCATCACAAATCATGAGTTTTGGTGGTAGTTACTACGCTCTAGTTATTGTTGATGATTTCTCTAGATTTACATGGACATTGTTTTTATCATCAAAAAGCGACGCGTTCAAAAATTTTAAAAATCTTGCCAAGCAAATCCAAAACCAACTTAACCTAAAAATAATATATATACGAAGTGATCACGGGGGAGAATTTGAGAACTTTCAGTTCGACAAATTCTGTGATAAGCATGGCATTTTGCATCAGTTCTCTGCTCCTCGCACTCCACAACAAAATGGAGTTGTAGAGAGGAAAAATCGTGTTTTAGAAGAATTAGCGAGAACCATGCTTAACGAAAGTAATACCCCCAAGTACTTCTGGGCTGATGCAGTTCATACTGCATGTTATGTTATAAATCGAGTACTCTTAAGGCCTAATTTGAACAAAACTCCTTATGAACTTTTAAAAGGCCGCAAACCGAATATATCCCATCTTCACGCTTTCGGTTGCAAATGTTTTATATTAAATAATGGAAAGCGGGCTTTAGGGAAATTCGACTCTAAAGCCGATGAGGGAATATTTTTGGGATACTCGATTCATAGTAAAGCTTTCAGAGTCTTTAACAAATATTTAATGCAAGTTGAAGAGTCTATCCATGTACAGTTTGACGAATCTTCTCCAAAAGAGAAGAGAAAGGTCGTTTCTGATGATGTTGCAGGTGCTTTGGAAGAAGCATACTCCAAGGACATGGATAATGAAAAAGGAACCAATGATGAAGGTCAAGTCGAACCTCAAGAGCAGTCAGATATGCCAACCGTGTGGAAAACTAAGAAAGCTCACCCGATTGATAAAGTTATAGGTGACATATCTACGGGAGTGGTAACCCGTAGTTCCTTACGAAATTTCT
>NC_032021.1:6482963-6483314 GCF_001865875.1 Lupinus angustifolius
TGTTGCAATGCATGCATGTGTCCTAAAAAGTCGAAACCATTCTGCTGCCTAAAAACAAAATTTTCACTGATTTAATCGATTATGCAATTGGTTAATCGATTACCTGGGCTTCATTTCTGGAAAATTAAAATTTTTTAAAATTTAATCGATTAAACAGCTCGTTAATCGATTACCTGGGCAATATTTTTTGAAAATTCAAATTTTACACTGTTTTAATCGATTAAACCATCCCGTTAATCGATTAAAACCAGTACGTTAAAGGCAAACAGTGTCTCGGTTCTGCACTTTTTTCGACATTCTCGCATCCTCTCTGTGCTTTGAGTCTCTGAAACAGTAACAATACTAATCCAG
>NC_032021.1:6483414-6484293 GCF_001865875.1 Lupinus angustifolius
GCAAAGTCGTCCAAAGCGGGTCAAGACTACAACTACTCGCGTACGAAGAAGGGAAACCGGCTCACCCTCCAATCGGGACCGTGGTGACCCCTATTATTCCCTCATATTGCAAGAGACCCGGTTGGCAAAATTTCAAGGCCGCAAGCCTACATACATCAGGTATGCCGACTTAACCTGGTTAGCGGAACAAAACTTTAGATCTGCATGATATGGAGGCTCAAGGAGTCGTTCCGTTTTTGGAATTAAAGGGAAGTGTCTACCCTGCTCTAGTTTGGGAGTTTTATGCTAATTTTAGATACAAGGATGGAAAGTATTGGTCAATGATTTCTGGTAGTCTGTTTGAGCTGAGTGATGATTTGTTTCTGAATGTTGGAGGTTTATCATCGTCTGGTTTTGGAATAGGGGATTGTTCTTGGGTCAAGGACAATTTTGATCCCGTTGATGTGTACAAGTCATTCCTTCGGGGCCCTCATTTGTATATTCAGGGTCAACTGGCCAAGGCAGGGTCGCTTTCTATTGAGAACAGGTTGCTGCATTATGTTATTGCTTACATATTAGTGCAGCGGAACACAAATCACGCACAGCCTACTGTGAATGATTTGCGTTTCATGTACGCTGTAGAGAATAACGTGATGATCAACTGGCATGAGGAGATTCTGAAAATCATGAACAGCGTTTCATTGTCTCAGTCAAAGCTGCTTCCTTATAGCATTTTCGTATCTCGCATTGTTGATTACTTGCGCATTGACATTTCTGATACCATCACTACTGAGTATACTGATAAAGATCACTTGGTTGGTGAGAGTCTTATACATAAGATGGGAATTTACAAGTATGGTACTACTTGGCAGTACCAGGAGGACTATACCACATTTGATC
>NC_032021.1:6484393-6504467 GCF_001865875.1 Lupinus angustifolius
CCCCCCTTCTAGGTGTATTGTAACCACTGATACCTAACAGAACCTACAGGGACTTCAACCTTCTCAAATAGTTATGCTCCTGTTCCTGCTAAGATCATCTTATCTCCTACATCACCTTCATCACAAAATTATCAGTCTTCCTCCTTACATTCCATTCCTTCTCTTCCACCACCTCCATCTTTAATTACATGATTTGTTCATGTCTCTTCTCATCCCATGCAAACATGGTCAATGTCCGGGATATTCAAAACCATATATCCTAGGGTCAACCTTTCTCAGTGTGTTCTTGTGAGTGCCAAGGTTTCCTTAGCTATTCCTGTATGGCAGCAGGCAATGCAAGTTGAATATGATGCACTTATGGCATTAGGTACTTGGTATTTAATTCCTTTACCACCTAATAAGCAAGCTATTGGATGCAAATAGGTTTTCAGAGTCAAAGAAAATCCAGATGGAACTATCAACAAATACAAGGCTAGCCTGGTTGCTAAGGGATTCCATCATAAACAAGGAGTGGACTATAATTGGACCTTCTCTCTAATTGTTAAGCTAGACACAATCAGGTACTACTTACCCTTGTTGTCTCTCATCACTAGATGATTGAGATGCTTGACATCAACAATGCCTTTTTAAATGACATTCTTGATGAAGAAGTCCACATGACTCAACCATTAGGGTTTCAAAACAAAGATAAATCTCAAGTTCGCAAACTGCACAAAGTTATCAATCAACAGGTGTTTACACATCTCCTTTTTCATTTACACATACCATACCTATAAGTTGTATGTTCTAGTCTATGTTGATGAAATAATTATCATCAGGTCATCCTCCTCCCATGTTCAAAAATTTATCAAGGAACTAAGTTCAACATTTGCTTTCAAACAACTAGGTCCTCTTGATTATTTTCTTGGCATTAAAGTCAAACACAAAAAGAATGGATCCCTATTTTTATTTCAAACTAAGTACATCAGAGATCTACTTGAAAGAGCCAATCTCTCTTCCTCTAAATATTTTTCTACTTTAATGGCTAGTAACTTCAAACTTACTAAGCATGGAACTAATTTCTTTGAAGACCCCACTTTTTATAGGACTATTTTTGGTAGTCTTCAATATGCCACTATCACTGGACCTGACATTACCTATTGTGTGAATAAGGAGTATCAGTTCCTAGATAGACCTTTAAATTCATACTAGACAATAGTTAAAAGGATCATTAGGTATCTTCAAGGGACTCAAACTATGGGATTAACTGTAGAACCTACTGAAACTCTCCCTTTGCATTACCTATCGTAGCTTTTTGTGATGCTGATTAAGCATCAAATATTGATGATAGAAAGTCAACTTCTAGTACTTGCCTCCACTTGGGTCCTAATGTTATTACTTAGTGGTCAAATAAACAACATATTATATCAATGTCCATTAACAAAACGTTTTAGTTTTGGTGTGCCAAGTAAGTGGTATCATACTCAACATTTTGCTAGAAATTCAAAAATAATATCCATTAACAATGTCTACGCTTAAATGGGGTGGCTAAAGACACATTCTTAGTATTGTAAAATTACAAAGAAGTCTTGCATCATTAGAAAATATTGATTTAGGATTTGTTTCATTGCACAGTTTTATTCATAATTCACTAAATCAAGTTGAGTACAATAATAAAGAACAACAAGGTGCAAACATATAGTAAGTATAGATCACTATTTTGTGCAATCAGTAGGCTTGAATGAGAGAGTTTTCTTTTGAATGTCATAGCCAACTAAAAAGTTTTGGTGTGCCAAATTTCCAAAGATGGAAACACGTTGGTTAGTTGGGGCAAAAGAAAAACATATAGCATCTTCAGTAACTTGAACAAAAGTGTTAAGAGCATTCAACTTGACATATGTGCCAATAAAATGTGTTGTGATCACTAGAACCTCAAAATTTTCACCCGATGGAGCTTTGGAACAAAGGTTCAATGGTGGTAAAGGGGATTTAACAGGCTCCAATTTTATCACAATTGCGACTGCTGATTCTAACACATAGTACACAGTCTTGGGCAAAAGAGTCAATATTGATTCTATATCATTATTTATTCGCCTATTTATCTAATCATTGGGAAGAGGTCAAAAATCTTTTTTTTATATCATTATTTATTCGCCTATTTATGTAATCATTATTATAAATAAATAATTACATACCTTTTATGTTTTTTAGTTTTATTAATAAATATTTTGAAATTATAAATAATACAAATTTATATAAATATATAATAATTATAATAACTAGCGTGTCGACCGGTACTCCATGCTGATCGACCCGCAATTGTTTTTTTCTAATATAATGTATCAGTTTCATGTTATACTATTTAAGAAAAATATTGAAGTATAAAAAATGCAATATATGAACTCGACTAAAAATATAAATAAGGGAGTGTATGGAAGATTAATGATATATTAATATAAAAAATGACAACAATGAAAATAATATGTGGAATTTTATACTAGTTATTAATGAGAGATGTTCAAAGGATAAATTTGGAATATAAAAATTATGTCATGGTGGTGGTTATTATTTGTTTTGGCTTTATTAATAGTATAGATAAATAGATTATGGAAATTTATATAAACATGAAATTAGAAGTAATAAAAAGTTAAAATAGGGAAACATAAAATACTCACTGAGTAATTATTTTATTTTATTAGTATAGATAAATATGTAATTAGAAGTTATAAAAGATTAAATAAGAAAATATAAAATATATCTTGGGTAGTTATTTTATGTTTTCCGGTAGTTATTTTATGTTTTCCCTTTAAATATTAGTATACGTATATATTTAACTAATTTCCTTTTATGTAATTACCTAATTAAATAAATAATAATTTAATATTAAAATAATAATTTAATATATAATAGAGTAAATACCAATTATTCTCTATCAAGTGTTATAAAATATACTAAAAATGATTAATTTGACCACCAATTGAAATTTTCTAGGACTTTTTGGATTTTTAATTTTTGAGGCACTAAGTTGGTAAGGTAAAAAAGATGATGAACTGAAATGAATATTTACTCTATATAATATTTATTAGGAGGTTAAGAGGATTATAGTCTTACTTATTCTATCTCTTAAACTATGGAAGATGTTTACTAGAAATTTACTTCTTTCAGATGATTGTGATATATCAGTTCTATTCTTTAAAATATTTTTATTTATAAACATAACAAATTGTCATAACGATAATAATAATGATCGTGAGTAGTCAATATTTTCCATAAAATTGTTCTTTGAAGGATATAATGATGCACCACTTCTTGTCCTTAAAATTCATTTCATCAAAAATCAAAATTATAATTTATCACAAAGATGGAGAAATGGTCATGATAAGTCAGTCATTTGTTTCTTTCAAGTCATTTGTTTCTTTCAAGTCATTCTTTGAACGTCATGATATGTCACATTTTATCCTTAAATTAATTAAAATAAACCTAACCAAACTTTTATCTACTTAAGAATTACATAGTCTTAATTTTCTTATTGAATAAACGATATGTAATAGTAAAAACTCTCATCAGAAATAATATTATTTTCCTTTGAAAATAAATAATAAATTTTGTAGGTATCTTTGGATAATTAAATTAATGACCCTTCATTTTAAAATTTTGGAAGCAAATGTATTCAATGGGGACAAGATCATGCTTTCGTTTTCCAATAGGAAAAATAATGTAACGATAAAAAAAGCACTTACCAAATAATTAAATATTAAATAATTACTATAAAAATGTAAACTAATTTCCTTTTTTATATTTAAATAATAAATAATTTAATAATAAATAATTAAATATTATATAATACTTTAAGCATATCATATTTGAAATGTTGACACGACCACAATGATTAGCGCCCAATCTTCCTTCTCTTTTGAGTTGAGAAGCACTACTCGTTATTTGTATTGCTTATTTCATCTCTTCGAACTGTAAAAGGCATATGACATATGTCATTTCTTTTCTCATAACCTTTCTCCTTGTTTACTAGAAATAAAAATAAATCATTTTAATAAGGAGTAATTATTAAGTAATAATCTAACGTATAAAAAATTAACAATGAATGACCAAAAGTAAATAAAAAATTAATTAACAAATAATAACGAATGTAGAATAATTATTAAAACCTGTTCAGTAATTAACCACAAAAAAAATATCTAATACATAATTTTATTTTAATAAATTACATTAATCCTATAGGATAATCATTTATAACTTTAATTCATTGAATAGTACTGATGTGTTACTTTTGTTCTTTTAACAGTGGTGATGAACAATCTTTTCTAATAAATCACTTACAACTAAAAATATAATAAGTTGTAATAAGGATCGAGTTGTAGTGGTGATCAATTTTTTTTCTCCTCAAATCGCCGTTGAACGATTGTGAAGATGAGTAAGTTCTGCTATTAAAAATTCTTTTCATTAAAAATAAAAATTATAACTTGTCAGTAGAATAGAGGAATGGTTGTGAGGAGTCCTTTTTTTATTCCAGTGATTCTTTGAATAGTCACGATGTGTTGTTTCTTTTCTTTGAATTAATTAAAACAAACACAACAAACCAAATCCTTTAAATTCAAATATTTTATAGTCTTGATTTACTTATATTACATAGGACTACACTGGAGTAGAACAAACATTAGTTAGACGTACAAAAACTTTTTTAGTCCTTTGCAAATAAATAAATAATTAGATAAGTAAATTGGATTCGCTCTAGTCAACTAAATTCATGAAGACATTTTCTTAGTAAGTGTTTACAAGTTGTAACACCTTTCTTCATTTGTAATTGACTAAAAGTTACAAAAATGTAATTTGTTTTTATACATTTTATTATGTGAAAAACTCTTACATTATTAATATATAGACTTCTCATATTTTTAATACAATATTGACCCGCACTATTAACCAATATAATTTCAAAATATATATGTCACGAAAGATATCGACAATCATCAGTTTAGGATTTTGTTTAATCCAAGTTGTCAACAAATCTAAGTGTAAAATCTATATATAAATTATATAAAAAGAGAATAATATATAAATTAAAAAAAACAAAATTTCTATCTTTGCTGCATACATAAAAGGAATGTCGTTATTCAAAATATATTAAAAAGTATATCTTATTCTCTCCTTTTTAAAAAAAAGGTAAGTATATCCTAAACTTAATAATCTTTCATTTTAACAATCTAGAAGTAAATATTTTCAATCTATACACTCTCTATTCACCTTCATTAAGTCCTATAAAAGGCCTTCAGCTATCAGACTTGAACAATAACCTACAACAGGCTATATCTCAAATTAGTCATGGATAAAATGTATTCATCTCTTATTTTTCTTTTGTTTTGCCTTTGTGACATTTCTCTCATTGAGAGTTTTGGCTTCAGTGTGGACCTCATTCACCGTGATTCTCCAAAATCACCCTTTTATATTCCCAGCGAAACTCATTATGAGCGAGTTGCTAAAACTATTAGTCGTTCCATTAACTATGCCAATCGTTTCGACAAACATTCTTTTTCCACAAAAAACGTTGAGTCTAATGTGCTTCCTAATGGAGGTGACTACCTCATGAGTTACTCGATTGGCACACCGCCAGTAAAAATATTAGGTATTGCTGATACTGGTAGTGACATTCTTTGGTTGCAATGTCAGCCTTGTAACCCTTGTTCCTCACAAACCACTCCAATCTTTGACCCTTCAAACTCCACAACATACAAAAATATTCCTTGCACTTCTAATGCATGTCAATCTGTGAGAGACACCTCTTGCTCTTCTCGAGGCAGTCAACAAAGTTGCCAATATAGGATTGGATATGGGGATGGTTCACAATCCCAAGGGGATCTTAGTTTGGATACAATTACTTTAAGTTCCACTAAGGGCTCTGCTGTCTCATTTCCTAAAATAGTTATTGGATGTGGAACCAGTAACACTCTAGGTAATCAAGGTGCTGGCTCTGGCATAGTTGGTCTTGGAAATGGACCTGTTTCACTCATAACTCAACTTGGTTCTTCAATACAAGGAAAATTCGCCTATTGTTTGGGGCCAACACTTTCAAGGACTAAGTCTCGAAGCAAACTAACCTTTGGAGAAGATGCCGTGGTTTCTGGTGTTGGTACTGTCTCAACTCCATTGTTCCTAGATAAAGTTTTTTACTTCCTAAACTTAGAGGCGCTCAGTGTCGGTAATAAAAGAGTGGAATTTGGAAGATCTTCCTCTAGTGGTGGTGGATCTGGTAACATCATAATTGACTCTGGTACAACATTGACTCTTTTGCCCAAGACTGTGTACTCTGAGTTAGAATCAACAGTTGCAGCTGTGATAAAATTGGAGCGTGTTAAATCCCCTTTACCACCTTTAAACCTTTGTTACAAAGCTCCATCGGGTGAAAATTTGGAAGTTCCAGTGATCACAGCACATTTCAGTGGCGCAGATATCAAGTTGAATGCTCTTAACACTTTTGTTCAAGTTACTGAAGATGCTATATGTTTTTCTTTTGCCCCAACTAACCAACGTGTTTCCATCTTTGGAAATTTGGCACACCAAAACTTTTTAGTTGGCTATGACATTCAAAAGAAAACTCTCTCATTCAAGCCTACTGATTGCACAAAATAGTGATTTATACTTACTATATGTTTGCACCTTGTTGTTCTTTATTATTGTACCCAACTTGATTTAGTGAATTATGAATAAAACTGTGCAATGTAACAAATCCTAAAGCAATATTTTCTATTGATGTAACACTTCTTTGAAATTTTACAATACTAAGAATGTGTCTCTAGCCACCCCATTTAAGCATAGACATTGTTAATGGATATTATTTTTGAATTTCTAGCAAAATATCTATGGCACGGAGGATGTAGTTTTTAAACCGTTTTTATTAGCATCCAATTATTAAATAAAATATTACATTCTTCCCCACCATTAAAGCACTATTTTCCCTACTTAAGATGGATGATAAAAGATACCAAAATAAAAACGAAAATATTCTTCAGTCAAATTGCAAAAGCAAAGATATAAAACAAAACAATATCTCGTTGAATATCCTCAATGGATATCTCAGAGAAACATTTTGGCTAAGAAAAAGTTTACTATCACTAACTACAACGAAATCTCACCCTTAATGCATTTGGTTAATTTCCATTCTCTCATCATCTTCACAACTCCACTTATATCTTAATTATCTTTCAAGTTAAAATGATTGATGTTTTTGTAGCTCTTCTTAAAGAGGAGTGTGTAAGGAAGAAAATATAAAATACTTCTTAGTAGTTATTTTATGTTTTCCCTTTAAATATTAGTATACGTATATATTTAACTAATTTCCTTTTATGTAATTACCTAATTAAATAATGAATAATTTAATATTAAAATAATAATTTAATATATAATAGAGTAAATACCTATTTCATTCCCTCCATGTTTTTTGACCTTACCATATTTTGTCCCTAAAAAATTGAAAAACTCAAAATGAGCCTCAAATATTTTAAATGCGTGTCCAATTATTCTCTATCAAGTGCTATAAAATATACCAAAAATGATTAATTTGACCACCAATTGAAATTTTCTAGGACTTTTTGGGTTTTTAATTTTTGAGGGACTAAGTTGATAAGGTCAAAAAGATGATGAACTAAAATGAATATTTATTCTATATAATATTTATTAGGAGGTTAAGAGGATTATAGTCTTACTTATTCTATCTCTTAAACTATGGAAGATGTTTACTAGAAATTTACTACCTTTAGATGATTGTGATATGTCAGTTCTGTTCTTTAAAATATTTTTATTTATAAACATAACAAATTGTCATAACGATAATAATAATGATCGTGAGTAGTCAATATTTTCCATAAAATTGTTCTTTGAAGGATATAATGATGCACCACTTCTTGTCCTTAAAATTCATTTCATCAAAAATCAAAATTGTAATTTATCACAAAGATGGAGAAATGGTCATGATGAGTCAGTCCTTTGTTTTTTTCAAGTCATTCTTTGAACGTCATGACATGTCACATTTTATCCTTAAATTAATTAAAGCAAACCTAACCAAACTTTTATTTTTTTAAGAATTACATAGTCTTAATTTTCTTATTGAATAAAAGATATGTAATAGTAAAAACTCTCATCAGAAATAATATTATTTTCCTTCGAAAATAAATAATAAATTTTGTAGGTATCTTTGGATAATTAAATTAATAACCCTTCATTTTAAAATTTTGGAAGCAAATGTATTCAATGGGGCAAGATCATGCTTTCGTTTTCCAATAGGAAAAATAATGTAAAGATAAAAAAAGCACTTACCGAATAATTAAATATTAAATAATTACTATAAAAATGTAAACTAATTTCCTTTTTTATATTTAAATAATAAATAATTTAATAATAAATAATTAAATATTATATAATACTTTAAGCATATCATATTTGAAATGTTGACACGACCACAATGATTAGCGCCCAATCTTCCTTCTCTTTTGAGTTGAGAAGCACTACTCGTTATTTGTATTGCTTATTTCATCTCTTCGAACTGTAAAAGGCATATGACATATGTCATTTCTTTTCTCATAACCTTTCTCCTTGTTTACTAGAAATAAAAATAAATCATTTTAATAAGGAGTAATTATTAAGTAATAATCTAACGTATAAAAAACTAACAATGAATGACCAATAGTAAATAAAAAATTAATTAACAAATAATAACGAAAGTAGAATAATTATTAAAACCTGTTCAGTAATTAACCACAAAAAAAATATCTAATCCATAATTTTATTTTAATAAATTACATTAATCCTATAGGATAATCATTTATAACTTTAATCCATTGAATAGTACTGATGTGTTACTTTTGTTCTTTTAACAGTGGTGATGAACAATCTTTTCTAATAAATCACTTATAACTAAAAATATAATAATTTGTAATAAGGATTGAGTTGTAGTGGTGATCAATTTTTTTTCTCCTCAAATCGCCGTTGAATGATTGTGAAGATGAGTAAGTTCTAATATTAAAAATTATTTTCATTAAAAATAAAAATTATAACTTGTCAGTAGAATAGAGGAATGGTTGTTAGGAGTCCTTTTTTTATTCCAGTGATTCTTTGAATAGTCACGATGTGTTGTTTCTTTTCTTTGAATTAATTAAAACAAACACAACAAACCAAATCCTTTAAATTCAAATATTTTATAGTCTTGATTTACTTATATTACATAGGACTACACTGGAGTAGAACAAACATTTGTTAGACGTACAAAAACTTTTTTAGTCCTTTGCAAATAAATAAATAATTAGATAAGTAAATTGGATTCACTCTGGTCAACTAAATTCATGAAGACATTTTCTTAGTAAGTGCTTATAAGTTCTAACACCTTTCTTCATTCATAATTGATTAAAAAGTTACAAAAATGTAATTTGTTTTTATACATTTTATTATGTGAAAAACTCTTACATTATTAATATATAGACTTCTCATATTTTTAATACAATATTGATCAGCACTATTAACCAATATAATTTCAAAATATATATGTCACGAAAGATACCGAGAATCATCAGTTTAGGATTTTTTTTAATCCAAGTTGTCAACAAATCTAAGTGTAAAATCTATATATAAATTATATAAAAGGAGAATAATATATAAATTAAAAAAAAAACAAAATTTCTATCTTTGCTGCATACATAAAAGGAATGTCGTTATTAAAAATATATTAAAAAGTATATCATATTCTCTCCTTTTTAAAAAAAGGTAAGTATATCCTAAACTTAATAATCTTTCATTTTAACAATCTAGAAGTAAATATTTTCAATCTATACACTCTCTATTCACCTTCATTAAGTCCTATAAAAGGCCTTCAGCTATGAGACTTGAACAATAACCTACAACAGGCTATATCTCAAATTAGTCATGGAAAAAATGTATTCATCTCTTATTTTTCTTTTGTTTTGCCTTTGTGACATTTCTCTCATTGAGAGTTTTGGCTTCAGTGTGGACCTCATTCACCGTGATTCTCCAAAATCACCCTTTTATATTCCCAGCGAAACTCATTATGAGCGAGTTGCTAAAACTATTAGTCGTTCCATTAATTCATTCACCGTGAAATGGACCTGTTTCACTCATAACTCAACTTGGTTCTTCAATACAAGGAAAATTCGCCTATTGTTTGGGGCCAACACTTTCAAGGACTAAGTCTCGAAGCAAACTAACCTTTGGAGAAGATGCCGTGGTTTCTGGTGTTGGTACTGTCTCAACTCCATTGTTCCTAGATAAAGTTTTTTACTTCCTAAACTTAGAGGCGTTCAGTGTCGGTAATAAAAGAGTGGAATTTGGAATATCTTCCTCTAGTGGTGGTGGATCTGGTAACATCATAATTGACTCTGGTACAACATTGTCTCTTTTGCCCAAGACTGTGTACTCTGAGTTAGAATCAACAGTTGCAGCTGTGATAAAATTGGAGCCTGTTAAATCCCCTTTACCACCATTGAACCTTTGTTACAAAGCTCCATCAGGTGAAAATTTGGAAGTTCCAGTGATCATAGCACATTTTAGTGGCACAGATATCAAGTGGAATGCTCTTAACACTTTTGTTCAAGTTACTGAAGATGCTATATGTTTTTCTTTTGCCCCAACTAACCAACGTGTTTCCATCTTTGGAAATTTGGCACACCAAAACTTTTTAGTTGGCTATGACATTCAAAAGAAAACTCTCTCATTCAAGCCTACTGATTGCACAAAATAGTGATTTATACTTACTATATGTTTGCACCTTGTTGTTCTTTATTATTGTACCCAACTTGATTTAGTGAATTATGAATAAAACTGTGCAATGTAACAAATCCTAAAGCAATATTTTCTATTGATGTAACACTTCTTTGAAATTTTACAATACTAAGAATGTGTCTCTAGCCACCCCATTTAAGCATAGACATTGTTAATGGATATTATTTTTGAATTTCTAGCAAAATATCTATGGCACGGAGGATGTAGTTTTTAAACCGTTTTTATTAGCATCCAATTATTAAATAAAATATTACATTCTTCCCCACCATTAAAGCACTATTTTCCCTACTTAAGATGGATGATAAAAGATACCAAAATAAAAACGAAAATATTCTTCAGTCAAATTGCAAAAGCAAAGATATAAAACAAAACAATATCTCGTTGAATATCCTCAATGGATATCTCAGGGAAACATTTTGGCTAAGAAAAGTTTACTATCACTAACTACAACGAAATCTCACCCTTAATGCATTTGGTTATTTTCCATTCTCTCATCATCGTCACAACTCCACTTATATCTCAAATATCTTCCAAGTTAAAATGATTGATGTTTTTGTAGCTCTTCTTAAAGAGGAGTGTGTAAGGAAGAAATGAAAGTGCAAAGTGTCAAGGATCGCACTAGCAATGCTTTGTCTATGTTTTGATGAAGACAAAGTTTTATTAAAGCTTGAATATGACTCAATGATAAGTTCCAAACATACATAAATTTCATACACTTTTGTGGCACTTATCTAAAGCTTAATTGAGAAAAACCAACTTAAAATATCACAATCTTGTATATTTGTGTTTGTATTTCTTTTTTATGTGTTTTGTAGGATTTAGAAAAAAGAAGAAAAGAGAAAAAAAAAGACTCATGGTCAAAGAGAAAAAGAAGTCAAAATCAAGGTGCTTAAGCAGACAGCTGAGTGTGGACCAAGCCACGCTAAGCTGACCTGGACACCAGCCTGAGTTTGACACCAGCCTGACCTGGACCAAGCTGCTCAAGCAAGCAGCCGGGTGGACCTGCTTGGCCGCTCAACCTAGCACCAAACTAAAACTGAAACTGCCAGAACTGAAGCTTGGCACGGTCAGACACAAGCCTGGCACATGCCCAAGCTGCTCAACAAGCAGCTCAACGATGACACATGTGTGCTCAGCGGTGAACCAGACTCCTGATCAGGTAAACAAGCACCAGGCCACATCCTAGTCAGCACGGTCAAAGCTGCTGAACAAGCAGCTTAGCGCTGCCACAAGTGTGCTAAGCGGTGTGCACCCAATGACATCACTTCAAGTAGCCCACCATAGGCTTTTCAGAATAGCTCACCATAGCTGGTTCCATAGCTCACAACTACCTTTGGTGAGTCAAGCTTAAAGAGGTGACAAAGAAGCTTCATCAAGTGACTAAACCCATATTCAAGGGTTTGGTCAGCTGCTGAGCGGTGCTAACAAGCAGCTCATCGGCTCCAGGGAAATTGCTATAAATAGAGGCACATTTCATTCGAACAAAAACATCATATATCATACATCATTCACCATCTTGCCTTCAAATTCTTCCTTGAAGTTCTCTCTTCTTAATCTTAGTTAATAGGAACTTTATTTAAGTAAGTTTTGTAATTTAAGTTTATAATTCAAGAGGAGAAAAGGAGAAGGCAAATGAGATGCAAAATTCAATTTGTAATCTCATTTGGAACTCAAAGCATTCAATCCTTAGATGGGTGGCTCATGGTCCTAACAATTTCTTTCGAATATGGTTATGTATTTCTACTTCTTCTTATATTCTAAAGTTTGAATTTCCATCATTCAAGTTGGTGCTTTGGTTAATTTTATTTGTTTGAGAAATTCTTAATGCACTTTTTAGATTGATCACCTAAAAACTGATATCAAGTTATAAAAATTACTTGTCTCAAACACTTAACAAATAAACTAAGAAGTAGTTGTACTACTTAGTTTATTTTCAAAGTTAAGCATAACTTTCTTAAGATCTTATATTCCTTAATACTTCAATATTAGATTAGCCAAGATTAGGGTGAGACAACCTAGCCTCTTTGTGGACGTAATATTGTTTAGTAATAAATATAAGTGATTATCATTCTACCATTTTAGGACATACACTAAAAGGAGGAGATGATTTTAGAACTTGGTGTTTGGAGTTAATCAAAGTAAAACATAAGAACTTGTCGAAGTAGTTCAAACTCATAAGAATTTGACAAACATTTTCCTTATTCAAAATGAAGTTATCTTCTCAAGAATTTTTTAATATTTAGTTTATTTTTCTTGTTAATTGTTTATGTGCAAATCAAACTGATAAGTGCCAAACATACCTAAATTTGATACACTTTTATAGCACTTATCTTAAGCATAATTGAGGGAAAAAAACTTAAAACAATACTTTTTGTATAAAATATCACAATCTTGTATATTTGTGTTTGTATTTCTTTTTTTATGGATTTTGTAGGATTTAGAAAGAAGAAAAGAAGAGACACAAAAGATTCATGGTAAAAAAGAAAAGTCAAAAACCAAGGTGCCCAACCAGGCAGCTGAGCGTGGACCAAGCCACGCGAAGCTGACCTGGACACCAGCTTGACCTAGACCAAGCTGCTCAAGCAAGTAGCTGAGCGGACCTGCTTTGCCACTCAGCCTAGCACCAGACTAGTCCTGGCACTGTCAGAACTCAAGCATGACATGGTTAGACACGAGCTTGACACATGCCCGAGCTGCTAAACAAGTAGCTTAGCGGTCCAACCAAGTAGCTTAACGGAGAACCAGACTCCTGCCTAGATCAGCAAGCACCAGGCCACGTCCCAGTCATCCCGGTCAAAGCTGCTGAACAAGCAGCTTAGCGGTGCAACAGGTGTGCTAAGCGGTGTGCACCCAGACTTGACTTAGCCCACAAGCAAACCATGAATTCACCAATGACCTCACCTCAAGTAGCCCACCGTAGGCTTTACACAGTAGCGCACAATAGCTGGTTTCATAGCTCACAAAGTGTTATCAATAAATTTATTTGTTGAAAACACCTTTTAATATACAAAAGTGATGAAACTAACTTACTAACTTTTATTTATTTTTATTTACATTCCACCCTTTATTTATTCTTTAATACCAACCTTCCTTAAGGAAGAAGTTTGGTTTGTTAATAAAAGGAACTCGAAAGGGAGTAAATAAATAACGGTTACTTAAATTTATTATTCTTTTGTTCTTTATTTTTTTATTTTTTTCCTAACAACTAACTATTCATCACTTTTGTACGTTAGAATACCATTAAATCGGTGTTGGAATTTATTCCACAAAACCGAGATGGTATTCCAAGGTACTTAATAATTATATAATAGGGGATTGCTTCGCTACCATTGTACCGGCGTTGGAATTTATTCTAACAAAGACAAGATGAGGCAAAGAAGGAATAACTCATTCACATGATTATTAAAGAAGTAAGTTGTAACTGGAATATTCTTGAAACCATTATACCGACGTTGGAATTTATTTCAACAAAGTTGAGATGACGAACAAAGAATAAAACCGAGTTCACTTACTGAATCAAATAAAAAGAACACATCGAAAATGAGAGTAATAACCTTTCAACAAATTGGCACTACTGTCAGGACGATGGGTTGAGAGGGGAAAAATGCTCGACACTTAAAACCCTTTCAACAAATTGGTGTTTTTGCCAGGGAATTGCTTAAATAATAGAACATTTCATATTTATATGTCATTCATCAAATAATTATGCATAAACTTATTTTTGCTTTTGTACAAATTGTTTTTGACTTTGTACAAAAATGTGAATTATTAAATATGAATATTATTTATCGACTAACACTTCTTGGAAAATAGACATAAGAACCTTTTTATGTGAATGAACACGAATAAACAACTTGAATTTTCTCTTGATCCTGAAATAGAGAAAACACTCAAGAAACAGAAAAAAGCACAAAAGAGGGCACGTAAGGCAAGAACTATTGTCCAAGAAAATAGAACAGAAATGGCAGACAATCATGAGTCCAGGGGAGAAAATCAGAACAACATAGGAGGATTTGTCAGCTTCAACCCCAGGAATCAGGAGACCTTCCGGCTCTCAAAGGCCAACGGAAATGAAAACAAGGGTAGTACAACTCATGTACGCCAACCCTTTTGCTGGATTAGATCACGAAGATCAATACAACCGTGTCACCAAATTTTATGAGTTGGTTGGTACTGCTGGGATATCCGAGTCCGGGGAGGAGACCATCTTTTTAAGGCTATTTCCGTTAACATTAATCGGAAAAGCCAAAGAGTGGTTCATCGATCTCCCACAACATATTTAGAATAACTGGAATTTGGTGGAAGAAAAATTAATGTCCAGATATTTTCCGCAAGGAAAATTTATGGACTTGAAAACTACGATCTCCACCTTCATCCAGCCTTCTGAGGAGAGTCTATGCGAGGCATGAGATAGATTCAAATCTATGCTCAGAAAATGCCCAAACCATGGATTCGATGTTCAAACCCATATTCATATCTTTGTCAATGGACTTCAACAACAACATAAATGGATCTTAAATACAACTGCAGGTGGACAATTAATGGTCAAACCTCCGCAGGAAGCAATTGACACTATCGAAATCATGTCATTAAACGATCAGAAAAGTCAACACCAACGAAGGCCACCACCTAGGAAAGGTGGAATGCTTAAACTGAACTCAGCTGATGCAGTTTTGGCCCAACATAAACTGCTTCAACAAAAATTAGAAGAGGTCAGCTAGAAACTCAATGATTTACCAAAACAGTTACGGGAAACCTCAAAGAAGCAGATTTATAGGTGTGACAATTGCAATGAGGATCATGCTGCCAATATCTACCAGAATGAGGAAGTGCATTTTGTTGGGAATCCTCCAAGGCATAATTTTCAAAGTAATTACCCTCAAGGGGGTAATAATAAATTTAAAAAAAAATCATCCTTGCAGGCAAGATCTTCCTCAGAAACAGACTTTCTACCCCCGGAATAATCAGTTTCGGCATCCAACTCAGGATAAAAGCATCAAACTAGAAGACACTTTGAACCAATTTATGAAAATGACCATGTCGAATCAGAAAAATACTGATGCTTCTATAAGGAATATGGAGATACAAATTGGGCAGCTGGCCAAGCAATTAGCGGAAAATCAAAAATCAACATTTTCAACTAACATAGAAGTGAACCCTAAAGAACATGGCCATGCAATCCTGAGGGGTGAATCCGGACATCGAGGCAGTAGAAGGAAAAGAATTTGTTGGTAACTGATGTCAAGCTAATGACATTTAAGAAGCACTTGCTGGGAGGCAACCCAGTATCTTTTGATCTATAATATGTTATTTCCTTTTTCTACACTTCATCCTTATTCTATTTTTTTGTTTTTGTTTATAAGTAAAAAAAATTAG
Organism: Lupinus angustifolius; assembly: GCF_001865875.1. Lineage (NCBI taxonomy): Eukaryota > Viridiplantae > Streptophyta > Magnoliopsida > Fabales > Fabaceae > Lupinus > Lupinus angustifolius. Next base: position 6,500,546 of record NC_032021.1, read on the forward strand.
GGATCAACACTCGGAAAATAATTTTTTTACAAGAGAAAAGTTTTTTTTCAAAAAGGGGTTAATGGGCCAAATACATAAAACTGAAAAATCAAAAAGGGGCCCAAAACATAGTCAAAGTCTTGGTCAAGGCTCATTACTCGGTCAAGCATGGACCACTGACCCATCGCTTAGCGTGGGGGACCATGCGCTTAGCGCAGGTCTACTAGGCCGTGTGCCTTGGAACCGAAAATTCCTCAAAAGAGGAGGTTTGCTTAAGTTTTTGACCGAAATTCCAACCCCTAATTAAACACCCATTCTTGAATCACAAAGTATCAAGGCAAATTTTGCAAACTCATCTTAAACACACACAAAAAAAAATTCACAACATTCCAAGTTTTCTTTTTACCTTCATCATGTAAGTTTTCTTTCTTAATTATTTTCTTTTGTAAATCTCTTTTGTTCATTAATCTTCTTGAAATAAAATGTGTAAGAGGTTTAATTCACGAAAAACCTACATACTCATGCACATTTTTATGTTCTAACTTTTTTGGAGTTTTTCTTTGTGTGTTGTGGGCTTTTCTTAGGAATTTCAGAAGTTCATCTAGGAGAGAAAAGGAAGTTGCAAGGGAGGAAAAAAACTCCAAATTTGCTTCCAATGATGTTAAGGAAAAATTCAAAGAAATCACACTCAAGAATGCAATCACCTTAGAAAACATTATTAACTTGAGTGAGGATGACTTTGGAGGTTTCCTTTTTGTGGTGGAAAAGTATGGTTGGCAAAAAATTGCACAACCAAAGAAAATGTTTTCTTGGGATGTTGTCAAACAATATTTTGCCAACTCAATCACATCAAGTGAGGCAAGGAGAAATCGTTACACTTGGGTGAATGAGACTCAAGTTTTCTACAACAAGCAAGTAATCAATGAGTACTTGGGTAACCCATGGAATCCACCAAGTGAAGAGCATGACTTATGTGACTACGAAATGAATCTCAACGCATCCTACATGGGTGAAGAAGAAAGTCATGAAGAAGAATATGTCAGGAAAAGTTTATGTTTGGAAGATTTGGAGCTTAACATGTATGGGTCCAATTTCAAATTTTTTATGACTCAACAAACGCAAATGTGGGCCAGCTTCATACTCTCCAACATGTGGCCTTCCTCACATGTTTTAGATATCCCTCTTCCTAAAGCAAAACTAATTAGCTCCATTTATGATGAAGACTACATAGATATTGTTGCAGTGATCTCAGATGCTATTTGGGATTGCATCAACGAAGGTATCCCTTCAATTATTCTTCCATCTCTTATTACTGACCTATGCAAATTTCAAAATATGCCCGGACCCTACAAAGAAATGATGGCTCTCAAATCCGAAATCAACCATGTTTATGTCACCAATTATTGCAAAGAGAAAACCCTTTCCCAAGCTCAAACTGAGCTTAGAAAGAACTTTGTTGACTTAAACTCAAAGCAACCAAGTGGATATGGGAGAACCATGAGTTCTAAGGTAGATGCCATAATGAAGGAACAAAAAATGCAAAATTTTCAACAAAAGGCATGCTACTGTGGGCTTATGGGCATCTACAAAAGTTTGCATAGTATTTTTGGGAAGAAACGCAATTTCAAGGGAGGATCCTATGAAGAATTTGTGGCAAAGGCTAAGTGGCCCGAAGGGAGGTCCCAAGACACAAGTGAAGAAGAAGAGAAGGAAGATGATGAAGAATAAGAAAAATCTTTTCCGGTTTTCTCTTTTCCCTAAAAATTTCAAATTTCATATTATGTTGCATTTCTTTATGTCATTTTCCATTATGCTTTAAATTTATGTTATGATCAAGTTGAAATTAATAGAGTGTCTTTTTGTTAGTATTTTTATTTTTAGAAAATTAAACAAATTTTTAAATCAACATCAAGTAAATCCCATAAGTAAAAAAACAATTATTGATTAGATTGTGTAAATAAGTAAAAAGTAAATTTGTTAGTTCACAAACTCAAAAAACAATTAAAAACCAAAAACAAAATGGCTAAAACAAAATATTTTGAAGCATGATCACATGATTAGAAAATGTTAAGCATACTTTAAATTAAGCTTTGATTGAGCAAAATGAGATATGCTAAACTATTGTGAAAAAAGTCATATAATGTCATAACTAGAAATTTTTGCAAATTGAAAATTCAATTTTATGCAACAAGATCTTTGCAAACATTTTTTTTAAAATCAAAAAGTGTGAATCCAAACCAAGTGAGGGAGTAAGCCAAACACATAAGATAATCAAAGTGAGAATCATCATTTGATTTGTCTAATTAACTTGTTTGAGTCTTTAAATCTCTTAATTGCATAAGAATGATAAGAAATGATCAAGGAATGTTCTTTGATTAGTTGAACCAAAGGCCAAAAAACCCAAACCAAATTAGGATCATCCTTTGATAAGCCCCATTGAGCCAAAACAAATTAGATAATTGTTTTTCAAACTATCCCATGAAACCGAATTGAAAAAATGTTCTAAGAGAGCATTAAATTTTAAAGAGTAGTTTCAAAGGATTAAGTTGGGGGGAAAATTGGTGGACTTTTCTTCTTAAAAGAAAGAAAAACTCAATCTCTTTACAAAAGAAAAAGAAAACAAAAAGAGATTGAGAAAAATAGAAGCCAAGGTTCAAAAAGTTAAAGAGGTTGGAAAAAAATAATGGAAAAAAGAAGAGTGAAGTATTCCATTGAGAAAAATTTCAAAAATTCTCTATTTTTGTCTTAGCCTTGAAAATCTAGAAAAACCATTATCTAAACCAAGCCTCATTACAACCAAAATGAAGACCTTAGTGATCTTTGATTAATTATGCAATTTAAGATAATAGATGAGATGAAAAACAAGTTCAAATTTCATGCACTTTTATGGCACTTATCTTACGCATAATTGAGAAAAACCAACTTAAAACAATACTTTTTATATAAAATATCACAATCTTGTATATTTGTATGTTTGTTTCTTTTTTATGTATTTTGTAGGATTTAGAAAGAAGAAAAGAAGAGAAAAAAGACTCATGGTAAAAAAGAGAAAGAAGTCAAAAACCAAGGTGCTCAACCAGGCAGCTAAGCATGGGCCATGCAACGCTAAGCTGACTTGGACACCAGCCGGACCAGGACCAAGCTGTTCAAGCAAGCAGTTGAGTGGACCTGCTTGGTCGCTCAGCTTAGCACTAGTCTAGTCCTGGCACGGTCAGAACTCAGCTTGACACGGTGAGACACAAGCTTGGCACATGCCCAAGCTTCTGAACAAGCAGCTTAGCGATCCAACCAAGCAGCTTAGCGGAGAACCATACTCTTGACCAGATCAGCAAGCATCAGGCCACGTCCCAGTCATCATGATCAAAGTTGTTGAATAAGCAGCTTAGCAGTGCAACAGGTGTGCTAAGCGGTGTGCACCCAGACTTGACTTAGCCAACAAGCAAACCATGAAGTCACCAATGACCTTACCTCAAGTAGCCCACCATAGGATTTTCAGAATAGCTCACAATAGCTGGTTTCATAGCTCACAACTAGCTTTGATGAGTCAAGCATAAGGAGGTGACAAAGCTACTTGATCAAGGGACCAAACCCATGTTGAAAGGTTTGGTTAGCTGCTTAGCAAGGCTGACAAGCAGCTCAGCAGCCCAGAAGAATTTCTATAAATAGGGCACATTCCATTCGAGCAAAAAACACCATCCAATTCACATATCTCTCACATTTTTGACTAGAAATTCTTCTCTGAAGTTCTCTCTTCTTGTTCTTAGCTTAGGAACTTTATTTAAGTAAGTTTTGTAATTTTAGTTTATAATTCAATAGGAGAAAAAGGAGAAGGAAAATGAGTTGCAAAAATCAATTTTGTAATCTCATTTGGAACTCAAAGCATCCAATCCTTGGATGGATGGCTCATGCTCCTAACAATTTATTTTGAATATGGTTATGTATT
>NC_032021.1:6504567-6506216 GCF_001865875.1 Lupinus angustifolius
AGTGTTTATGTGCATATCAAATCAAATAAAAAACAACCAAAATATGTTCATTCATTATTTGTGCATTGACATATTCATATGATTCATTCTGTTAGGCAATTCCTTGTGGTTCGACATAACCCTATACTATGCTACAATTGAATCTTGAAAGAGGTGTAAATTGTAAAATAGTTAAGTGTTATCAATAAACTTATTTGTTGAAAACACCTTTTAATATACAAAAGTGATGAAACTAACTTACTAACTTTTATTTATTGTTATTTACTTTCCGCAATTTATTTATTCTTTAATACCAACATTCCTTAAGGAAGAAGTTTGGTTTGTTAATAAAATGAAACCAAAAAGGAGTAAATAAATAACGGTCACTAAAATTTATTATGCTTTTGTTCTTTATTTATTTGTTTCTAACAACTAACTATTCATCACTTTTGTACATTAGAATACCATTAAACCGGTGTTGGAATTTATTCCACAAAACCGAGTTGGTATTCCAAGGTACTTAATAATTATGTAATAGGGGATTGCTTGGATTCCATTGTACCAGCGTTGGAATTTATTCTAACAAAACCGAGATGGGGCAAATAAGGAATAACTCATTCACATGATTATTAAAGAAGTAAGTTGTAACTGGAATATTCTTGAAACCATTATAACGGCGTTGGAATTTATTTCAACAAAGCCGAGATGGCGAACAAAGAATAAAATCGATTTCACTTAGTTAATCAAATAAAAAGAGCATACCCAAAATGAGTGTAATAACCTTTCAACAAATTGGCACTGCTGTCAGGACTATTTGTTGAGAGGGGAAAAACTCTCGATACTTAAAACCCTTTCAACAATAGTCAACACCAATTAGCTACCTTGCTAAGTAAAACGAGAAACTTTGGAGACCGCACTGGATTAGGGTATGTTCCCACATCCCATAGAAATAGACCATATAGGAGACCTATAACTTATCCAAATAAAAAGTTTAATAATAAAAATAGAGTTCCTACATGTTTCTACTGTGGCACACATGGCCACACCTCTTACTCCTGTTACATCAGGAAATATGGGATACCCAGTGGTTTTTACGCTTGGGTAAGAAAGGGAGATAACTCCCTGGTTACTAACAGAACACATGGGCAACATTGAAACTAGCAGGTGATCTATTTTGCAGGTATATCTACGAACACATCGGCAACACTTGGTATCTTGACAACGGGTGTTCGAGACATATGACTGGAGACAAGTCAAAATTCCTAGACTTGTCATTAAAAGAAAAAGGTTTTGTCACATATTGAGACAACAACAAAGGAAGAATCCTAGGCACCGAAAAGATTGGCAACTCAACCCATGCTATAATCGAGAACGTTCTATATGTAGAAGGTTTAGAACATAATTTGTTGAGCATCAGCCAACTATGCGACAAAGGTAATCATGTGTCATTTGATTCTGATTGTTCTATAATTCGCGACGTATTATCTAATAATATAAAGTTTGTTGAATATCATGTAAATAATATTTATATGGTTGATCTGGAGGATGTCACTTCCTTATTTTCAAAATTTTTTATTTCAAAAGAAGATGACATCTGGCTTTGGCATAATAGACGAGTCGCTCACATTCATGTGAAGCATCTAGAAAAATTATCTAAAAATAATTTGGTT
>NC_032021.1:6506316-6518395 GCF_001865875.1 Lupinus angustifolius
GTGTCAAAAATGTAAACAAGTAAAGAATTCCTTTAATTAAAAGAATGTGATATCCACTACTAGACCTTTGGAGCTTCTCCATCTGGACATGTTTGGACCGTCGCAAATGATGTGTTTTGGTGGAAGTTATTACGCTTTGGTAATTATTGATGACTTTTCTAGATTCACATGGACCTTGTTTTTGGCATCTAAGAGCGATGCATATAAATTTTTTAAATGTCTAGCCAAACAAATTCAAAACGAGTCTAACCTTAAAATTATTTACATACGATCCGACCATGGCGGGAGAATTTGAAAATCATAAATTTAATAAGTTTTGTAATAAGCATGTCATCATGCATCAGTTCTCAGCTCCCCGTACCCCTCAACAAAATGGAGTTGTTGGGAGGAAAAATAGAGTTCTAGAGGAACTCGCGAGGACAATGCTAAATGAGAGCAAGGCTCCAAAATACTTATGGGCTGATGCAGTTCGCACTGCCTATTATGTAATGAATTGAATACTACTTAGACCTACTTTTTCGAAAACACCTTATGATATTTTCAAAGGTCGAAAACCGAATATTTCTCATCTTACACATTCGGGTGCAAATGTTTTATTTTAAACAATTGAAAAAGATCTTTAGGAAAATTTGACTCGAAGGCTGATGAAGGCATATTCTTAGGGTATTCTTTACATATTAAGGCTTTTCATGTGCTTAATAAATATACCATGCAAGTAGAAGAATCTATTCATGTTCACTTTGACGAATCTGCTCCAACAGAGAAGAGAAATGTCTTTTCTGATGATATTTCAGGTGCACTAGAAGAAGTTTATTCAAAGGTCATGAACCAAATAAAACAAAAAGATGCAGAGAAAATAGTACAAGATGAACATCAGGACATGCCTATTGCGTTGAAAACCAAAAAGGACCATCCACTTGATAAGGTGTTAGGTGACATATCTACGGGGTGGTAACACATAGTTCTTTACATAATTTCTGTAATTTCGTTGCGTTTGTATCTGAAATAGAGCCAAAGACCATTGATGAAGCCATCAGGATGTACACTGGGGCATAACTATGCAAGAAGAGCTAAACCAGTTTGAGCGTAATAATGTGTGAGACTTGGTCCCCCAAACCAAAAGAACATCCTATAATTGGCACCATATGGGTCTTTTGTAACAAGCTAGATGAATATGGCTTGGTAATTAGAAATAAGGCTCGCTTAGTGGCCAAAGGCTACAACTAGGAGGAGGGCATCGATTATGATGAGACCCACGCTCCTGTAGCCAGACTTGAGGCCATTAAGAGCTTTTGAAATTAGTATAAGAGTAGTGTGTTTGTGTTGTATGATTCAATGTCTTTAAATAGACTTTCCAATCACTCATAGTGCCTCTACGAAAACATAGGAATGGATTGGAGTGAAGACATTTCGTTTGGGATGAAAACCTTTCATTTTGAAATCTGAAATCTGATAAAACAATACTTAGTAATTGATTACAACCAGTGGGTAATCGATTACCCAAACTATTTGTCCACTAGGCATTTAATTCTGATTTAGAGTAATCGATTACAACAAGTTGATAATCGGTTACTCAACTAAATTAAAACTGGTAATTTGTTACTCAAAGATAGTAATGGATTACTCTGATCAGTTTTAAGTTGTATAACTCTTTCCTCACACAAGTAACCTGTTACTTAGATGTAGTAACTCGTTACACACTATTTTTTGAAAATTGTTTTAAGTATTTTTGAAGTGTTTCAATTTTCTTTTAAAAACAGTTTGAGCATTACTACAATTGTATATTCAAAAGTATAGGATAGAAGTACCTATTTAGACTTAGACTAATTTGTATTGAAGCTTTGCCTTCTTTGTCTTCATAAGTATTCTTCCTTTTCTTCTTTTTGGTGATGTTGATATCTTCATCAAAACCGTGCTGAGGTCATGAGTATAAAATCTTGTATATTTGTGTTTGTATTTCTTTTTTATGTATTTTTTAGGATTTAGAAAGAAGAAAAGAAGAGAAAAAAAGACTCATGATCAAAAAGAAAAAGAACTCAAAACCAAGGTGCTCAAGTAGGTATCTGAGCGTGGACCACGCCATGCTAAGCTGAACTGGACACCAGCCTGACCTGGACCAAGTTGCTCAAGCAAGCAGCTGAGCGGACCTGCTTGGCCGCTCAACCTAGCACCAGACTAGTCTTGAAATGGCCAAAACTCAAGCTTGACACGGTTAGACACGAGCTTGGCACATGCCCAAGCTGCTCAACAAGCAGCTTAGCAGTGCAACCAAGCAGCTCAGCGAAGAACCAAACTCCTGCCCAGAGCAGCAAGCACCAGGCCATGTCCCAGTCAGCACGACCAAAGCTGTTGAACAAGCAGCTTAGCGGTGCAACAGGTGTGCTAAGCGGTGTGCACCCAAACTTGACTTAACCATCAAGAAAACCATGAAGTCACCAATGACATCACTTCAAGTAGCCCACCATAGGCTTTTCAGAGTAGTTCACTATAGCCGGTCCCATAGCTCACAACTAGCTTTGGTGAGTCAAGCATAAGGAGGTGACAAAGCTGTTTGATAAAGTGACCAAACCCGTGCTGAAGGGTTTGGTCAGCTACGGAGCGGTGCTAACAAGTAGCTCAGCGGCTCTAGGGAATTTCTATAAATAGAGGCACATTTCATATCTCACATATCATTCATATCTTGCATAGAAATTCTTCCTTGAAATTCTCTCTTCTTGTTCTGAGGAACTTTATTTAAGTAAGTTTTTGTTGAAAGGTTTTTATTCGGAGAGGCCTTCCCCTCTCAACAAATCATTTTGGCAGTAGTGCCAACTTGTTGAAAGCGGAAATTCCCTTTTTCATTTCAGTGTTTTTTCCTTTTTATTTGATTAAGTAAGTGAACTCGGTTTTATTCTTTGTTCGTCATCTCGGCTTTGTTGAAATAAATTTCAACGTCGATATAATGGTCTCAAAAATATTCCAATTACAACTTACTTTTAATAATCATGTAAATAAATTATTCCTTCTTTGCCCCATCTCGGCTTTGTTAGAATAAATTCTAAAGCGAGTATAATGGTATCGAAGCAATCCCCTATTACATAATTATTAAGTACCCTTGAATACCATCTCGGTTTTGTGGAATAAATTCCAACACTGGTTTAATGGTATTCTAATGTACAAAAGTGATGAGTAGTTAGTTGTTAGAAACAAATAAATAAATAAAAAGAACAAAATAATAATAAATTTAAGTGACCTTTATTTATTTACTCCCTTTCGGGTTCCTTTTATTAATAAACCAAACTTAATATTGAAGTAGTAATGAATATAAGATCTTAAGAAAGTATGCTTAACTTGGCAAATAAACTAAGTAGTACAACTACTTCCTAGTTTATTTGTTAAGTGTTTGAGACAAGTAATTTTATGACTTGAAATCAATTTTTAGATGCTCAATCTAAAAAGGGCATTAAGAACTTCTCAAACAAATAAAATTAGACAAAGGACCAACTTGAATGATTAAAATTCAAATTTAGAATAAAAGAAGAAGTAGAAATACATAACCAACCTTCAAATGAAATTGTTAGGAGCATGAGCCACCTATCCAAGGATTTGATGCTTTTAGGTTCCAAATGAGATTACAAAATGGATTTTTGCATCTCATTTGCCTTCTCCTTTCTCCGATTGAATTATATGAAAAACTACTCTAAAACTAGCCTAAAAACTACCTAAAATGAGAGGAAAATATGGAGGAAAGAATAGGAATAAACTAGGAAGAATTTAGAAAGAATGTACAATGTTTTAGAATTAAGTATTTCATGCATTTATATAGGCCAACGTGTTGGGCGCTTAGCTGCCCTGTTTGGCAGCTAAGTTGCTGACCATTGGCCCCTATGAAGAGCCACTTTGGCTCATACTTGACCCTTATGGTGGGCTAGGTTACATGAATGGTGACACCTCCTCCTTCTTGTCATAGCCTTATGTCATCCATGAGGTCATGTTCTTGGCCTTCAAGCAAAGAAAAAGTAAGATGTTCCATGAGTTGACCTAACAATCATTTTTTTGGGTGGGCTAGGCGCTCAACTTACCTAGTGCCATGCTCAGATGCCTATTTCAGCAGCTCAGCTCACTACGGCAAATTTTGTATTTTGTGGAGGTACTCAAACCTCACCAAATAAATTAAATGAAGTGTAACTAGGTTTATAGTGGAAGTTTTTATTTAAATTATGGAGGTTTTTATTTAACTAGGTATGTATTGTTATTGATAACAAGGAGAGAATAGGCAAGAACACACAGAGAACATGAACAAGCTTCAGGTAACAATTTTTTCATATTTTTTTCTAATTTGGGGATTTGCTCTTGTTCTGTCCATTCCAAGACTCAGTTTCGATCTCAATTTGCTCTTCCATTTCTCCATTTCTTTCGTTCTCATTACTCAGTTTTGATTTAGGGTTTTAATTTGAATTTTTTTTATTTGTATTTTACGTTGATTTCAATCTTCTAACCGGGGAAGAGAATGGTGAGTGGTGGATTGATTCAGCATTTCAGCGGTATGGTGTAGTGGCGAGGTGGTTGGTGGAGACGCCATCAGAAATAGGATCGGTACCAATATTGTGCGAACATGGAGATAAGACAAAGAAAGTTAAGAGATTCAAAGGATCATACGGAAACTCTTGACCTAAGAGAGAGAAGATGATTGAACACATCAAGGATAAGGTTGAAGTTCCCATGTCTATTCCTTGGCCTCTTCCTTTGAAATTCATTTGATTTCTCCTTCTTATTATTATATCTTCTTCTCTTTGTAATCATACATTATTATCCAATGTCCTTTTCTCACTCTTTGAAAAGAAAAATTCTTCTAACCTGACCGTGTTGTTTTTCATTTCCATATTTAGGGTTTGAATTTGAAGTTGTTGTTCATTTCTAGATCGTGCTGTTGTTCAATCTTCTTCTTTTGTTTTAGGTGAGTTTCAATCTTGGTTACTCTTTATCCTTCGTTTCTTCATCAATCTTCTCTGTATGTAATAGCAGGCAGAACATAGGAGAATTACCAGAACAATAGGCACAACCATGATCACAAGTAGTACTGATTGAATTTTCTTGCCCCCTGGAAAGAGTAACCCCTGTCAATTAATGAACTAACCAAAAAAATAGTAAAGTTTACCTTAAACCATGTTAATCTGCCTAGTCTCTAGAATATTATCTAGCTATAAATTTTCCATACTATTTTGCCTACATGTTGTTATTAATTGTACATATTTAGTTAATGTATATAATGATGCGGTAATTATCAATGTTTTTTGTTTGTTCCAACTAAATGTTTTTTGGTCTTTCGATCTGGTAAGTGGAATCAAGTTCTCATTGCTTATTGAACTTTTGCTTATTACTCAGGTTTGTAACTTATCTCGAACTTTTGCAGCCTTAACCTGACTACATTGCACTACTTCATTCCTTGTGTTGTTGGAGCTTCGGCAAGGTTCGATCCATATTCATTTCTCTATTCTCATAATCTCAAACAATAATACTGAAGAGTCATGGTTTTAATAAATGTGGTTACAATTATGTTCATTTGACTGCAATTGTAGGAAAATGCTGCCATAATTGTAGTGGCAATGTAGAGCTAGAGTAGTTAAGTGTGTGCACGAGTGGCATGTAGTCTTCATGACTTCTTGTTTTTTCTTCTAATTCTTACACTATCTTAAAATTGTGTGAGCTTTATCTTATCTTTATGAATACTATTTTTCTTACATGTTTACTGTTTATTTAGTTTCTATACATGGCAATCGTTGTTTTGTAGTTACATGTAAACCATAAAGTTTTTGTCAACATAACTTATTCTCAATGTTTAATTGCCTAGATTTTTTGCATATAAGTATGTGTTTGTCATTAAGCAGGACTTGTACATGAACAATAAATGCCAAGATTGTATTTTGGATTTCCATATCCAGTAACCATCGTTATTGTAAATTCGATGTATATATTCTTCAAATTGTTTTTAACTAGTTTTGGATTATTCAGATTCTTGCGGGTGGATGCATTGTCTCTTCTACTTTTCATGGCTAATGTTTCTTCAAATTCTGATGTGCATAGTTGATATCCTTGGTGGCCTTATTACTGGTGTTGTGGCAGAACGTTTAGGAGGGAGCATACAAATTTAAACTAAGTTGACCATTTAGATGTTGCAGAATTTCTTAATAAGGTCTGTAATAAACTGTGAATCCACACAACAAATTTATTCTATACCAAATTGCCATGTTACTCAGATTTCTTATGTGGTACAATTTGGACAGTGTTGAATCTTACAAAATGCATCATTCTTTGTAGGTTAAGGCTACTTGATTTCATTAATATAGGTACCTAGATTAATCTACATATTTATTCATCCTTTCCATAGCCTGTGTATCTTTATTTTAATTTGGAAGAGGGGATTTTCAGAATTAACGTGAACAATAGTCCCATATGGCATTGATGTGGATTGTTTGGTAGGACAAATGAAGGTACAATTTTGCAAGATGATTACCGTTTGGAGGTAAGCCTTTGGATTCACTTGTTGTTCCCACTCAATATCCATTAGATGGCTGGGGAGATGACAATATTTGTTGTTGTTAATGTTAACAAATTTCAAATGTTAAAATATGTTTCTTTTTTCTCACAGGGTCAGAGTGTTCAATCCACAAAGCATGAAATATTTACTAAATATGATGGCAGAGATGAAATTTTCATTTGTCGAAGTTAAATAGTATTTTTTTTTTAGATTTTATGGTGTAATTGAATTTAATGTAACTTTTGTTATGTATTTTGTTTTTAAAGTATCATATAAAACTATTTTGAGATTTTATATGGATTTATACTTAAGGATGAATTATAACTCTTTCTACTCTATTACATTACCTTGGTTATTTGCAATGAAATTTTATTATTGTTAAGAACATTTTGTATTCAATATTGTATATTTAAATAATAATTACAAATTAATGAAATTAATGAGATTAAAGATTACACTTATTTCTTATGCAGAGGTGGTCAGTGTAACGAAAATATAAAATCTAGGGGAGGTTTGTGTAGGTGTAAAAAAGTGAGAGGTGGTTTGTGTAATTTCAGTAAAACTCAGGTGGTGTTAGTGTAATTTACTCATGAAATTAAATAGAGGTTGAAATCCTCTAGAAACATATAATAGTGGAGGTTTAAAGCCTCCATGACAAACATTACAAAGACCTCATCAAATAGTGGAAGTTAAAAACCTTCACAAACAGTGGAGGTTAAAATGTCCACAAATAAACCGCTACAAATGTGTAGATACCAGAGGTTTTTTAAAACCTCTGCTAAACGCTTCTAGAAGTCATAACTGTAGAGGTTTTTGAAACCTCCGCTAGTTATATTATGGAGGTTAAAAACATCTATTGTAGTGGCTCCACTGGTCCCACACTCTGCTGCCAGTTTCAGCAGCTCAGCTCACCTGGTCCCACGATCAGCTGCCTGTTTCAGCAGCTCAGCTCAGCTGTTCCCACGCTCAACTGCCTGCTTCAGCAGCTTGGATGACCTGGCCTGATGCTTGGTGCTTAGTGCTTGGCTGACCTGGCCTGGTGCTTGGCTTGAGTGGACAACTTTGTGCTTGGCAACCTTTTTTTCTTTGGTTTGTTACTTGATTTTTGTTGGTTGCTTGGAAATTTTGGGCTGTTTTCTTGAAGTTAAGGTAAGCATTTGATTTTTTCAAGTGGCTTGGCCTATCTTAACTTAGGTTTCTTCAAGACGAAGGAAGCTACATTTCTTTAAGGCTAAGTAACCAAATTAAGCACGTAGCATGCCATGCTTTAACTTGACTACTTTTAGCAAATTCATTTTTAGCTTTTGTCTTGAGAATTTTGGCGTGAATTCTTATCCATCTTTGAATTTATTCTTTAATATTCAATTTCCTACAAAACTCAAAGAAAACTTGGACAAGAATTAATAAAGAACTAATTTATTCAATCATGCAAAATTCACCTAAAAAGTGTTAATTTAAGTTGGTTTTCTACAATTTGCATAGGATAAGTACCATAAAATGATACTGAAAAGTGTATACTTTTTGCACTTATCAGTTTTATAATTTTAGTTTCTAATTCAAGAGGAGAAAAAGAGAAGGCAAATAAGATGCAAAAATCAATTTTGTAATCTAATTTGGAATTCAAAGCATCCAATCCTAACAATTTCTTTTGAATATGGTTATGTATTTCTACTTCTTATATTCTAAAGTTTGAATTTTAATCATTCAATTTGGTTCTTTGGTTAATTTTACTTGTTTGAGAAATTATTAATGCTCTTTTTAGATTGATCACCTAAAAATTGATTTCAAGTCATAAAATTACTTCTCTCAAACACTTAACCAACAAACTAAGAAGTAGTTGTACTACTTAGTTTATTTGCCAAGTTAAGCATACTTTTCTTAAGATCTTATATTCATTACTACTTCAATATTAGAGTCGCCAATGGCTAGGGTGTGACAACCTAGTCTATTTATGGACGTAATATTGTTTAGTAATAAATATAAGTGATCATCATTTTACCATTTTAGGACATACACTAAAAGGAGGATTTCAGACCTTGGTGTTTGGAGTTAATCAAAGTAAAACATAAGAACTTGTCTAAGTAGTTCAAATTCATAAGAAGTTGAGAAATATTTTCCTTATTCAAAATGATCTTGTCTCCTCAAGAATTTGTTAATATTTAGTTTATGTTTCTTGTTAATTGTTTATACGAAATTCAATTCAACAAAACCAAAATATGTTTAACTCATTATTTGTACATGAACATGTTCATATGATTCATTCTATTAGGCAATTCCTTGTGGTTCGACATAACCCTATACTATACTACAATTGAATCTTGAAAGAGGTGTAAATTGTAAAATAGTAAAGTGTTATCAATAAATTTATTTATTGGAACACCTTTTAATATACAAAAGTGATGAAGCTAACTAACTAAGATGAAACTAACTTACTAACTTTTATTTATTGTTATTTACTTTCCGTGTTTTATTTATTCTTTAATACCAACCTTCCTTAAGGAAGAAGTTTGGTTTGTTAATAAAAGGAACCCGAAAGGGAGTAAATAAATAAAGGTCACTCAAATTTATTATTCTTTTGTTCTTTATTTATTTATCCGTTTCTAACAACTAACTACTCATCACTTTTATACATTAGAATACCATTATACCGATGTTGGAATTTATTCCACAAAACCGAGATGGTATGCAAAGGTACTTAATAATTATGTAATAGGGGATTGCTTCGATACCATTGTACCGGCGTTAGAATTTATTCTAACAAAGCCGAGATGAGGCAAAGAATTAATAACTTATTCACATGATTATTAGAAGTAAGTTGTAACTGGAATATTCTTGAAACGATTATATCGGCGTTGAAATTTATTTCAACAAAGTCGAGATGGCGAACAATGAATAAAACCGAGTTCACTTAATCAAAAGGAAAACACACCACAATGAGGGAATTTGCGCTTTCAACAAATTGGCACTACTGCCAGGATGATTTGTTGAGAGGGGAAAACCTAAACCTTCCTCATAAAAAAACTTTCAACAATCCGCCTCACTTATGGAAGACCTACCA
Source organism: Lupinus angustifolius (assembly GCF_001865875.1). NCBI lineage: Eukaryota > Viridiplantae > Streptophyta > Magnoliopsida > Fabales > Fabaceae > Lupinus > Lupinus angustifolius. The sequence goes on from NC_032021.1 coordinate 6,515,892, forward strand.
AATTCTACTCTTTTATTTCCAACACTGAATGGTTCTATGGTTAGGTAGTAAACTGCAATGTTGGTGTTGTATGAGTCGTTTTCTAAATCAAAAAAAGTTAGAAGGTGTTGGATAATGTTATGGTTTGCTTCGTTGTGGTCGATTTGGATTTGATTCATATTAGATCATAGCAAACAAAAACATTTTGTTAAGCGGCCAATTTCAAAAGATAGAAAGATCTTGATTATATGGTGTAACACTCAAACAAATAAAATCATCACTAACTTGAACAAAGATGTTAAGAGCATTCAATTGGACATCTGATCACTGAAAATTATCGTGATCACTAAAATGGGTATATTTCTTGTTAGGTATCAGTGGCCTAGGCACACCTAGAAGGGGGGTTGAATAGGTGTAGCGGTTATCAATCGTCGTTTCTCGCGCCAAAACCCAGTTCTGGAAACAACCCAATTAATCGATTAACCAACGGGCATAATCTATTAACACAGAACAAAATCAGAATGATTAGAGCAGCTAATTGCACAGTTATTTATTAACAGATAAGTAGAGACACAACAGATATTTTTATGCAATATTAACAAGTATATGGCAGGGTACAAGCAAGCAAAATATCAGCTTCTAACTCGCATTTAAACATCAAGAAATGTAAAGAGGATTAAGAGAGAACAGTTTGCACAAATTGATTTTTATCATGGTTTGTTTGTGGTCCACTGCAAACTACATCCAGGCCTCCCCTTTTGATCTTGAAAGATTCTCTTCTTCACTGTATTGAATACATGTATAATCACATACACCAATTCAATTTACAAAACATAGGACACTTCATTCTTGAAATCCTAGAACATCTAATCCTTTGTTTGACTCTACCTATCGCCTGAGAAAACCTTTCTCGTGAACCAGCCCCAACCAAGATTCTCGTTCTCAAATCAAGACCTCCTAGTCTTGGTGAAGAATCACTCTATCTCTGTGGTGGTAAGACACCAAGAGATCAATCTAATACAGACAAAAACAGATTACAAAAGCAAGGTATAATAAGCACAATAATGCTCAAAATATAACAATGAAAACCTTAAGACTAACCCACTCACAATTCACTCAAGCCATCATACACATGTGAGTTAATCAAAAACAATAATCACAATATATCTCTCTAAGAATCTCTAGCAAGAATGCATGAACATGTGAGCAAGATAAGAATGAGACTAAGCATATTAAAAACCAATATGCAAATAATAATGAATCAATCTTCAATATGGCATGTTAATCTCTCTTCTTCACACATGCATTTCTCTCCGCAAAACAAAATGTAAAACACGAAAATATGCTCTCTAAATCAATCCTAAACAATAGTATGCAAATGCTACACTTCTCTGGAAATTGCCTAAACTTATACAAAATCGTTTTGGCACTTCAAACCGTTGCAATCAGTTAAGCAGTTAAAACAGAAAACAGTTATAACATAAAACATACCTGTTAATCGATTAAGATACCACGTTAATCGATTAACCAATGTAACATGATTAAACATAAATCAGTTGTAACAGAAAAACTTATATAACAGAAAAATAGTTGAGTAAATCGATTAAGTCACCACGTTAATCGATTAACCAGCATACTAAAACACGTGATTCAAAAGGAAAACTACTCATATGTTATGCTTAACTCCTATACATGTTTTAGCAATTATATTATGCCTAATATGCACATATAACATATATGATTAATGCATGAACATACAATTAACTAGATGATATGTCTCATGAATGTGATATGAAAATTATAATGGCTTGAGAGACTTGCATCTAGGTTCACCTCACCTATACTCAGTTACTAAGGCACACATCCCAAACTACTTAGAATAATGACTCTTTTAATATAAACTAGTCTAGATATGACCAATGAGCTCTAGGCATGTTGATTGTTGAGCCATCTTCAAGCTTTAATAAAAACTTGTCTTCATCAAAACATAGGCAAAGCATTGCTAGTGCGATCATTGTCACTTTGCACTTTCATTCTCCCCATTTTGATGATGACAAATACCACATCAAAATAGTTCTAAACATTTGATGAATTAGCTTGACGGTGAGTTTGCATAATGGTTGTTAATGGTTGTTATTCAAAGTTGAAGCGCCTTTGCTCCCCCTTTGGTAAGCTATGATATTACGGAAGCTATTATACAACCTGCAATAATATTGAACACACAACAAGCACAACAAGCAACCTTTCTCCCCCTTTTGACATTATAAAAAAGATACAAGTATTCAATTCTAGTCAAAAGTCAGAAGAGTTATTAGAGTTATGACAAACTGTAATTAATCAATCAACCAATTGTATGAAACTTGAACAAATACACATTTATACATCATTTAATCGATTAACAACATGTCTTAATCGATTAAATGCACAACAAACAGTAACAAAATTGATTAAATGGCATGGAAGGCTATGTTAATTTAATTTAAGCATGGAATGATTTGTTAGGTATCAGCGGTTACAATACACCT
>NC_032021.1:6518495-6518975 GCF_001865875.1 Lupinus angustifolius
AACGCGAATTTTTATCCTGGTTCGTTTGCTTGTCCACTGCAAACTACATCCAGGCCTCCCGGCTGACTTGGGAGATTTCCTTCACTATAATTGAATCAATGTATTTACATGCACATCATCCAATTACAACACTTAGAAAATTACAAGAAAATAAAGAAACCTATCCAATGATTTGACTGCCTTCCTACCGACAAACAAAACGTTTCTTTCGGTGTAGCCCCAGCCAAAGAATCTCTGTTCTTTCCTTTTCTAACACTCTAAGAAATTATGAAGAAACACTCAATCCTAAAGCATAGAATCTCTCCTTTCTAAACTTCATGAAAATCAACAAATCAACATGCAATGTATTAGTGTGAAAAACAGAAGTTACAGAATCAAAAACTTCATGAAAAAGCATCAAAAATATGCATGAACATGTGAGGGAAAATATGAGAAATTATAACATGAAATGCACTCAATCCTAAAGCATAGAATCTCTCC
>NC_032021.1:6519075-6525218 GCF_001865875.1 Lupinus angustifolius
GCATATGAGACATGTATTAGGTGCCCTAAGCCTTGACTCAACTTAAACTAGAATCTAGTCTATGCCTAGTACCAATTAAAGACTTAAGCACGCTGATTTGTTGATGATCTTCAAGCTCTTATAAGCACAAGTTGTCCTCATCAAAACCATGACATAAAGAGAGCTTTCCAAAGTGTTCCTCTTGACATGCACACTTTCATGATTAAGCATTGATATAATTCAGCAGTTACCAGTAGGCTTAAACACTCAATATTGATACATACACCAAATATGATGAAGATCCATTAAACATAAGAGTACACTATTTGCGACATAATTACCATTTAAACATGAGAAAGATAATTTGAAATCCTTAGAGCATTTTATCAATTGCAAAGCAGTATAGTGCAAATCAGCAAAAGATAGGAGTTATTACAATCCATACAAATTCAAAAGCATGAAATAAAAGATAAGTTCTCAAGAGACTAACAATGAACAAAAAAGAATATAAACTAGGAAGGATAAACCTAAAGATCTTAAGCTTCCTAATTGGGGATGACAGGGAGGGTTTTCGTTGTCAGGAATGATCGAGCTACCACCTCTCTTGATGAGGGTACTCAACTTGTTGAACTCTGCACACAACCTTCTGTTTTGTGAATCAACAATTGTTTGAACGAAGTTCCTCAAGGATTGATAATGGTTATCAATGTACGCATTCTGACGCTCCTCAAAATTCTCCAGATCTATATGGTATGAGTCCTTTAGAGACTAAAAGTGAAGATCATTAAGAAAGAATTAGTTGTTTGGTTTAGCCAGAATGAAGTTTGTTAAAGACAAACTATGTAGTGCTTGTGAAATGGGTAAACAAACAAAAACTTCTTTTAAACCTAAGCATATGGTTTCTTCCGATACACCATTGCAGTTAGTACACATGGACTTATTTGGCCCCTCAAGGACAAAAGTTTATGGTGGTAACTACTAGGATCTTGTTAGAGTAGACGATTTTTTGAGATACACTTGGACTCTATTCTTAATTCATAAGAATGAGACGTTCGAAGCCTTTATCATTTATGCTAAAAGAGTTCATAATGAAAAATCACTAAAAATCTCTGCTATAAGAAGTGATCATGGGGGAGAATTTCAAAACTCTTCATTTGAAGAATTTTGTGATGATCTTGGTATCAATCACAATTTTTCTGTACCTAGAACACCACAACAAAATGATGAAATCGAGGATGAACACTGGATTCTTGCAAGGGAAGAAGAGTTAAACCATTTTGAAAAAAATGAAGTTTGGGAACTTGTTCCTAGACCTAAAGATAGACATGTCATAGGAACTCGTTGGGTATTTCGAAATAAATCTGATGAAAATGGTATTATTATTAGAAATAAAGCTAGACTAGTAGCCCAAGGATACAACCTGGAATAAGGTATAGACTTTGATGAAACTTTTGCTCTGGTTGCTAGACATGAAGCTATTAGGCTATTACTTGCATATGCATGTTCTTTAAGTTTTCAGCTATATCAAATGGACGTAAAGAGTGATTTTATAAATGGATATATTCAAGAAGAAGTGTTTGTAGAACAACCTCCTGGTTTTGAAGATTACAAACATCCTTCTCATGTTTACAAATTAAAGAAAGCTCTTTATGGCTTGAAGCAAGCTCCACGAGCATGGTATGATCGTCTAACCAATTTTTTACTTGAAAAAGGATTCACCAAAGGGAAGGTCGACACTACACTCTTTATAAATAAATAAATCACATACTCTTCTTGTCCAAATTTATGTAGATGATATTATTTTTTATTCTACTAATGAAGTTTTGTGTAGTGATTTTGGCAAATGATGCAAGGAGAGTTTGAAATGTCCATGATGGGGAAGTTGAACTACTTCCTTGGATTACAAATCAAACAACTTGATAATGCCATTTTTGTAAGTCAATCCAAGTATTGGAGAGATTTGCGGAAAATATTCTACATGGATGACTGCAAGCTAATAGCTACTCCTATGGGATCTAGTATGTACATCGATACAGACGAAGCTGGAAAATGCATTGAAATATCAAAGTACCGAGGTATGATTGAATCTCTTTTATATTTAACTGCCAGTAGACCTGATATCATGTTTAGTGTATGTCTGTGTGCTCGCTATCAATCTAAACTAAAAGAACCACACTTAGTTGCTATTAAGAGAATCATGAAATATCTTAAAGGCACAACTGAAGTTGGGTTGTGCTATTCCTGTAGCTGAATATATAGTATTGCTGATGCTGAGTGTCCAAGTGTTGTGGCTTAAACAACAATTACGAGATTATGGCTTAGACTTAGGCTGCACTCCTCTAAAATGTGACAATACTAGTGTTGTAAACCTCACAAAGAATCTAGTTATGCATTCTAGAACCAAACACATTGATAAGGCATCACTTCCTTAGGGATCATATCCAAAAGAAAGATGTGGTTGTAGAACTCGTTGATACTCATAACCAACTAACAGATATTTTCACTAAACCCTTGGCTAAAGAACCTTTTTACAAAGTTAGAAGAGAATTAGGCATTCTTAATGAAGCTTACATATCTTAACATGATTATATGTGTGATTCATTATGTTTATCTCATGCCTACTTGTTCATAAAAGTGTTTATTTATGTTTAAAAATTTCAAATTTTGGGTTAAAAATCATTTTTATAGCATAATTTTGCCTAAAATAAGTTTTTATGGAGTCAGTAATCGATTACACTGGAGAGTAATCGATTACAGGGTTGAACAACATGTTTCAATAACCGATTACTCAAAGTGTGTAATCGATTACTGAAAGCTTCTATTTGAAAATATTAAATTTTTTAATTTGAGTAAGTGATTACTCTGTACATTTATATATGTATTTTTTCTGCAATTTTTCGAATTTTTTCAAACTCATCTTCTTCCTCAACTCGTGTTCTCTCGTGCTCAACCCTCTCAAGCTCTCAAACCTTCGTTTTTGATCCGTTTTGGGTAATTTTTGTGTCTATTCATATCATATTTTCATCTCTAAACACTTCAACACCATCATTTTCGTGTTTAGTGGCTTACATCAAATACCCCAAATCTCCAAAACACAAAAACCTAAAAACTCAAAAACCTCAATTCATTGATTCCACTTCTAGATCAAAGAAGCAACACACAAATATGACTCAATGGAACCAAGGAACTTCATCTTTGGAGTCTAACCCTCTAGATTGGACAAGACTTCTTGCTAATGGTGAGCAACATAAAGTCTTTGAGGAGCACTTTCATGATCAAGTTATTTTTACTCTGAAATACGGTAAATATAGGGAATTTTGAATATGAAAAATTTCTTTTTCCTTAATTTTTATGGCAAAAAAATATTTTTGACTTTTCCTTTGAAACTAATGTCATTTATCCTGAACTTGTTCAAGTATTTTACTGCAACATGAACTTTCGAAAAAATCGTCTTACTTCCTATGTGAAAGGAAAAGACAACGTTTTGGTTTCGGCCTTGTCTGTCAATGGGATAATTATGATCGAGAGGATTTCTACCACTCCCTGTGTAGAATTTCTAAAGAGTAAATAGAAATGCGTAAGCAACAGAGCTTTGGTAAGACTGTTAAAAATAGAGATATCATATATGCTGGACGTCTCAAACTTGAAGATCGTTTGCTTCACTATTTTATGAGCTATGTCATTTTACCGAAATTTTCAAACCATTCTCAATTTAGTGACATAGAATTCCAATTGATGTACGCTATGAAGTTTAACATCAAAATCAATTGGACTCAGATGATAATGAGACAAATGTGGAATGTTCGAGGAACTCAAAGCCCCTTGCCCTATGCAATTTTCATAACCAATATTCTTGAACATTTCAGTGTTTCTACTAATGGTGAAACCAAGGTTGCTCTAAATCTTTTCGAAAGCAAAAATTAATGAGGAAGTTGTCCACAAAATGGGTTTCTTAATAGATCCTATTGATCGCTACACCTATAAGCATCGATCTGATAGACCCAATGCATCTGCTGATCAACCAGAACCTATGAATCCTAACCCTCCTGAACTTCAAGCTTCTGATTTTCATGCTCAATCTTCCTCATCTGTTGTCATGCCTTCAAATCAGATGATTATGGACGAGTTGCTTTCTCTTCGAGGCTACATCACTAACCGAATGGATGCCTTTGATACTCAGAATCAACAAATCCAGTTCGAACTTCATCGTCTCTCTTCTAAGCTGAGTAGCATGGACGTTGATGAAGACAACTCTGAGCCTGAGTGTTAGATTGTTTCTAGGATTTCTGTTTATTTTGATGCATTTTTCTGAACAATTTATTGTTTTTCTAGTTGTAATCATTTCATATTTTCGGAGAAAATTTGCTTTATGTTTGTCGTTGTTCTTTGTGAACAAATATCTGAACATCTATGTTTTATGATATGCATTGCAATGTTCATTTTATATCTTATGAATATGTATGCTATATATATTGTGCTGTACTCTTGGCTTTTCTACTTTTTGATGAAGTCAAAAGGGGGAGAAAAGTTGGGAGAAGTGTATTTTTTGTTTAAAACATTTCAGGCACATAACTCCAAATGAAAGAGGGAGCATACTCAAGTCATCTTAACATATCTCAAAGTATGCTCCTCTCAGAAAACTACACTGTTGAAGAATATAATGGTTTATCATCCTCAAAAAGGGTGAGATTGTGAAGAAGATTTTTGCTCCTGACCTTGGCACGGTTTTGATGAAGACACTAACATCACCAAAAGGAAGAAAAGGAAGAATACTTATGAAGACAAAGAAGACAAAACTTCAAGACAAATTAGTCTAAGTCTACATAGGTATTTCTATCCTATACTCTTGAATATATAATAGTAGTAATGTTAAATCTATTTTTAAAAGAAAATTGAAACACTTCAAAATACTTAAAACAATTTTCAAAAAATAGTGTGTAATGAGTTACTACATCTAAGTAATAGGTTACGTGTGTGAGAAAAGAGTTATCCAACTTAAAAATGATCAGAGTAATCAATTAATGTCTTTGAGTAACAGATTACCAGTTTTAATAAAGTTGTTTAACCGGTTATCCACTTGCTGTAATTGATTACTCTAAATCAAAATTAAATGCCTAGTGGACAGAACGTTTAGGTAATCAATTACCCACTGGTTGTAATTGATTATTGAGTGTTGTTTTATCATATTTCATATTTCAAAATGAAAGGTTTTCATCCCAAATGAAATGTCTTCACTCTAATCCATTCCTACCTTTTCGTAGAGGCACTATGGGTGATTGGAAAGTCTATTTAAAGGTATTGAATCTCACAACACGAACACACAACTCTTATACAAATTTCAGAAGCTCTTACACACATTCTGAAATTATTTTCTGCACTTTTGGCAACTAGTTCTTAAACTTTCAAAGTTGATTTTTATGAAGTTGCTTAAAGTAAAGTGTTTCAAGTTTACCATCTTATAAAGAGCATTATTACTAAGTATACAAAAGAGTTGATTGGATTGCAAGTTACATTACTTTCAAACTTGTAAAGATAATTCCGCCATTGTTGAACATTCTTCATTATTATTGCAGAATACTTTCTTTCACTAGGGTGTGATAAGACACCACGCCAGAGTTGCCGTCCAACAACTCTTATTTTAGATGTATAACAATGCTTTCATGCACTTTCTGTTTGACTACAGCAGTATATGATCATCATTAACAACGCTTCACAAACGATAGTGTATTGATTATATACCACAGCGCAACACATAAAAAGAGTTGTCATATAGTGCATCAATACAACAACGCCTCTTCCACAAAGCGTTTTCATATAGTCTTAAATAAACATCTCATTTTATAGGTCTTATTAACAATGCTTGTTGTTGCGCTATTGAAGTTCATATATTTAACAACGCAATAACAGAAAAGCATTGTTGTATGATTCATAAATTTTCTCAAACAACACCTTAATACAACAGCGCATCACATGCATAGCATTGTTGTATTAATAATGTACCACAACGCATTCTATAAAAAGTGTTGTTGTAGTTATCCTTTAACTATAGCGCATGTCGGGGCTTCCCCTAGAATTCGTTGTTGATTTGTATAAATTAATACATGCATATACATTTATTAGCAGAACAAACATTCTCAACAACACAGACATTTATACATTCTGAA
>NC_032021.1:6525318-6525670 GCF_001865875.1 Lupinus angustifolius
AAATTACAAACAATCAAAATTATACAAAGACTACTTGCATATATTTTTTTCTTTTCTTTGATTGTTTTTGTCTTTGAGGGTCATTCTTGTCTGGAGGAGCATATTGATTTACCCAAAGCCCTTCACTGTGATCATCTCTTGTATATAAATCACCACTCGTAGTTGGTCCTCTCTCACGCGACTGATATGTCCCAAAAAGGATCATCTTCATCAATATCTTCATATTCTTGGTCATTAATAATNAGCCATTGTTGTTATCAACCCAAATACAATAAAAACCGACATCATAAGCATTGTGTAATCCAATTCCCATATGTGTTCAATCACTCCAAAGTATGACATGTTCGCATAT
>NC_032021.1:6525770-6529824 GCF_001865875.1 Lupinus angustifolius
CAACTCCTCATCAATGAGATTTTTTAGCCACTTTATGAAACACCGATTATGCTCTTTGGAAATCCAATTTTCATTCTTACTTGGGTAACACTTCCTTAGAATCTCCTTGTGTGTTTCAACATATAGCTCAACCTTGTCGGCATTATGTAAAATATATAAGTGTGCTTGCTCTAAATAATACCTTCACCAAATGTTTTTTGCATATGGAGGCTTTGGAATGCCCATGAAATCACCATCGGTAAGGTATCCGATACAAAAATCAAGAGCTTCTTGAACAACATATCGCTCGACAATACAACCCTTTGGTCTTGATTGGTTCTTCACATACCCTTTTAATGTCTTCATATAACACTCAAAAGGGTACATCTATCTCATATAGGAAGGGCCACATAGTTGTGTCTCTCAAACAAGATGAATACTTAGATGAACCATTATGTCAAAAAAAGAATGTGGGAAATACATTTCAAGCTCAGACACAGTCTAAATAATTTCTTTGCAATGTAGGTAATTTCTCAGGGTCAATCACGTTGCAACAAATTGCCTTGAAGAAGAAGCATAACTTAGATGAACGTTTTTAGGTAGAAATGCATAACCACTCAACTAGTAATATTATAACAAACTAAGAGACGCATTACTACTTCACCATTAATTTCTCGGACTTTTCAAAATTCGTAAAACATCAACAACGCATAATTAAGCAAATGCGGTTACTAAGTAACCTTATGGAACTCTAACACCATGAATAAATTTACAAAATTCCATTTTCTCCTTCCTCGACAAAGTACAAGCTGCTCGAGATAGAAGTAGATGTTTTCCCTACATTATCGGTCCCAATTCTTTTCTTATTCCCATACTAACCAACTCCAACCTTGCATTCAAGCCATCTTTGGTCTTATCAGGGATATTGAGTAAGGTACTGAGGAGAAACACATTTTTTTCAATATGCATAACATCGAGGAAATGTCTACATATAATGAACTCCAATATGGCAATTCAAAGAAGATTGACCTTTTCTTCCACCCACTTGTAACAATTTCTTTTGCAAAAGGTTTACCAAAATTAGTATTCAAACCCTTTAGCTTTTGAAATAATTGGTCACCTGTCAACGACAAAGGAACATGACATTCTTTATTGTTTCCATCAAATGCTTTTTTCCATCATCGATAGTGATGATCTGAAGGCAAAAATCTACGATGGCCAAGGAAGATATTCTTCTTATAGTGTTCCAACCTCATTTAATGAATATTGTCTTCACATATAGGACATGCAAAATGTCCTTTTGTACTATATCCAAACAGATTACCATATGCAGGGAAATCACTGATTGTGTAGAACAAAAAAACCCTCAAGTTGAAGCTTCTTCCCTATACGCATCATATACATTTATGCATGTCTCCAACATTTGCTTCAAGTTTTAAATTAATGGAGCCAAATATATGTCTATGTCATTTCCTGGTTGTTTAGGTCTAGAAATTAACATAGATAACATCATATATTTGCGCTTCATGCATAAAGAAGGATGTAGGTTGTTTATCACCAACATCACTGCCCATGTATTGTGGGAGAAAATTTGAACACTATGTGGGTTAATTCCATCTGTTGACAATGCAAGGCGTAGATTTCTTGATTCTTGACCAAAACTAGGATAGTCGTGATCAATTTTTCTCCATTGAGGAGAATCTGCAGGATGCCGAAGCTTGTCATCTTTAATCCTTTCTTCATCATGCCATGTCAACTTCTTTGCATCTTTGGCATTGCTAACCACATGCTTGAATCTTGCTTTGATGGGAAAATACCATACAACATTTTTGGGAATTGAGTCTTCCTTCTTATATCGTGATGCATTACATTTAGGACAAAACTTTAATGAAGCATACTCATTTTCGTATTGAATGAGTGAATGATTTTCAATGTTGAATGAGTGAATGATTTTGAGATTGAATGATTTTCATGGTCAACTTTGAGAGTAAATGTTTTTCGCTGTTGAGTAAATGTGTATTGGGATTGCTGATGAATGTGAATGCGGTTACATTTTAATTTTTTAAGGTCTGATAGTATCTTCAATAGCGCATAATGAAGAAGGTGCTGCCAATGATGCCTAATCAACAGCGCAACCTAAAGGATACGCTATGGAAAAACTCCTCATTCAAATATGAAGGAAAGTGTTCCACAACGCAATGTTAAGGAAACGATGTGGAAGATATGATATTTGTTTTACTAATTTATTTTTTTAATGAAATTCAAATTCGTAATTACATTATGACATTCGATTAATGACAATTAATTAAATATATAGAATAATTAATAATTACAATAAATAATATTCAAACAATTAATCGGTTAAGCATTGTGTTAAGCGATTAAGTGGAGAGGGAATAGTTTTGATCATATCGACAACTCTTCTTACCGTATGCACTGTTGTATAGCTAAAAGAGAATGAATGAGAGATAAATATTCAACAATTCTTTTTTGTTCATGCGCTGTTGAATTCAACGAAAACAACATCTCTTTTTTGAGAATGCGCTGTTGAATTCAATGTAGTCAACAACGTATTGTTAAAAAAACATTGTTGTATGGGTATAACAACAGCACAATCATACAAAAGGGTTGTCGAAGACCATTATTCATGATTCTATAAAGTTACGCACACAACATAAAATATCCTGATGCATATAGAAACAGAACATAACAACAAAATGAATGCATATAGAAACACCAAATGATAACTATATGAACATAACTGAATTTCAACTGAATTTATATATTGAACATTAATTACACAATTTATATAAACATATATTACATAGACCAAATCACATACATTACATTGAACATTAATTGAATTCCATAAGCTAAAATCTATGCAAAACTAAACTAAGTACAAACTTTGACCATTGTTTTCTAATTTGGTTGACTTGGTCATATGTGTATGATTTGCCAACAAACTTGATTTCATTAGTTGGACAATGTTGAATGATCTCCTTCATGAATTTCAGCTTGTAATTTCAGCATGAAGCAAACATATAAGCATAACATTAGTTGGCCATTACACATATAATTTTTTGAGATGATTTGTGTCAATACCTGTATACAAGTCCACTTGATTTTGTTGGGATTTGGTAACTTGTTTCTACCACGATTATTCAATTTGTAAAATTTCACCACACTAAACAATAGAAATGTACTTAATTAATAAACAACTAGGAAAGTAAAAGTGTAACTAAAAGTTTAAATGAGTAGTCCACTTACTTAGAGAACATCTCTTTCATAGCAGCGTAGTTGTTCATATCACCACGTGCCAATGAGTCAAAGTAGTATATTTCTTCATTGACCCGATTGATGGCAACCAAAACTCAATGTTGCATAACAAAACATATGCGCATGGTTAGGAAATGTTAAGCACAACAAACATACGAAAGAAGGAAATATAAAAGACAATTACAAAATGCTCATCCAGTATTAAAAGGTACAAGAAATAAATATAAATCTTCTTTATGATGGATGAGATTATCTATAATTCGTTCTATTTTTTCCGTAATCTCATTTTTTTTTGTGCGACATCAAAACAGTAAGGTGTGGGGATATGAATATCACCTTTTTCTTATTTACCTTAATAAAATTTCCATACAAGTACCTAATATATATAACACAAATGTTAGTTAATTATAACATACGGCCATGCAAAAGTGAGAAGTTAAGAAAACATAATTTACCTCATATATATACATACAACACTTGCACCTATACAATCACGTTTATATACATCCCAGACTTCACTCACGCCAACGTACTCATCAACATTATCTCCGTGGACTTCCTTGCGAATTGATATAATTATCATATCATCTCCCATCTTCTGTACATGCTCCATCAGCTGAGTACAATAGTTAGTAGTATTCTTGGAGCTCACATCCCCAGTAGATGGCTTTGAGCTCACATCCCCAGAAGATGGCTTAGACTTTCGGGTGCTACTTGGGATGGAATGTAGATTTTCCTGAAATATTCAAAAAGCATATCATTTATAGATCAATATATATATATATATATATATATA
>NC_032021.1:6529924-6533345 GCF_001865875.1 Lupinus angustifolius
AAGGAGAGTTTGAAATGTCCATGATGGGGAAGTTGAACTACTTCCTTGGATTACAAATCAAACAACTTGATAATGCCATTTTTGTAAGTCAATCCAAGTATTGGAGAGATTTGCGGAAAATATTCTACATGGATGACTGCAAGCTAATAGCTACTCCTATGGGATCTAGTATGTACATCGATACAGACGAAGCTGGAAAATGCATTGAAATATCAAAGTACCGAGGTATGATTGAATCTCTTTTATATTTAACTGCCAGTAGACCTGATATCATGTTTAGTGTATGTCTGTGTGCTCGCTATCAATCTAAACTAAAAGAACCACACTTAGTTGCTATTAAGAGAATCATGAAATATCTTAAAGGCACAACTGAAGTTGGGTTGTGGTATTGCTGAAGCTGAATATATAGTATTGCTGAAGCTGAATATATAGTAACAGGTAGTTGTTGTGTCCAAGTGTTGTGGCTTAAACAACAATTACGAGATTATGGCTTAGACTTAGGCTGCACTCCTCTAAAATGTGACAATACTAGTGTTGTAAACCTCACAAAGAATCTAGTTATGCATTCTAGAACCAAACACATTGATAAGGCATCACTTCCTTAGGGATCATATCCAAAAGAAAGATGTGGTTGTAGAACTCGTTGATACTCATAACCAACTAACAGATATTTTCACTAAACCCTTGGCTAAAGAACCTTTTTACAAAGTTAGAAGAGAATTAGGCATTCTTAATGAAGCTTACATATCTTAACATGATTATATGATTATATGTGTGATTCATTATGTTTATCTCATGCCTACTTGTTCATAAAAGTGTTTATTTATGTTTAAAAATTTCAAATTTTGGGTTAAAAATCATTTTTATAGCATAATTTTGCCTAAAATAAGTTTTTCTGGAGTCAGTAATCGATTACACTGGAGAGTAATCGATTACAGGGTTGAACAACATGTTTCAATAACCGATTACTCAAAGTGTGTAATCGATTACTGAAAGCTTCTATTTGAAAATTTTAAATTTTTTAATTTGAGTAACTGATTACTCTGTACATTTATATATGTATTTTTTCTGCAGTTTTTCGAATTTTTTCAAACTCATCTTCTTCCTCAACTCGTGTTCTCTCGTGCTCAACCCTCTCAAGCTCTCAAACCTTCGTTTTTGATCCGTTTTGGGTAATTTTTGTGTCTATTCATATCATATTTTCATCTCTAAACACTTCAACACCATCATTTTCGTGTTTAGTGGCTTACATCAAATACCCCAAATCTCCAAAACACAAAAACCTAAAAACTCAAAAACCTCAATTCATTGATTCCACTTCTAGATCAAAGAAGCAACACACAAATGTGACTCAATGGAACCAAGGAACTTGAGTCTAACCCTCTAGATTGGACAAGACTTCTTGCTAATGGTGAGCAACATAAAGTCTTTGAGGAGCACTTTCATGATCAAGTTATTTTTACTCTGAAATACGGTAAATATAGGGAATTTTGAATATGAAAAATTTCTTTTTCCTTAATTTTTATGGCAAAAAAATATTTTTGACTTTTCCTTTGAAACTAATGTCATTTATCCTGAACTTGTTCAAGTATTTTACTGCAACATGAACTTTCGGAAAAATTGTCTTACTTCCTATGTGAAAGGAAAAGACAACGTTTTGGTTTCGGCCTTGTCTGTCAATGGGATAATTATGATCGAGAGGATTTCTACCACTCCCTGTGTAGAATTTCTAAAGAGGAAATAGAAATGCATAAGCAACAGAGCTTTGGTAAGACTATTAAAAATAGAGATATCATATATGCTGGACGTCTCAAACTTGAAGATCGTTTGCTTCACTATTTTATGAGCTATGTCATTTTACCAAAATTTTCAAACCATTCTCAATTTAGTGACATAGAACTCCAATTGATGTACGCTATGAAGTTTAACATCAAAATCAATTGGACTCAGATGATAATGAGACAAATGTGGAATGTTCGAGGAACTCAAAGCCCCTTGCCCTATGCAATTTTCATAACCAATATGCTTGAACATTTCAACTCATAATCTTTAGTGTGTAAGGTACATAGAGATCTCGGGCGTGAGATTTTGTAATTGCAACTCATAATCTTTAGTGGAAAAATCTCTTGTGCTGCAAGAGTACTGGATATAACCTTCAATGGACAAGAAGGTGAACTAGTATAAAAATTATTGTGTATTCTCTTCTCCCTTATCTCTTTGATTATTTATTTGGTTAATTTCTGCATATATTTTCCGCTGCCCTTTAACTTTTGATTTTGCAGAAAAAATGGCCAAAACTTTAAGTCAACTAATTCCCCCCCCCCCCCTTAGTTGCAATCTCATTCTTACATTTTAGTGATCAAATGTCCAATTGAATGCTCTTAACATCTTTGTTCAAGTTAGTGATGATTTTATTTGTTTGAGTGTTCCACCATATAATCAAGATCTTTCTATCTTTGGAAATTGACCGCTTAGCAAAATGTTTTTGTTGGCTATGATCTAATATGAATGAAATCCAAATGACCACAACGAAGCAAACCATAACATTCTCCAGTACCTTCTAACTATTATGATTTAGAAAACGACTCATGCAACACCAACATTTCAGTTTACTACCTAACAATAGAAGCATTCAGTATTGGAAATAAAAGAGTAGAATTTGGAATCTCTGCCATAAGTGTGGGTGGATCTAGTAACATTATAATTGACTCGGGAACAACATTGACTCTTTTGCCTACAGGCGTTTACTCTGATTTAGAATCAGCGGTTGCAGAAGCAGTTAAGTTGGAGCGTGTTGAAGCTCCTACAATATTGTTCAGCCTTTGCTAAAAACTTCTGCCAAGTGATGAAAAATTGCAGTTGTTAGGTATCAGTGGTTACAATACACCTAGAAGGGGGGGTTGAATAGGTGTAGCGGTTAGTATATCCGCTTTTCGAAACTCAAAGAATGTGGATAATCGATTAATGGATTTGATTTAATCGATTAAAACAGAAACGGTAAGCTTAGGCAGATTCGATTACCTGCACGACAATTAACCGATAATGAAATTAACACATAGAGCTTACAAAATTATCAGAGTATTAACAGTATAGCAAATATACATAATATAGCAATTAATTCTACTATACAAGTTAACCGATTAAATGCAATAAAGAGAGAGAGAGAGAGAGAGAGAGAGAGAAAGAAAAATCCTGCAACACGATTTTTATCCTGGTTCGTTTGCTTGTCCACCGCAAACTACATCCAGGCCTCCCGGCTGATTTGGGAGATTTTCTTCACTATAATTGAATCAATGTTTTTACATGCACATCATCCAATTACAACAACTTAGACATTCACAAGAAAATAAAAAAACTTATTCTATGGTTTGACTCCCTTCCTACCGATAAAGAAAACCTTTCTTTCGGCGTAGCCCCAACC
>NC_032021.1:6533445-6533681 GCF_001865875.1 Lupinus angustifolius
GATGACAAACACTATATCATTTGTAATAGCTTGAAGATTGTGTTGGCATGATTGATATGATGCGCAAGTATTTCGGATGTTGTTGTTACTATCAACCTGCACAATCAAAAACAACAAAACAACCTTTCTCCCCCTTTTGACATTATCAAAAAGATAACCCAGGTCAAAAAGTGAGGCAGAGATATGAGTTAAGCATAAAACGAAGTTAATGAATTAATTTGGGATTTAACAATTAA
>NC_032021.1:6533781-6534693 GCF_001865875.1 Lupinus angustifolius
ATACAAGATTTAATCAAATAGTAAGCAATGTTATCAACATAAAATCTCATATGATCAAGAACCATTCACGAAATCAAATAGGCTATTCGACATAATTAAAACAAAACAAAATAATAGCATAACATAAAGAGTCAAAGAAGTGAAGAACGGTTACAAACCATAATGAGTCAATCAAGGACAAATAAGAAGACACAAATAAGTCCTGAAAACAGAAACAACAACTAAATCCATTAAGTGCCATAAAGAAGAAGTAAACCTAAGGGTAAGATGGCCTAGGTCTAAAGTCTTCTAAAGTCTTCTGAACAAACATAGCATTCTGAGCTTCAACAGTAGATTGAATCATATTCCTCAACTCCTGAAATTGGTTGTCTGAATAGGCAGTCTGACGCTCTTCATACTGTTCCATGCCTGCAAAGTAAGAATCTTTCAACCCTTGGAAGTGAAGATCCATACGGTTGTTAAGCTGTTGCTCCATAGCTTCCATCTAAGCTAAACCAAAAGCAGAGTTCTGAGGTGCTGTTCCAGAAGACTCCCCCTGAGTTGTAGCATTCTGATTACCCATGTCACCCTGATCATCATTATCGGACAAACCCAGATCAAAAGTAGTGTAGTCCTCCTGATATTGGCAAGTAGTACCATACTTGTATATGTCCATTTTATGAATAAGGCTTTCACCAACCAGATGATCCTTGTCGGTGTACTCAACAATGATGGTGTCAGAAATATCAATGTGCAGATAATCCACAATGCGTGAAATGAAAAGACTATATGGAAGCAGCTTCGACTGAGACAACGACACACTGTTCATGATTTTCAAAATCTCCTCAGGCCAGTTGATCATTACATTATTCTTTACAACATACATGAAACGCAAATCATTCACAGTAGGCTGTGCGTGATTTGTGTTCCTCT
>NC_032021.1:6534793-6536367 GCF_001865875.1 Lupinus angustifolius
TCTGCCTTTAAAGTACTGGTTTTAATCGATTAACGGGCAGGTTTAATCAATTAAACCAATGTAAAATTTGAATTTTCAAAAGTTGATGCCCAAGTAATCGATTAACAACATGTGTTTAATCGATTAAACACGGTAAAAAATTGATTTTCAGGCAGTAGATGGGTTTCAACTCTTTAAGACTCATGCATGCATTGAAACGGATAAAACGAGACATTTATAATCACAGAAAGAGTCAATCAAGAGATATATTTTTGCATTTCAACATTTTTTTTTAAACAAGATATTGTTCATCAAGAATTCCTAGTTCTCTCCTTAGAACATAGAAGGTATCCCTGGGAAGGGGCTTGGTGAAAATATCTGCTAACTGTTTAGATGTTTCCACAAATTCAAGAACACAGTCACCTTTTTGTACATGGTCACGCAAAAAATGATGTCTAATTTCTATATGCTTTGTTCTAGAATGCAAAACGGGATTCTTGGATAGGTTAATGGCACTTGTATTATCGCATTTTATTGGGATCTTTTCAAGTTTAAGACCAAAGTCCTTAAGTTGCTGCTTCATCCAAAGGATTTGAGCGCAACACACACCAGCGGCAATGTATTCCGCTTCAGCGGTGGACAAAGCAACACAGGCTTGCTTCTTGCTGTGCCATGCTACTAATGAACTGCCCAATAGGTGGCAAGTACCACTAGTGCTTTTCCGATCCAATTTACATCCGGCGAAATCGGAATCGGAGTAACCCACCAAGGATAGTGAGGCATCCCGAGGATACCATAATCCCATATTAGTAGTTCCTTTTAGATATCTTATGATTCTTTTAACAGTTATATAGTGTGATTCTCTAGGTGATGATTGATATCTCGCACACATGCATACACTGAACATGATATCAGGTCTACTTGCAGTTAAGTAAAGTAAAGACCCAATCATACCACGATACTTCGTTACCTCGATTGCTTTTCCTTTCTCGTCTTTGTCTAAGTAGCAAGCAGATGCCATAGGTGTGGAAGCTTCCTTACATTTGTCCATTTCAAATTTCTTGAGTAGCTCTTTGCAGTATTTCGCCTGATGGATGAATATCCCACTTTCTAGCTGCTTTATCTGCAATCCTAGAAAGAATGTGAGTTCTCCCATCATAGACATTTCGAACTCCCCCTGCATCATCTCAGAAAATTCTCTACACAAGATATCATTAGTAGATCCAAATATTATGTCATCTACATAGATTTGTACAAGTAATACATGATTTTCTGATTTTCTAATAAAAAGCGTTGTGTCAACCAAGCCTCTCTCGAACCCTTTTTCTAAAAGAAAGGTACTAAGTCTATCATACCAAGCTCTAGGAGCTTGCTTGAGACCATAGAGTGCCTTTTTAAGTTTGTAAACATGGTTCGGATATTTAAAATTTTCAAAACCAGGCGGTTGGTCAACATAAACCTCTTCTTGAATGTAACCATTCAGGAAGGCGCTTTTTGACGTCCATTTGAAAAAGTTTGAAGTTCGTTATAGATGCAATTGAAAGAAGCATCCTGATGGCCTCTAATCTGGCTACAGGGGCATAGGTTTCGTCATA
>NC_032021.1:6536467-6536765 GCF_001865875.1 Lupinus angustifolius
ATGGGATATGTTTGGTTTGCGGCCTTTTAGAAGTTCATAAGGAGTTTTATTCAAATTAGGCCTTAATAGTACTCGATTTATAACATAACATGCGATATGAACTACATCAGCCCAGAAGTATTTGGGGGTGTTACTTTCATTAAGCATGGTTCTCGCTAATTCTTCTAAAACGCGATTTTTCCTCTCAACAACTCCATTTTGTTGTAGAGTGCGAGGAGCAGAGAACTGATGCAAAATGCCATGCTTATCACAGAATTTGTCGAACTGAAAGTTCTCAAATTCTCCCCCGTGATCACTT
>NC_032021.1:6536865-6537088 GCF_001865875.1 Lupinus angustifolius
TACTCAAAAGGTTATGTTCTAGTCCTTCAACATAAAGGACATTATCAATTAGAGTTTGGGATGAGTTACCAACTGTTCCAGTGCCAAGTATCTTTCCATTGTTGTTGTCTCCATACGTGACCTATCCTTTTCCTTTAAGTGAGAGATCTAGGAAATTTGATCTTTCACCTGTCATATGTCTCGAACACCCACTGTCTAAGTACCATTTTTGTCCTTGTGTTCG
>NC_032021.1:6537188-6540009 GCF_001865875.1 Lupinus angustifolius
TTTACTTTGGAGGTCGTGGCCTTCAATGTGATGCTCTTCTTCTTCCGGTCTGAATCTTCGTGCATAGTCAAGCGACCCAGCTCCATTTCGTGCTCTTGAAGCTTTCCAAATAATGTAGCTAGAGGCATAGAGTCCAAGTCTTTGGACTCAACAATTGCAGTCACCTTTGGTTGCCATTTCTTGTCAAGACAACGCAAAACTTTATTAGTTAGTTCATGAACTTGTTCCTTAACTTTTATGGCAAAAAAATATTTTTGACTTTTCCTTCGAAACTAATGTCATTTATCCTGAACTTGTTCAAGTATTTTACTGCAACATGAACTTTCGAAAAAATCGTCTTACTTCCTATGTGAAAGGAAAAGACAACGTTTTGGTTTCGGCCTTGTCTGTCAATGGGATAATTATGATCGAGAGGATTTCTACCACTCCCTGTGTAGAATTTCTAAAGAGTAAATAGAAATGCGTAAGCAACAGAGCTTTGGTAAGACTGTTAAAAATAGAGATATCATATATGCTGGACGTCTCAAACTTGAAGATCGTTTGCTTCACTATTTTATGAGCTATGTCATTTTACCGAAATTTTCAAACCATTCTCAATTTAGTGACATAGAATTCCAATTGATGTACGCTATGAAGTTTAACATCAAAATCAATTGGACTCAGATGATAATGAGACAAATGTGGAATGTTCGAGGAACTCAAAGCCCCTTGCCCTATGCAATTTTCATAACCAATATTCTTGAACATTTCAGTGTTTCTACTAATGGTGAAACCAAGGTTGCTCTAAATCTTTTCGAAAGCAAAAATTAATGAGGAAGTTGTCCACAAAATGGGTTTCTTAATAGATCCTATTGATCGCTACACCTATAAGCATCGATCTGATAGACCCAATGCATCTGCTGATCAACCAGAACCTATGAATCCTAACCCTCCTGAACTTCAAGCTTCTGATTTTCATGCTCAATCTTCCTCATCTGTTGTCATGCCTTCAAATCAGATGATTATGGACGAGTTGCTTTCTCTTCGAGGCTACATCACTAACCGAATGGATGCCTTTGATACTCAGAATCAACAAATCCAGTTCGAACTTCATCGTCTCTCTTCTAAGCTGAGTAGCATGGACGTTGATGAAGACAACTCTGAGCCTGAGTGTTAGATTGTTTCTAGGATTTCTGTTTATTTTGATGCATTTTTCTGAACAATTTATTGTTTTTCTAGTTGTAATCATTTCATATTTTCGGAGAAAATTTGCTTTATGTTTGTCGTTGTTCTTTGTGAACAAATATCTGAACATCTATGTTTTATGATATGCATTGCAATGTTCATTTTATATCTTATGAATATGTATGCTATATATATTGTGCTGTACTCTTGGCTTTTCTACTTTTTGATGAAGTCAAAAGGGGGAGAAAAGTTGGGAGAAGTGTATTTTTTGTTTAAAACATTTCAGGCACATAACTCCAAATGAAAGAGGGAGCATACTCAAGTCATCTTAACATATCTCAAAGTATGCTCCTCTCAGAAAACTACACTGTTAAAGAATATAATGGTTTATCATCCTCAAAAAGGGTGAGATTGTGAAGAAGATTTTTGCTCCTGACCTTGGCACGGTTTTGATGAAGACACTAACATCACCAAAAGGAAGAAAAGGAAGAATACTTATGAAGACAAAGAAGACAAAACTTCAAGACAAATTAGTCTAAGTCTACATAGGTATTTCTATCCTATACTCTTGAATATATAATAGTAGTAATGTTAAATCTATTTTTAAAAGAAAATTGAAACACTTCAAAATACTTAAAACAATTTTCAAAAAATAGTGTGTAATGAGTTACTACATCTAAGTAATAGGTTACGTGTGTGAGAAAAGAGTTATCCAACTTAAAAATGATCAGAGTAATCAATTAATGTCTTTGAGTAACAGATTACCAGTTTTAATAAAGTTGTTTAACCGGTTATCCACTTGCTGTAATTGATTACTCTAAATCAAAATTAAATGCCTAGTGGACAGAACGTTTAGGTAATCAATTACCCACTGGTTGTAATTGATTATTGAGTGTTGTTTTATCATATTTCATATTTCAAAATGAAAGGTTTTCATCCCAAATGAAATGTCTTCACTCTAATCCATTCCTACCTTTTCGTAGAGGCACTATGGGTGATTGGAAAGTCTATTTAAAGGTATTGAATCTCACAACACGAACACACAACTCTTATACAAATTTCAGAAGCTCTTACACACATTCTGAAATTATTTTCTGCACTTTTGGCAACTAGTTCTTAAACTTTCAAAGTTGATTTTTATGAAGTTGCTTAAAGTAAAGTGTTTCAAGTTTACCATCTTATAAAGAGCATTATTACTAAGTATACAAAAGAGTTGATTGGATTGCAAGTTACATTACTTTCAAACTTGTAAAGATAATTCCGCCATTGTTGAACATTCTTCATTATTATTGCAGAATACTTTCTTTCACTAGGGTGTGATAAGACACCACGCCAGAGTTGCCGTCCAACAACTCTTATTTTAGATGTATAACAATGCTTTCATGCACTTTCTGTTTGACTACAGCAGTATATGATCATCATTAACAACGCTTCACAAACGATAGTGTATTGATTATATACCACAGCGCAACACATAAAAAGAGTTGTCATATAGTGCATCAATACAACAACGCCTCTTCCACAAAGCGTTTTCATATAGTCTTAAATAAACATCTCATTTTATAGGTCTTATTAACAATGCTTGTTGTTGCGCTATTGAAGTTCATATATTTAACAACGCAATAACAGAAAAGCATTGTTGTATGATTCATAAATT
>NC_032021.1:6540109-6541016 GCF_001865875.1 Lupinus angustifolius
TTGGGTTTCTATCTTTTGCACTTGACATGTGTAAAGTTCGAGCAACAAGAGTCTTACCACTATTTGGCATTTTACTTTGATCATCTTGTTTTCTTGTATATAATGTGAACCCATTAATCAGGTAACTAGTGTAGGATAAGATATGAAGGCTTGGACCATTGGCTAATCATTTCAATCTTTCGGAAACTGAATGTGCATTTATATTCAACTCCTCATCAATGAGATTTTTTAGCCACTTTATGAAACACCGATTATGCTCTTTGGAAATCCAATTTTCATTCTTACTTGGGTAACACTTCCTTAGAATCTCCTTGTGTGTTTCAACATATGGCTCAACCTTGTTGGCATTATGTAAAATATATAAGTGTGCTTGCTCCAAATAATACCTTCACCAAATGTTTTTTGCATATGGAGGCTTTGGAATGCCCATGAAATCACCATCGGTAAGGTATCCGGTACAAAAATCAAGAGCTTCTTGAACAACATATCGCTCGACAATACAACCCTTTGGTCTTGATTGGTTCTTCACATACCCTTTTAATGTCTTCATATAACACTCAAAAGGGTACATCTATCTCATATAGGAAGGGCCACATAGTTGTGTCTCTCAAACAAGATGAATACTTAGATGAACCATTATGTCAAAAAAAGAATTTGGGAAATACATTTCAAGCTCAGACAAAGTCAAAATAATTTCTTTGCAATGTAGGTAATTTCTCAGGGTCAATCACGTTGCAAAAAATTGCCTTGAAGAAGAAGCATAACCTAGTTATGATCCCTCGAACGTTTTTAGGTAGAATTGACCGTATTCCAATAGGCAAGAAATGTTTCATAAGTACATGAAAATCATGAGACTTAAGACCTTTTAACTTGAGGTCTTTCATTGATACGAGGTTTTGAATGTTGG
>NC_032021.1:6541116-6566547 GCF_001865875.1 Lupinus angustifolius
TGTTTTCCAAGTTTTTCAGTTTCAACAACTTCTCAAACAGTTAGGTTAATTGATTAACGTATGCCTTAATCGATTAACATCATATTTTCATGTGTAATTTTAAATACAAAAACTCGAATACGTTATGCACTTAATTCATACATGTTTAACACTTAGTTTATGCCTAGAATGCACATATACATGTATTTATGTGATGCATGAACATATTATGAATGACATATCTCAAAGATGAAATGATTTAAAAGATTTATGCATATGAGATATGTATTAGGTGACCTAAGCCTTAGACTCAACTTAAACTAGTTTCTAGTCTAAGCCTAGTACCAATCAAAAGACTTAAGCATGTTGATTTGTTGGTGATCTTCAAGCTCTTATTAGCACAAGTTGTCCTCATCAAAACCATGGCATATAAAGGGAGCTTTCCAAAGTGTTCCTCTTGACATGCACACTTTCAGTAGTTTCCAATTTTCACAGTACATTTCACTAGTGGGGATGTCGAGTTGAATCCTATTAACACATTTTTCAAAGTTACTGAAGATATTATATGTTTTGCTTTTGCTCCAACTAATCAACCTATTTCCATCTTTGGAAATTGGGTTCAGCAAAACTTGTTAGTTGGTTATGAACTTCAAAAGAAAACCCTCTCCATCAAGCCCACTGATTGCAGAAACTAATAATTAATAATTACTATTTATTTGATTCTTGTTATTGTTTAATATCGTTACCAACTTTCATTTACAGAATTATGAATAAAACTAAATATTTTGTTTCGAAAATGATTTTATTGTTTAATGTTTAATTTTTAAGTATTAATCCCAAGTTGTTGATGTACTTTCACATTTGAATGCAAAGCTATATTTGATTCAAGTTATTGTTTCCTTTGGTCACATACTCAAATATGATTAAAACATTGGATTTTAGTAGGTAATGTAAACCTACTTTATTATTTTTTATATATTTAATAATTAGTAGTCGAGATTTAACAAAAATAAGATTGCAATTCCCAAACGGTTTTTAAGTTTGCCAACGACCAGGTAAATGCATGGAGCAAAAGTATAATTAGATGGTGTTTAGAACTCCAAATACGGTTTTACTAATTTCTTAATCCCAATTTCCAAGGTTTTTAACTTTTTATATAAAAGTTTACAGCTTCAATGTTAAATGCTTGTTTTTTATATTGTAATTAAACCTCTTGAAATTAAACTTCAACTATTGCCTATTTTGAACACATTTGGATTTAACGTTACGTAATCTTTAATCCACCACCTTGTCGATTAGGTAAAAACAGTTGATTAATGTCTAGAGTATAGTCACTACAATTAATTGAAGGTAAATAAAAAATATATTTTTAAATTAATTATATGATTGAAACTTAAATTTGTAATCCAAAATTGAAATGACTAGTAAATTAGTCCACCAAAAATGAATATCTATCAAATAAATCCTAAAAGATTAAAATGAAAATCACATTGGTTCTTGTAGGGCAAAGTCCGCCAAATAGAATATCTACACAAAAGGTTGATCTCTTTCATATTATTAAGACATAGTTAAAAATAAAGTGAGATTTAGTGGATATCATTTTCCTTCCATTTTAATTTTTGTCCAGCCTACACGCGATTTATGGTATTCGTGATATAATGATAAGTATTGACAATTTAGGAAAGGAATAACTATAGTGAAAGACCATGTGGAATGTTTTTGTTTTGGAAAGTATTAGTGAATTACCATTACTGTATATACCATTTACAAGATTTGCATGTTAATAAAGCATGACTACCAAACTTCAAATTTCCACAACAGTAAAATTTTCCTTTCTCATTCTTCTTCGCTGTAAATAAAATTTCCCTATAATAAATAAATTACAATAAGTATATATAACTTCACTCAAAATTTCTGCCATGACCTCATGTGCTCCACCGAGATCCCATTCAAACTTCTTCTTTGCAAATTGAAATCTTAAAAGGAAAGTAAATAAAATATATAAGTGGTTTTAATATATTTCGAAGAAAATGGTCATGAAAACCTCATCTAGTCACCACATGGGAAGATTGTGATTTCTTATACTATCAAGAACGCAAAAGTGAGAATAGTTTTAGTTTTTATAGTATTAATAATAAATATTTTTAAAATATAAATAATAGAAATAAATATAAAAAAATTATATAAAGAAAGAATGATTTTAATACTATATATCTAAACTATTTTCCTTTTATTTAATTACATAAATAAATAATATGTAATTTAATTTTAAAATAATTTTGTAATATATAATATTTAGGAGGTTAAGAGGATTGTAAAGAGTAACGCCCAGCCCTATCTAAGATAAGAGCATAAATGATACTAGATATTAGTATTATTTATTTGATCACTTTAACTGTGGAAGGTGTTTCATGTCAAATGTCCTTTCTTTTACAAAATTTATGAGAGTGCAAAGCGTCAAGGATTACATTAGCAACGTTTGCCTTTATTTTGATAAAGACAAGGAATTAGTTAAAGCTTGAAGATGGCTCAACAATCAACATGATGAGGGCTCAAGTGGTGTCTTATTAGACTTAGGTCATAATTCTTTATTATCTTTTTAGAAGTCTAAGATGCTTGCCATAGATATTGAGTCTAGGTTAGGTAAACTTAGGTGTGAGGCTCACAAGACTTAATAAAGTAATCAATCCACTAAAATGAGACATCATCTAGAAATATATGATAATTAGGTTCATGCATTTATATACATTGATTTTGTGTATTAAAGGTATTATATTTTGGAAATCATGTATTGCATGAGCGTATATCATATAAGAAGTTTACCATTTAATCATGTATTAAAAATACATTGGTTAATCGATTAACCCCATGGGTTAATCGATTAACGTGTATGTTTTTATGCTGTTTCAACAGCATAACTGAAAAAAACTGTTTTTAAGAGCCAAAATATGTTTTGTATAAATACTGGCTAATTGCAGAAACGGACAAGTAAGAAAAAGGAAAAAAGAAGAGTGAAAAACACAAGAGAGTAGATATAGATCATCATTGTTAGAATCTATTAGAGACTGTTGAATTAGGATAAAGATTAGATCATGCTAAGGCTTTAGTTTTTCATATTCATATTGCATGATTCTTTGAAAAGCTTTATTGCATCATTCTTGTGTTTCTTGAAAAGAAAAAGATAGTTCTTTAAAGATTGCATATTTTCAGAAACCTCATGCATGAACATTCATATTAGACTATGAGGTCTTGTGAGTTCTTGCTTAGGTTTTTAGGCTTTGATGCTTATTGTAATATCTGAGTATTAAGTACTCATCCATAACTCAAAGCATTGTTATTCAAGGATTGGGAAAATCCTAGCCGCGGTTAGGTAAGGTGTTCTTCACACAAAGACTTGGAGGTCTTGGGATAAAGAGCGATACCTTGGTTGGGGCCGAATCGGGGCCGAATCGCGTAATAAAGGTTTTCTTGGAAGGCGGTTTTGGGAAAGGTCAAACCAAGGGTGACGAAGTTCTTTGGGTTCCAAGAAGGGAGCGTTCAAGTTTTGTATTTGGAAGCGTGTATGTAACGTATATTGTATTCCATAGTGAAGAAGGAAAATCTCCCAAATCAGAGGGGAGGACTGGATGTAGTTTTGCAGTGGACAGCAAAACGAATCAGGATAAAATCCCTGTGCAATCTTTTATATCCTTTTCTCTTTTATATTTCAAGATGTTTTAATGCGAGTTTGGAGCTAATATTTTGCATGCTTGTTCCTTGCTATGTTCTTGTTAATCTTGCACAAAAGTATATGTTGTATATTTGTTTGTGTGTTTGTTAATAACCGTGCAAGTTGTTGTTCTGATCATTCTATTTCTGTTACTGGTTAATCGATTATGAACAATGCTTAATCGATTAACTGGACATTTTCAGCAAGTGTGTAAAAACCTAAAAAGTGGAACTTGAGCTCTGCCACACCTATTCAACCCCCTTCTAGGTGTATTCGGCCACTGATACCTAACAATTTCTTTCCTAATTTACTTGAAATCAATAAATCATTTTGATAAGGAGTAAAAAATAAAAAATGTCTAATGTGTAAAAATATTTTAATAATGAATCACTGATAATAAATACTTTTTTTTATAAGAAACAAATAATAATAATAATAATAATAAATCTACCATAATTATTACTTTTGTTTTGTTAATGAATTGTAAATAATATATATAATCGCTCGATACAATTTTTTAATAAATTACATTAAGCCAAAGGTAACTGTTGTAATGAGTCACCTATATATTTAAAGAAAAAATGTATATAATCCCCTTAAATTTTACACTTTTTGGAAATAGGAACTATTAACTTTAATTTCATTCCAATCAAACCTTAAATTTTTGTCATTCATCAAATAAGTCATTTTGTTAAGTCTTTGTAAATTATTTAACGGTGAAATCTGACCTTTCAATTTTTTAACCTATACCATTGATTTATTTAATTAAAAATATAATAAGAAAGACTATTCTTCTTCCAGAAGAAAATTCCAAGCCACCTCATATTAAATGTATTCATGGAAGAGTGACTCCTCTCAACATATAATCTTCTTCTCCATAAATATTCTACTTCACAGATTTCTTTTATGGATTTAATATGTAGTTTGCTAAGACCGTGGTTTCTCTGGAATGTAGTATCACTTGCATATTTTGATTTTTAGACCAAAGCCCAACTTCATTCAGAATTTGCTTCTTTGTAGCACACATTGATTATCACATTTTAGCGTGCTTTCTATTCTTTCGCATAACCACTTGGCCATTTATCATGAGGCTACGCGGCAAGCAACAAGCAAGTTATGGAGTGAAGATTGAGTTTGGAGTGAAGATTGAGATTGGAGTGAAGATTGAGTTTGGAGTGAAATTGAAATTATGGAACTTGAAGTGAAAAAGAGAAATTGGAAGGAATTGAAATGCTTACTATGGTGTTGAGTACTTTGTCTCCTTCCTTTGAATTTGATATGGGGTTGAAATAGAAAGGTGTTGATAGATTTCTCTCTCATGAATCATTGAATATGGGGTAGCTTGAAATTTTCCTCTCTCTAGAAGAAAAAGAATGATCTTACCCATTATTTTATTATTTTATTATATTTTTTATTAAATAAATCTATGGAGTAAATTAAAAAAATTAAAGGGTCATATTTCACTATTAAATAATTTAACAAAAACTTAATGAAAGAACTTATTTGTTGAATGAGAGAAGCTTAAGGCTTCATTAGGATGAAGTTAAATTTGGTGGTTTAGGGTTTAGGGTTTATACCTATTTGTAAAACATGTAAAATTTAAGGGATTATATACTTTTTCCCCTCAATTTAAACTTTTGAACTAAAGTGATATGTCACTTATGTTCTTTAAAATACTTTAATTTATAAACATAACAATTTGTCATAAGGATGAAATAATGGTCGTGATGAGTCACAATTTTCCCTCAAATCGTCCTTTGAACAATGTTCTGATGACACTACAAGAAATAATTGAGTTAACCACTACAAATTAGCCACACTACTAAAACTATGTCAAAGTTAATTGTCAAGCCCTACAGATCCCTCATATTTTTCCAAAATGAAAAACTCTTCACAATCATACAAATCCACTTCCATAATCATATAAATCCCTCACTCAAATACCTTCAAATGCTCCATGCATGGTTGTCAAGTAAGAACTCTTGTATTCTTCCTTCACTCAAATCCTCTATTCATTCTGTTTTTAATGTTTTATATATTCCTTCACTCAAATCCTCCATTCATTATATTCATTCAAGGTAATAAACATGCAATAAACTTTAAATATATAGTTCATTCTAATTTCCCTTTCTCGTAAACGTTAAATGTAATCGCTGATTCTATTCGTAATTGTTTTTCCTTCGTTGTTGATAATACTCTAATTTTTATTTTTGTTGATATTCATTTTGATTCTTTTATATTCTGTTTGATTTTAAATGTTATTGTTTGTTGATATTTAGTTCTTTGTGTTCATTTACCTTACACTATTTATTTTCCCCCTTTTATATTCTATTTATTTCCCTATTTTGTGGCTGATATTGCCTCATCTCTTAAACTAATTCTTCAATATATCCAATTTTGCAGCTTTTTCTTTTCAAATTTATCTCATTTCTAATAATTGCATGTCTAATTATGTATCTCTCAATCCCTAATCTTGTTCCAGTAATCCAAAGCAAGTAACATTGATCACCGAGAAGCAGTGGTTTAATCCTTGTGAGTAAGGTAAATAAATATATTTTCACTATCTTTTATCTTATATATGTTGTATTTTGAATGTATGATGTACATATAGGTTGTGAGCATTAGATTATTCTGAAATTTTAATAAATTAGAGTCTTTTTTTAGAGTATGCATCAGTATGGGATATCCAATATATTTGTATAAGTATCAATAAGTGGATGCCAAACTTTTTAAAGCAGGTTTTTCGTACAAGTTATGATTAATGTTGTTATTAGGCATATTGTTGTTAAGTATTATTTATATGATAAATTTGTCAATGAGTCATGTGCATGAACTTATCATGATGGGCAGGTTTATTTATAACTTGTAAATTTTGAATTTTTGAATTATTGAATTTTGGTTTTCAACTGCAAATCCAATAAAATTCTATAATATGAAATCTCTTAATTAATGAGTGACTATAGACATTTTGCTTTTGATTGGAACTGTGTGGGTTGTATCATTTATTCATGTTATTATAATTCCTCAATAAATGATTGTAAGACCTGTTTATTTGTGATTTTGTATTTCTTAGTTTCTCTTCTTATTCTTCTTCTTTTCCTAAGCTATTGTTTCATTCACCACCAATATCTTCTAAACAAAACTAAAACATTGCATTATGTACCTCTCTTTTCTTAGATATATTAGTTTGTGTATGTTATTTAGATAAGAATCAATGACAATGTGATAAAAAAATCATTAAGCAGAAATTGGAATTTCTAGTGAACTTCAAAAAATAAGCTCTCACCAATTAGACAAAATTTGGTTTATATGGAGCTTATTCAACTAGTCTCTAAGAAACATAGATATGGGTGGTTATTAGTTCTATTTTTTAGAAACAAAAAGGTTTATAGTGCAATGAGAACTGCTTAAAGTATTCATGACATGATGTTAATTTCTTAACTCACATTCTGTTGCATACCCCGAGTGTAATCTTAGGCCTATTTCTTTATTAAAATCTCTTGGAAAAATGATTCAAATGTTGTAGTAGTAACCTATAATCATCATCTTTGAGAATGATAGAATGAAAATCAAGATTAGTTAGTATTATAATTATTTTATTGTGTTTGTGTGTATTTCGGCTTTTATGGCAAAGTTGGTGCTGAAAGAGGAGAATGTTAATGTTTCAGCTTTTGGGATTTTCTGACACTGTTTTACACAATGATGGAAATGGTATGGTCCTTCATTTTGTTGGTCGCCTCGTAAACATTAGATCCTTCAAGGTAAATATAAATCTCATTCTGTAGTTTGTTTTTTCAATTTTATCATTTTGTTTCTAATTTTATCTCTCTCAATCCCTAATTTCATACTAGTACCCCAACACTACACATGAACAAGAAACAATTCAAGTTCTAAACTTCATTCGTTTCAAATTTGAAATTTTGAATACTTGTGAATAAGATTAATAACCTTATTTACACTCTCTTATGTCTTGTATGTGTTACATGCAGAATCTAAAATTTATTAGTTGTTAGGACCAAATTATTGTGTGAAAAATAGAAATTAAAACATGGTAAAGTTCAAAAGCTCCAGTTATATGTTTCCATGAGAAGCTAAAGAAATGTCTAAACATGTAAAAGTAAAAAGACTAACATAATGTGGTATGTTAAGACAAGTATCTCAAAATATAATATCATTTTTTTCAATTTACTTATTCTCCACCCAAAAGAAACAAAGACTAAAACCATAAGTGAACTCAAAGTTGAACCTGGGCAATGAGGTAACAAATTTGATATATAAAGTATGGTTAGAGAAAAATTAAATATAAATCGACATGGTTGTTATACTTGCATAGGAGTTAGGTGTGCATTAAAAAAGTCTTGAGCCATTCTCAAACTTTGGATTCTCAAAAAGGCTCCAACTAAACCTTCTAGAGCTACATTCAAGATCAGAACTCCCAAACAGAAATCCAAGAACTAGCAAAGCATTGGATTCTCCAAAAGGCTTCTTTAAATCCTGGTTGGACAATTCAATTGTTAACACTCCTCTACTCTTCAACCTCGTCATCACTCCTTTATAGGTAAATGGATATCCAGTTATGTAGCTTCTTCATTTCAATTTTATCATTTTGTTTCTAATTTTTGAAAGTCTAATTTTATATATCTTAACTATCTTGTATTTGTTAATTTATCAATGGTCTTGAGTAAATTTGGTTGATGTAATTATTTTTTCTTCCATTGTTTAGAATTGATTTATGAGTGTATATTGTTGTAGATGATTTAGAGATTCTTTAACTTGTACTTATGAATG
The DNA here is from genome assembly GCF_001865875.1 of Lupinus angustifolius. Lineage (NCBI taxonomy): Eukaryota > Viridiplantae > Streptophyta > Magnoliopsida > Fabales > Fabaceae > Lupinus > Lupinus angustifolius. The sequence goes on from NC_032021.1 coordinate 6,549,593, forward strand.
ATGGCAAATAATTAGCTCCTTGATTTTTTTCTTTTAGGCATTTTCAAGTGGTTGACTAAATTAAACATATCACCATCATAATTGAGTAGGTAAATAAGTCTATGCTTTTGTGCAGGTAAATAAGTTTGTGTTATACTAATATGATTTACTGTTATGATAGTGATTAAAATATACTATTTTCACTTCATATGCCTCATGCCCTTCACTTCAATAATTGTACTTCTTATTATATCTTCTTCCTCATTTCTATTGGCCAGATAGAGCAGTATTCTCCTTTGCTTTTCTTCTCTTCATGTGCTTCCATGTTGATTTCTATTCTTACATTGCTTTATGGTATTTCCTTTTGTTCCAATTCAATTTTGTATCTTTATGTTTCACTTTACAACTTTATGCTCTTAATTTCTATTGGCTTTATTAATTTTATTTTCAAATGTTCAATTTTGTTGGACATATTACTAGTAAATATGGTTCCCAACTTGTATGAGTTATTATTAAGACTTTGGAAGAATTGAATTTGCAAACTAGTAGCAACAATGCTTTCTATTTTCAATCCATGTTTATTATATATCTCTTGTTGTTATCATCATATTTTCTTATATCAGTTTTATAAATCTTGCTTTATTCTTTATCTTTCAATAATAGCAATAATAATATCTCATGTTTTTTGGGTTGAAAAACTGATTCTTGGGCAATGGGCATATGCATAAAAGTATATATGAGGATGCTCTGTTATTTTCAATTACTGGTCTTTGTTGTTACTTTTTCTACACATTTGGTTCTCCTCAACACTCTTTTTGGCTTCATTGGTGGATATGAAATCTTGTTGTGATAACTCCACCCTTCATGTTATATTACTTGGTCTGTAATTAAACCCATATTTATTATTAGATGCACCAATATAAGACATTAATGGATACAATACCATATAAAGGTGATGCTTATGAGTTCTAGTGGCTCATAATTTCTTTAACTTGTTTTGAGAGTTTTAGTGACTCGGGTCAACATGTTGAAGACTTGAAGAAATATGTGCAAACTTTGGAATTAAAGTTGTCAGGATATGAAGAGACCAAAGAGAAACTTGCACATGCTTAGAATCGATTGGTTACTCTTGAGAAGTTTCTAATGGACAAATTTTTTAGTGATTTACCCACTTTCACTTGAGATATCCCACCCTCTTAGTTACACTTGCTTAGATACTCATGAAATTTTATCAATTTAATATTTTGATTTATCTTAATTTCTTTACAAATTATAAATGTTAAACATTTGGGAAATGTATAAGGCTTGTTTTTTCTAATGCTATGACATTTTTATTCCTATTATTATTAGCTTGTAAATATTTAATTTCATTTAAAATTTTACCATTATATTATAGAATATAATGATTGTTAAATATTTGTATAAATTAGCCACGGTTGTAACCATTGTTAAACAAATGTTGCCACACTTCATAGAGGTGTGGCAATATCTTAAATTTAACGTGGCTAATTTTTTACAGCGCCAGCTTTTGCTAGGGTACAGGTAACCGTGGCTACAGTATTTTGCCACAGTTTTACGATACAATAGCCACATTTTTAACCGTGGCTAAAATGATCCTTTTTTGTAGTGTGAGCCCCTTCTCGTCCTTAAAATTTACTTCGTCAAAAATAAAGTTTATAATTTATCATGAGGATGGAGGAATGATCATGATAAATGACTTTTTCCCTCAAGTCATTCTTGGAGCGGTCATAATGCATCACATATAATGTTAAATGCTTGTTTTTTCTCAATTATCACGTTCCTTCTCCCTCTCTCTCTAAGAGGGATTAATATCCTTCATGATATTATAATTAAACCTTTTGAAATTAAACTTCAAGTATTGCCTATGTAGAATACATGTGGATTTAACTTTACCTAATTACTAAACCAACATTTTGTCGATCCGATAAAAACAATTAATTATTGTCTCGAGTATGGTCACTATAATTAAGTTAAAGGAAAATAATAGATAAGTTATCTCCTGGTGCGAGGAGATAATTTATTCTCTTAATTATAGAGAATAAAGTATTTCATTATATAAGGAGATAAAGTTATCTCCTCTGGTCGCTAAAATCATGACATGTATCCTATTTAATCATTTTCTATAAAAATATTTCTAAAAGTAAACAAAATAGTATGCATGTCACACTTTTACTGACCGGAGGAGATAAGTTAACTCCTGGTATGATGGAATACTTTATTCTCTTAATTATATAGATCAAGTATCTCATGGTATAAGGAATTAAGTTATCTCCTCTTGCTACTAAAATCATGACATGTGTCCTATTTAATCATTTAATATAAAAATATTTCTAAAACTAAAAAATAGTACACATATCACACTTTTACTTGTTAGAGCAGATAAGTTATCTCCTAGTACATAGAGATATTTTATTCTCTTAATCATATGACTGAAACTTAATTTTGTAATCCGAAATTGAAATGACTACTGAATTCGTCCTCCAAAAAGAATATCAATCAAATAAACCCTAAAAGATTAAAATGATAATCACATTGGTTCTTGTAGGACAAGGTCCGCCAAATAGAATATCTACACAAAGGGTTGATCACTTTCATATTATTAAGACATAGTTAATCATAAAGTGTGAGATTTAGTGGATATCATTTTCCTTCCATTTTAATTTTTGTCTAGCCTACACACGATTTATGCTATCTGTTGTTGTTGGGTTCACATCTGTTGTCTCATTCCTTTATATCACTTTATGTGTCAAGAGATACGATTGGTCAGAAAAATATTTAATAATTGCAATTTTAACTTCAATAATTTTGTTAACCAATCAGAGATAATGTTACTTAGAATGGTACAAAAAGTGGGACAAAAAATATGTATCCTATCTTTTATATAATGATATGTAATGACAATTTAGGAAAGGAATAACTATAATGAAAGACCATGTAGAATATTTTTATTTGGGCTTTAAAATAATGATAAATCCTACTACAAAACTATGCTAATTACTAAAAAGTATTAGTTAATTACGATTACTTTATATATACCATTGACAAGATTTGCATGTTAGTAAAGCATGACTACCTAATTTCAAATTTCCACACCAATATAATTTCTCTCTCTCATTCTTATTCGCTTTAAATAAACTTTCACTATAATAAATAAATTATAATAAAATATATAACTGATTTTATTACATTTTGAAGATGTTCAAATGTTATAATATTGTTAGACTCAGACGCTAGAACTTTCTTATAAGAAAACAATATTGTGAGACTCAGACGCGGAAATGTTATGACATTGCTGGACTATACGCTAGAACATTCTTATGAGAAAAACTTTGTAGAATTGAGACGCCGAAATGTTATGATATTGCTAGACTCAAACACTAGAATGTTCTTAAAAGAAAAAAAACATTGTGGGGCTCAGATGTAGAAATGTTATGATGTTGCTAGACATAGACGCTAAAAAGTTATTTTGAAAAGTACATTGTCGGACTGAAACACCAAAATTTTATGACGTTGCTAGACTCAGACGCTAGAGTATTCTTTTGAAAAAAATAATTTTGGACTCATATGTTGTAATGTTATGACGTTGCTAGACTAAGCCGCTACTTTTGAAGAAAAAATTGTCGAACTCAGACGCCAAAATCTTATGACATTGCTTCATTCATATGCCAGAATGTGTTTTAAAATATATTGTTTTAATTTTCATTATCATGAGTTTTGCTACTACCCAATATGCATTCCCGTTTTTATTTTTATTGTCTCGAGTTCCAACAGTACCCTATCTACGTTCTCGTTTTTACTTTTAATGTCTCGAGTTTTGGCAGTACCCAACTTGCATTCTCGGCGAGTTCCAACAGTATCATTGTGTTCTCTTTTTAATTGTTATTATCTCTAATTTTGGTAGTACATGTCTTGTGAAAGTGCAAAGTGTCAAGGATCACACTATTAATGATTTGCCTATGTTTTGATGAAGACAAGGTTTTATTAAAGCTTGACGATGGCTCAACAATCAACATGCCTAAAGCTCATTGGTCATATCTAGACTAGTTTATATTAATAGAGTCATTATTCTAAGTAGCCTGTGATGTGTGCCTTAGTAAGTGAATATAGGTGAAGTGAACCTAGATGCAAGTCTCTCAAACCATTATAATTGTCATATCACATTCATGACACATATCATCTAGTTAATTGCAGGTTCATGCATTAATCATACATGTTATATGTGCATATTAGGCATAATATAATTGCTAAAACATGTATAAGAGTTAAGCATAACATATGAGTAGTTTTCCTTTTGAATCACATGTTTTAATATACTGGTTAATTGATTAACGTGGTGACTTAATCGATTAACTCAACTTTTTTTCTGTTATATAAGTTTTTCTATTACAACTGGTTTCTGTTTAATCATGTTACACCGGTTAATCGATTAACGTGGTATCTTAATCGATTAAAATGTCTGTTTTATGTTATAATTGTTTTTTGTTTTAACTGCTTAATTGATTGCAATGGTTTGAAGTGTCAAAACGGTTTTGTATAAGTTTAGGCAATTTCCAGAGAAGTGTAGCATTGCATACTATTGTGTAGGATTGATTTAGATAGCATATTTTCGTGTTTTCCATTATGTTTTGCAGAGAGAAATGCATGTGTGAGGAAGAGAGATTAACATGTCATATTGAAGATTGATTCATTGTTATTTGCATACTATTTTTCATATGCTTAGTCTCATCCTTTTCTTGCTCTCATGTTCATGCATTCTTGATAGAGTATCTTAGAGAGATATCTGATTACTGTTTTTGATTAACTCACATGTGTATGATGGCTTGAGTGAATTGTGAGTGGGTTAGTCTTAAGGTTTTCATTGTTATATTTTGAGTATTATTGTTCTTATAAGACCTTGCTGTTGTAATTGGTTTTTGTGTGTATTGGATTGGTCTCTTGGTGTCTTACCACCACAGAGATAGAGTGATTCTTCACCAAGACTAGGAGGTCTTGATTTGAGAACAAGAATCTTGGCTGGGGATGGTTCGCGAGAAAGGTTTTATTAGGCGATAGATAGAGTCAAACCAAGGATTAGATGTTCTAGGATTTTAAGAAAGAAGCGTCCTAAGTTTTGTAAATTGAATTGGTGTATGTGATTACACTTGTATTCAATTTAGTGAAGAAGATAATCTTCCAAGATCAGAAGGGGAGGCCTGGATGTAGTTTGCAGTGGACCACAAACGAACCAAGATAAAAATCCATCTTTGCACGATGTTCTCTCTTAATCTTCTTTACATTTCTTGTTGTTTTAATGCGAGTTAGAAACTGATATTTTGCATGCTTGTACCCTGCCATATACTTGTTAATATTGCATAAAAATATCTGTTGTATCTATGCTTATATGTTAATAAATAATTGTGCAATTAGCTGCTCTGATCATTCTGATTTTGTTGTGTGTTAATCGATTAAGCCCACTAGTTAATCGATTAATTGGGCTGTTTTCAAAACTGGATTTTGGTGCGAGAAGCGGCGATTAACCACTACACCTATTCAACCCCCTTTTCAAGGTGTGCCTAAGCCACTGATACCTAACACCTTGTGTTCTCATTGTTTTTGAATTTTTATTCTCTGGAGTTCCAGCAGAACCAACATGCATTCTTGTTTTTTAATTTTATTATCTCGAGTTCCCACATTATCGCCTTATTCTCATTGTAAAATTTTCATTATTGTCTCGAGTTCAGGTAGTACTCGACTTGCATAGTCCGCGAGTTCTGACAATATTCACATTTTTTCATTTTTAATTTTAGAGGAAATTACACTGACACCCTCTGAGTTTTAGTGAAATTGCACAAACCACCCGTCAATTTTCTACACCTACACAAACCCCCTAATTTTTATACTTTCATTAAATGGACCACCTCAACATGAGAAATAAGTGCAATTTTCTAAAGAAAAAATATGATAAATGTAATTAAGTTAAACAAAACATTGTGGAGACAAGTCCAAATAATATATGAGTCGATACCTCTTTATTATTTTTGGTTCTTTACGATATATTATAAGATCAATTTAAACAATGTCTCTTTAGAATTGTTGATGCATTTTGTAATAAAAAATAATAAAGATACATTGATTTATATATTATTTTGATTTTTCATCATAGTATACAATGTTTTGTTTAACTTAATTGCATTTACACATTTTTTATTTAAAAAATTACACTTATTTCTCATGTAAGAGTGGTTAGTGTAAAAACTATGGGAGGTTTGTGTAGGTGTAAAAAAGTGAGAGGTGGTTTGTGTAATTTCACTAAAACTCAGGGGGTGTTAGTGTAATAACTCTTAATTTTATTATCTCGAGTTCCAATGATATCCTTGTATTCTAAGTTTTATTTTTATTGTCTCGAGTTCCAGTTATACCCAACCTACATTCTCGTTTTAAAATATTTATTTCTATAGTTCCTACAGTATGCATGAGTTCTCTACGAGTGCTAATAATATTCATGTGTTCTCATTGTTTTCGAATATTTTTAACAAAATTAACGTTCATTTCTTTATTGGTTACTTATCACAATAACACTTTAACATTGATTTGTTTGCTATCTAGTGAGCAACAAGAAGTAAATAGGTACAGTTGTGAACAACAATTTTGTCCGTCTTTTTACAAAATCAGAAATATAAAAAATTTCAAAACATCAAAAATAATTAAAGAGGATTTTTTAGTTAAATTGAAACAAACGCTATTGACTATTCCAATTTAAACTCTAATTAGAAAACCTTTGATTACTGGTGGTTTCATATAGTTAATTGGGTAGTTTTTTAAAATAAAATCATTTAATGGTAAATGTTATAAAATATTATCCGTTTTAACTTTCAATTTGAAAACGTTTACTTAATGGTGGTTTCATATAATTAATTGATTAGTTTTTAAATAAAATCAATTTATTGGTAAATGTTATAAAATAACAACATTGAGAGAGCAGCCAAAGAAGTAGAAGAGGACCAGTGGCAAATTGTGAGTCCACTCCCTGTTGTACCCTCCTCATCCATTCTATTTCCTCTACCTCTTTCACTTCCGGCTCAAAATAGCTGCTGCGAGAGGGGTGATGTTTCATTCCTTGTAGCTGCTGCGACACTGCAGCCTGTAAGCAGATCATGAAGTCCCCATTCTACCCAGACCACGGATTCACAAGGCCTTTCGGCGTCCTCTAGAAACCATGGACAACCTCTATGGTGGTTGGTATGTGCGAATGTATATTCCCCCACGGACATGGAGGTCCAAGCCCCTCCTTCAGTCGTCCCAAACAGCTCTCAGAACCATGCAAATCGCATACCACTTCATTGCCTTTGGGTCATCTTCCCCTTCCCGTAACCCCTCTTTTATTCTATCCTTTTTGTTTATTTTTAGTTATGTATTTATTTATTTAATTTATTTAATTTTTGTTATTTATTTATTTATTTCATTTTTTCCCTTTCTATTTATGTACATACATTCTGGTTAGATTTTGTTATTTATTTTATTGATTGCCACTCTTCTTTAATTTTTTTATTAAAATGTTATTTATTTTTTGTACCATGTCATTTGTGCCATATTATATTAACCAGTGTACTATTCAATATATAAAAAAAATAACCTAGGAGTGATATATGCCCCCTTTTTTAGTGTTTTAGGACTAAATTTTATCCATATAATTTATTAAATAAATTAATATTCTTTGAATTCTATGGTTCAAGTAAGCAGTATCCGACCTGAGTCTTATCTTCATACCCTATTTAAGATAAAACGTGGTATGCATTCTTGAACTACCTCTTTTCCCTCTCAAATATGGGTAAGGCGATATAGTCCAGAGTTGAACTTCTTGCTTACCCTAGATATAAGGGATCTAACTTTTATTTAATAAATTAATGCTTAGAATACTAAGGTTCAAGTAAGCGGTATTCAACCCGATTCTTATCTTCCTACTCAATTCGAGCTTGAAAGTGGTATGCGATTTTGAAGTGACTCTTTTCTCGAATATGGGTAAGATGACGTAGTTCAGAGTTGGACCTTCTTGCTTACCCTAGATACTAGAGATATAAACTTTATTCATATATTTTATTTAATAAATTAAAACTTTTAGAATTCTAGGGTTCAAGTAAGCTATACCTTATCCAAGTCTTATTTTCCTACCCTATTCTAGTTTAAAAGTGGTATGCAGTCTTGAATTGTCTCTTCTCTCTCGAATATAGGCAAGGTGATGTAGTATATAGTTACATTTTCTTCCTTACGCTATATATAAGATATCCAAGTTTTATCCATATTAGTTTTACTTTATTTTAATTAAAACCAAAAAAAATGCACTAAACACTTTCTAGCAAGAACTACGTAATCTTAATTTTCCTATTGCACCTATGGATACGCATGATCAAGATGAACTCTTGTCAGACAAAAAAATAAAAAATAAATCTTTTGTTTCAATAAATAATCACTTTATTAAATAAGCTTTTGGGTATACTTGTTTTTATGCAATTAATGCAGCTATCGTTTGATTACAGGCGGACGAAGTGCTAATACCTTCTCTGATCCGTTACAAACTCTCGAGTTCAGAGTTCTGGTTCAAAGATCAATATATCCAATATTTGGACACAAAAGGGTTTTCTATGTTTTGACCACAAAAATATGGTGGCGACTTCAAATCAGTCACGTAATTGGTGTTCGAACAAAAATCTAGTGCGACATTTATTGACTCAACTAGGGACATTCTAAGAGAATCACGCATGGATCATGTAATTGCATGGATTCACGTATTCCCTTCAAAGTTGTCCTTTTATTTTTGTACATATCTGTGTTTATATATATATATATATTATTTATTTTTGTTGTGGGATTTATCCTTTAAAGAGTTGTATGCTTCTAACACAAATACTAAGTACACAATGTCTTTGCACAAACATATGCCATATACTCAAGTATAAGAGATATTTAGGTATTTTAAAATTGGACATCTTCCTTGCTAGTGCTGACCTCGACTCAAATCTTTTATTGGCATGATAAATCAACCAAACTGTTAGATATCATAAGTTAGAACCTCAATGGGGTTAGACCTCTCTCGTTTCTAACATATAATATTTGAGTTTCCTTTTTAGAGTCTAAAACTTTCTAAGAAGACCACTCTAGACATACCTTAGTATCTCACCCTAAGAATGTGGCTTTTAGACGTAACCCTTGTTTTTTCATAAATTGGAACTTACCAACATCATCACCTATGCATGAGGGACATTATTGCTTCTTAATGTCTTTGTATCATGAGGATGAAATATTCACAAACATACCTACTGATACTATAACGAAAAACTTGCAGTGAGCATATAATTTGGCAATAGAAAATGGCTCTGCTAGGGCAAAACTATTTCCAACTTCCTGGCAATCTATCCTAACTTCTTGGAAAGGAATCTCTAGCTATCTTGGATCTTCTACATCGTTGTCTTCTCTATCCCCTTTTTTTTTTAACCTATCATTTCTCCATCATGACTTGCGCAAACTCTGTTATCTTGTGGAAATGCTTGATTGGGGAGAATAATGCTCCTAGATTTAAGCAAAAGGAACCAATAACTTCCATCCAAGTTGAGCAACCACTGGGGGAAAAAATCCTTCATTCAGGCACTCAACAATACTCCTGATATCGTTCCATCTCAGCTGCCTGAGCCTTGCCTCAAAAGAGATGCGATTGCCATAAAAATTTCTCAATCAGACTATCAAGAAGGTTTAATCTGTTGCAAGACACTTCTTCACGGAAGAATCATATTCTCTAAAGGGGACTTACCATTGAAGTTTACAGATTTAAAAACTAAACTAACTACTATGTGGAATATGGTGGGAAAGTGGTCTATGGTCTCTTTGGGGAAAGGATTCTATGATTTTTCATTCTCTTCCATGGAGGACATGAGAAGAATCTGCTCTGTGGGGCCATGGAGCTTGAACCTGAGATTCCTAAAACTATTCTTATGGACACTTGACTTAAACCCGAACTTGCAAAAACTATCTCACACGCAATGCTGGATCCGTATTCATAACCTCCCTCAAGAATACTGGTGTCCAAGGATAATATATTCTATAGTAGGTGACATTGGAACTCCAATCTCCCTGGATATGGAAACTAGAAATAGATCTTTTCGGAACTATGCAAAGGTGTTAGTTGAAATTGATCTAAAAGCAAAGCTTCCCAATGAAATCCTTGTAGAAAGGGAAGGAGTTGCTTACTTTGTTTCAATTAACTATTAGAATATTCCTGATTTCTGCAATAGTTGTCAGGTCATTGGTCATAATATTTCTAATTGCCACAGAGAAATCAAACAACCAGTTGAGAAGGCTCCTCAGAAAATAAATATCAAGAAAAATCCCGGGGAAGTAGTGGCAACTTAGACTGAGGTACCCAAACCTCAAATGCAGGCTAATGACTTGGCTGCTAAGATGGTTAGTGACATTTCCAATGTTGATGATGTCCCAATGGATCAGAGGGAGAATGATTTAGTCATAATCCTAGACATAGTCAACACATGGGAGATTAACTTGGAGGAATTTGAGAAATTGGAGCTAACTCCAAAAACTAGAAGGGCCAAACATAAGGGGAAGGAGATTAAATCTGTTTAGGGTGGAGGGGAATACTCTACTGAGGATGAGGATTTATCTATTTCATCTAACGAAAATGTGGTCGTGCAAGAAACAACTGAGATTGCGAATCAGGATGTGGCCAATGATATTTGGCTAGTTGGGAGACTTTGGGCTGATCAAAATGAAGCTGAGGAGGATAGGGATGATTTCACACCAGTTCTATCAAAAGCTCAAAAGAAAAAAATGAAATTGAATAGCAATAAGCAAAAGGTGCATCAAACCCGAAGTGGTGGCTATCTCAAGAGTAACAAATGAGAATCCTTTACTGGAATTGTATAGGATTTGGTAGCATCAAGACAAGGCTTTTTCTGAAAAACCTTTGTGATTCAAATAAACATGATTTGGTGTTTATAGCGGAGCAAATGATTTCTATTGATGTTGTTAATCATTTGGTTTGGAAGGAGATGAATTTAAAGGTTTTTGTGTTTAATGATAGAGGTGTTCATTTACCTTCTATATGGGATCTTTGTAAGTATGATCTAAACCCTTCTGTTATAAGCAATTCTGATCAGAAAATTGCTATGGAGGTTAGTATAGATAATATTAAGCTCTTCATTATTGTGGTTTATGCCAATAATAGCTTTGTTCAAAGAAGATATCTATGGACTGATGTTCAGAATGTCATGGCAGCTAACCCTGACCCTTGGTGTTGTAATGAAGATTTTAATGTAGTTCTCAATGCTGATGAGTGTAGAAGTGCTAGATTTCCTGCTAGAATTCCTTGCTAGGAATTCAAATCTTTTTCGGATAATGCCGGTCTCTTGCATCTAAACACCTTAGGGGCTCAATTTATTGGGTCAAACAAAAGGAGGGGTGCTGCCCTTACTAAAAAAATGCTTGATAGATCCCTTTGTAATTAGAGTGGCTTAGTTGTGGTACTCTACCAAGGCTAACAACTGATCACCACCCTATTTTGCTGCAATCCACTCTGCAAAATAAGGATAGATTCACAGCTTCCAAATTTCATAAAATGTGGATTTAACATGTTGATTGTAGGAGATTGGTGGAGGATAGTTGGAGAGTGAAAGTGTATGGCTGTTCTATGTTTGTTTTAACTCAAAAGTTGATAAATATTAAGAGAGAACTTAAGACTTGGAACATCAATGTTTTTGGCAATGTGCATCTGAATGTGAATATTGCAAAGGCTAATGTTGAATCCATTCAAAAGTGCATCAGTGATTTGGGCCCTTGTCCTGATCTCATTGATCAGGAGGATAAAGCTCAATCTGTGCTGATAGAGGCTCTTATGTTAGAAGAAGTTTTCTGGAAGGAGAAGGCCAGAATCAATTGGTTTTATCAAGGAGATAGAAATGAAAGTGTGCATGTCAAAAAGAGCACATTGGAAAGCTTTCTCACATATATGTTTTGGTTTTGATGAGGATAACTTGGGTTTATAAGAGCTTGAAGATCATCAACAAATCAACATGCTTAAGTTTCAAGATTGGTATTAAACCTAGACTAGTGATTAGTTTAGGTTGAGTCTAAGGCTTAGGTAAACTCAATACATGTCTCATATGCATAAAACTTTAAATCATTTTAGTTTTGAGATATGTCATTTATAATATGTTCATGCATCACATAAATAAATGTAATATGTGCATCCTAGGCATAAACTTAGTGTTGAACATGTATAAATTAAGTGCATAACGTATTTGAGTTTAGCAATTTGAAAATACACTTGGAAATATGCAGTTAATCGATTAAGGTATGTTTTAATCGATTAACATAAGTTTTTGAAAAGCTGTTGAAACAGAAAACATGGAAAAACAGAATCAATTACAATTTTGTAACACGTTAATCGATTAACCAAGATTTTAATCGATTAACTGGGCTGCAGAAGTGATTCTTTATAAACTGCGTTTTCAAAACTTAAGTCATAACTTGCATGTTAGATATTAAGAGAGTTAGAGCATATTTTGTGTTAATTGAGGTGATGTAGTATATAGTTACATTTTCTTCCTTACGCTATATATAAGATATCCAAGTTTTATCCATATTAGTTTTACTTTATTTTAATTAAAACCAAAAAAAATGCACTAAACACTTTCTAGCAAGAACTACGTAATCTTAATTTTCCTATTGCACCTATGGATACGCATGATCAAGATGAACTCTTGTCAGACAAAAAAATAAAAAATAAATCTTTTGTTTCAATAAATAATCACTTTATTAAATAAGCTTTTGGGTATACTTGTTTTTATGCAATTAATGCAGCTATCGTTTGATTACAGGCGGACGAAGTGCTAATACCTTCTCTGATCCGTTACAAACTCTCGAGTTCAGAGTTCTGGTTCAAAGATCAATATATCCAATATTTGGACACAAAAGGGTTTTCTATGTTTTGACCACAAAAATATGGTGGCGACTTCAAATCAGTCACGTAATTGGTGTTCGAACAAAAATCTAGTGCGACATTTATTGACTCAACTAGGGACATTCTAAGAGAATCACGCATGGATCATGTAATTGCATGGATTCACGTATTCCCTTCAAAGTTGTCCTTTTATTTTTGTACATATCTGTGTTTATATATATATATATATTATTTATTTTTGTTGTGGGATTTATCCTTTAAAGAGTTGTATGCTTCTAACACAAATACTAAGTACACAATGTCTTTGCACAAACATATGCCATATACTCAAGTATAAGAGATATTTAGGTATTTTAAAATTGGACATCTTCCTTGCTAGTGCTGACCTCGACTCAAATCTTTTATTGGCATGATAAATCAACCAAACTGTTAGATATCATAAGTTAGAACCTCAATGGGGTTAGACCTCTCTCGTTTCTAACATATAATATTTGAGTTTCCTTTTTAGAGTCTAAAACTTTCTAAGAAGACCACTCTAGACATACCTTAGTATCTCACCCTAAGAATGTGGCTTTTAGACGTAACCCTTGTTTTTTCATAAATTGGAACTTACCAACATCATCACCTATGCATGAGGGACATTATTGCTTCTTAATGTCTTTGTATCATGAGGATGAAATATTCACAAACATACCTACTGATACTATAACGAAAAACTTGCAGTGAGCATATAATTTGGCAATAGAAAATGGCTCTGCTAGGGCAAAACTATTTCCAACTTCCTGGCAATCTATCCTAACTTCTTGGAAAGGAATCTCTAGCTATCTTGGATCTTCTACATCGTTGTCTTCTCTATCCCCTTTTTTTTTTAACCTATCATTTCTCCATCATGACTTGCGCAAACTCTGTTATCTTGTGGAAATGCTTGATTGGGGAGAATAATGCTCCTAGATTTAAGCAAAAGGAACCAATAACTTCCATCCAAGTTGAGCAACCACTGGGGGAAAAAATCCTTCATTCAGGCACTCAACAATACTCCTGATATCGTTCCATCTCAGCTGCCTGAGCCTTGCCTCAAAAGAGATGCGATTGCCATAAAAATTTCTCAATCAGACTATCAAGAAGGTTTAATCTGTTGCAAGACACTTCTTCACGGAAGAATCATATTCTCTAAAGGGGACTTACCATTGAAGTTTACAGATTTAAAAACTAAACTAACTACTATGTGGAATATGGTGGGAAAGTGGTCTATGGTCTCTTTGGGGAAAGGATTCTATGATTTTTCATTCTCTTCCATGGAGGACATGAGAAGAATCTGCTCTGTGGGGCCATGGAGCTTGAACCTGAGATTCCTAAAACTATTCTTATGGACACTTGACTTAAACCCGAACTTGCAAAAACTATCTCACACGCAATGCTGGATCCGTATTCATAACCTCCCTCAAGAATACTGGTGTCCAAGGATAATATATTCTATAGTAGGTGACATTGGAACTCCAATCTCCCTGGATATGGAAACTAGAAATAGATCTTTTCGGAACTATGCAAAGGTGTTAGTTGAAATTGATCTAAAAGCAAAGCTTCCCAATGAAATCCTTGTAGAAAGGGAAGGAGTTGCTTACTTTGTTTCAATTAACTATTAGAATATTCCTGATTTCTGCAATAGTTGTCAGGTCATTGGTCATAATATTTCTAATTGCCACAGAGAAATCAAACAACCAGTTGAGAAGGCTCCTCAGAAAATAAATATCAAGAAAAATCCCGGGGAAGTAGTGGCAACTTAGACTGAGGTACCCAAACCTCAAATGCAGGCTAATGACTTGGCTGCTAAGATGGTTAGTGACATTTCCAATGTTGATGATGTCCCAATGGATCAGAGGGAGAATGATTTAGTCATAATCCTAGACATAGTCAACACATGGGAGATTAACTTGGAGGAATTTGAGAAATTGGAGCTAACTCCAAAAACTAGAAGGGCCAAACATAAGGGGAAGGAGATTAAATCTGTTTAGGGTGGAGGGGAATACTCTACTGAGGATGAGGATTTATCTATTTCATCTAACGAAAATGTGGTCGTGCAAGAAACAACTGAGATTGCGAATCAGGATGTGGCCAATGATATTTGGCTAGTTGGGAGACTTTGGGCTGATCAAAATGAAGCTGAGGAGGATAGGGATGATTTCACACCAGTTCTATCAAAAGCTCAAAAGAAAAAAATGAAATTGAATAGCAATAAGCAAAAGGTGCATCAAACCCGAAGTGGTGGCTATCTCAAGAGTAACAAATGAGAATCCTTTACTGGAATTGTATAGGATTTGGTAGCATCAAGACAAGGCTTTTTCTGAAAAACCTTTGTGATTCAAATAAACATGATTTGGTGTTTATAGCGGAGCAAATGATTTCTATTGATGTTGTTAATCATTTGGTTTGGAAGGAGATGAATTTAAAGGTTTTTGTGTTTAATGATAGAGGTGTTCATTTACCTTCTATATGGGATCTTTGTAAGTATGATCTAAACCCTTCTGTTATAAGCAATTCTGATCAGAAAATTGCTATGGAGGTTAGTATAGATAATATTAAGCTCTTCATTATTGTGGTTTATGCCAATAATAGCTTTGTTCAAAGAAGATATCTATGGACTGATGTTCAGAATGTCATGGCAGCTAACCCTGACCCTTGGTGTTGTAATGAAGATTTTAATGTAGTTCTCAATGCTGATGAGTGTAGAAGTGCTAGATTTCCTGCTAGAATTCCTTGCTAGGAATTCAAATCTTTTTCGGATAATGCCGGTCTCTTGCATCTAAACACCTTAGGGGCTCAATTTATTGGGTCAAACAAAAGGAGGGGTGCTGCCCTTACTAAAAAAATGCTTGATAGATCCCTTTGTAATTAGAGTGGCTTAGTTGTGGTACTCTACCAAGGCTAACAACTGATCACCACCCTATTTTGCTGCAATCCACTCTGCAAAATAAGGATAGATTCACAGCTTCCAAATTTCATAAAATGTGGATTTAACATGTTGATTGTAGGAGATTGGTGGAGGATAGTTGGAGAGTGAAAGTGTATGGCTGTTCTATGTTTGTTTTAACTCAAAAGTTGATAAATATTAAGAGAGAACTTAAGACTTGGAACATCAATGTTTTTGGCAATGTGCATCTGAATGTGAATATTGCAAAGGCTAATGTTGAATCCATTCAAAAGTGCATCAGTGATTTGGGCCCTTGTCCTGATCTCATTGATCAGGAGGATAAAGCTCAATCTGTGCTGATAGAGGCTCTTATGTTAGAAGAAGTTTTCTGGAAGGAGAAGGCCAGAATCAATTGGTTTTATCAAGGAGATAGAAATGAAAGTGTGCATGTCAAAAAGAGCACATTGGAAAGCTTTCTCACATATATGTTTTGGTTTTGATGAGGATAACTTGGGTTTATAAGAGCTTGAAGATCATCAACAAATCAACATGCTTAAGTTTCAAGATTGGTATTAAACCTAGACTAGTGATTAGTTTAGGTTGAGTCTAAGGCTTAGGTAAACTCAATACATGTCTCATATGCATAAAACTTTAAATCATTTTAGTTTTGAGATATGTCATTTATAATATGTTCATGCATCACATAAATAAATGTAATATGTGCATCCTAGGCATAAACTTAGTGTTGAACATGTATAAATTAAGTGCATAACGTATTTGAGTTTAGCAATTTGAAAATACACTTGGAAATATGCAGTTAATCGATTAAGGTATGTTTTAATCGATTAACATAAGTTTTTGAAAAGCTGTTGAAACAGAAAACATGGAAAAACAGAATCAATTACAATTTTGTAACACGTTAATCGATTAACCAAGATTTTAATCGATTAACTGGGCTGCAGAAGTGATTCTTTATAAACTGCGTTTTCAAAACTTAAGTCATAACTTGCATGTTAGATATTAAGAGAGTTAGAGCATATTTTGTGTTAATTGCTGCATCTATATGACATTGCATTTGTAAGATTAGAAAAGAGAGAATTCTAT